>NC_134834.1:108891175-108957716 GCF_004210375.1 Tachypleus tridentatus
AAGAGACAGTGAAAAATGCTAACATCATGACTAGTAATTATTGACCTAAAAAACCGTATATTCCAAAGACAGTGAAAGTCATAGCAACATTATAACCTATCATATTTCTGGCTTAAAACAATATACTTTACAGATAGTGAATCATAGATGGTAAGATATTAGGCCTAAAACCACGTACCCTAGAGACAGTGAATGATAGCAACATAATGACAAGTTATCATTGGCCTAAAAACAATATATTCCTGAGAGAGTTAATCATACCAACATCATGACTAGTTATTATTGTCCTAAAAAACAGATACACTAAAGAGTGTGAATCATAGCAACATTTTGACTAGTTATTAATGGTCTAAGAATTATACACTCTAGAAACGGTGAATCATAACAATGTCATGAGTAGTTGTAAGTTGCCTTGAAACCACATAATCCAGAGAACGGTGAATCACATCATGAGTAGTTTTATATTGGCCTAAGAACCATAAATACTAAAAGCCAGTGAGTTATAGCAACATCGTGAGAGACATTATAGACTTAAAATAACATCTACTTTTAGATCACAGCAACATCATGTCTAGTTATTAGTGTAAGAACGATATACTCTAAAGTTAGCAACATCACGTCTAGTTATTTTTAGTGTAAGAACGATATACTCTAGAGTTAGCAACATCACGTCTAGTTATTATTAGCCTAACAACGATTTACTCTAAAGTTAATGAATCGTTGGAAACATCATGAGTAGTTACTATTGGTCTAAAGACCATATACTCTAGAAACACGGGTAAAATCCCTGAACTTAAACTGAGCTTGATGCTGGGAGACTGAATAGGGAGTACAGTTCCTAGCGATGTAGTTTAGTGTATGGGGCAGTGAGAGAGTGATAAACACCAGTTTACTGGAGATTCCTTGACCTTTCCCTTGGATGAGAATCTTCCAGTGTTGCTGTAAATCTACCTATTCTATAAAAATCTACTGTGAATAATCATTCAGGTGTTGAGAATCATTACCAGAGTTACAGATGTTTAGAGAGAGAAAAGTAAGCTGTAGAAAGGAGCAGACTGGGACAAAGACAGATAGAGTCAGAGTCACATTTGCCGAGAGAAAAGTAAGCTGTAGAAAGGATCAGACTGGGACAAGATGAGAGGTTTTCAGAGTTACAGATGTCGAGAGAGAAAAAGTACGTCAAAGGAGCAGACTGGGACAAAGATGAGAGAGCCAGAGTTACAGATGTCGAGAGAGAGAAGTGCTCAAGAAGGAAAGGAGCAAGATCCTGGGACAAGATGAGAGAGAGCCAGAGCTTACAGATGTCGAGAGAAAAGTAAGTGAAAGATCGAACAGAAACAGGATGATAGAGGATAGAGCCACAGATGTCGATAAGGAGAAAGCACTGCAGAACGGACAAGACCGGGACAAGATTGGAGACAGGATTACAAGATGTCACAGAGAGATATAAGCTACTGTAAGAAAGTGGGCTAAGACCGTATCAAAACAGAGAGTATATCGAGCGTCACGAATATGATAGCCGCAGAAAGAAACAGACTGGGACAAGATAGAAACCAGAGTTATTGATGTACGAGAGAGAAAAAGTAAGCTGTAGCAGAGCGTACTGACAGAATGAACAAAGAGACAGAGGTTGGTATCGTCGAGCCGAGTTAGAGCAAGTCAGCTGCAGAGAAAGCATAAGACTGGGACAAGATTTGATAGAGGAGGAAGGCAATGCCAACAAACGAAACATAGAACTTGGTGCAGAAGAGAATTCATTGATGTGTGGCAATCCGTACGTTTTAGTTTTTACGTTTGCCGCCAGGAAAATTACTATGACGTGATAATTGCCCAACAAGTCGCCAAAGCCAGCGCGTTGAATGTTAATAAACATGGCCAGTGCATACGGAGAAACAGAAGCGGAGTCTGTTTTGACTTTGTGTTCTGAACAGTGTTGAGTAGCACCATATCAATTCAAACTCACTGAACGAACCTAGAACAGTTACTTTTGACACAGATCTGACAAGTTCTAATGATGAGGACAGTTCCACGAACAAGAGTAGCGGAACTGTGAGTGATACTGAAGAAATAAGATTATATATTAAAACAACATGCTTTATGAGGTTTCCAGGATTTGCATTTAATATAACAATGTCAAAGTACTGTTTTAAGATTAATTTTATTATGATGAGTTATGGAAATATGTTATGGAGTTTATATTTGATTTTTTACAAGTCTACATTTTTTTAAATACATAACATATACTTGATTTATTTCAACATGTTCAAGACATAGTCTTATTTCAATTTATCTTGAAATACTAAATTTGAAAAATGGAATTCTTCAAACTTTTCCATGTTTAAAAATGATACAAAAACATCTACAGAATGATCTATCAGCTTTTAAACTTGGAATATACTCATTTGGGATAAATTTGTCCACTGTCTAGACGGTAAAATCAAGGTTTTACTGACTTTCAGGTGCCACAAATGCAAAACACGCTTATGAATGAAATGCATATGTTTAATTACATTCTTCAAAAACTTGTACTTTTTAAATTATTATATTATACTAGTTATTGTTTACCGCTTTATACTGCACACATACCTGTAAGTTTGTTCTTTTCGTGATGGCAAGGGATGGCTTCAGAGGGGTGGAACCTGTACGCTGCAGGCTGAGATCAGTTTTCAGCTCTACACGAGGAAACATGGTGGGGACGATCCTGTCTACTGCCGATGGTTTTTTCAGTCTCAACCTGTCTGGCTTGAAACCCACGGAATCCAAAACAGTGGGATCCGACACAAAACATGAGCGTTAAAAGTGATCTTGACAAAGCTTTGCATGGTGTGAATGTGTCCAGTTCTTCCTATTGACCATCCACACCCACTGTCGCCATCTTGCCGATTCCTTCTCCTTGCACGGAAACAAAAAGAAGCTTTTGCCCGATGCCAAACCGTTTTTACAACCATAAGCAACGCAGTAAACCATGTTATCATAAAACAAACATAAGCTAGCAATATCAAGACAAAAATAGTCTCACAAAATATGTAATCCGAAAAAAGCACCGATAGATTTACATAAAACATCAGCTCTGAAAGGAACAAAATGGTCGGCGCGCAACGAAGCGTGTTTGGCAACTATTACGTCATAGTTGTAAAACGTCACGGAAACAGCCGAACGACCGAGAGGAACTTGAGTTCGAGGACCCACATATTTTGTTTCATTTTTTACTCAAAAACTAAAGTGTTTAAAAATATGGCAACCACACAGCAATTATACCAAACCAAAATACAGTTTCTAAGCCAATTATTAAATTTGTTGAAAATTCACCTTTAAAATACTGATGCTTGACTTGGAACAGAAAAGAAATGCTACAAAATGACATTGGATCTGATAGTCCAAAAGAAGACAGAAGGGCTTAAGTAGGAATCATTGCCTCTCAATGGGTATGTAGGCTCCAGAAAAAGCTTGAAAACGTGGCTGATGCGATGGAGTTGAAGGATGCCTCAATAAAGCAAAATATGATCATTTGATGGACATCCTTATGGACTTTAACCTTATGGCATATCTTTCTGGATAGTCAATTGGATCACAGTTATATTCGAAAAGAAGGACGTAAGCTTCACAGATATTTGGACATACAGCTGCATAATCTTCTATTGGGACTGCTTCAGAGGTCACACACATACATCCTGACCTATTAAATATATACATATATACACCAAAAGTGCCAAAATGCAGGCTTGGAAGAACTTACAGTTGCAGAAAACATGGTAGTCTACAGGAGTGTTCAGGACAGAACACAAATTGCAAGAGAGCTGTAAAGTGCAACGCATAGCATATTAGTTTGGTGGGAGGATGCTGATGCTATCATTGAGCCATATAAATAATTCATACTATGGTGCTCAATTACCAATTGGATATTAAAGGATTATGTCCCAGAAATGGTAATCAAGAAATCTACCATAAAGTGATGAGATATCGGGGCATCACCTTTGATAGGACAAAGAAGGAGCTTCAGGCCTTGATAATCATGACCAATTTAGATATGGAGGGTTCTATAACAGTATCTCGTGATATCAGCTGTAGACTATAGCGTCATATTACTAACACTACAAAAAATGTTGTTGTGAAAACAAAAGCACATTTAGAATGAGGCCACAATGGCCATCTTGGCCTGTAAGAGCACACCCAATACAGGAGTTGATTCATGTTGGGACTGCCTTCCATTGAGAAAGGAAAGACAGTTCTGGAGGTAAAAGCCGAACTAAGAATTGTTCTGACAAGAACCAGCCCTCAGGATGCCCTGACTGATGACAGGGATGCAAAACTAAAAAGAAGAATTTTCAGTTATGTCAGAATTTCAGTTTACCATTACAAAGATGTAAGGCTGGAGGAGACTTTACATGGAGAGAAATGAGTACAGATCTACAGCGAAATGAATTTATTTTGCTAGAGTTATGATTATCATCGAGAGAGAGTTGCACTGATATATTAATTGAGATCAGACAACTGATTGAAGAAAATTCGAAACTTAGGGACCTAGTGATTTGTATTTATGGCTGAGTTACTAGAGGTGAGTATAGTAGAATGGGCATTGGGCAGCAATCTGGGCAGGTTGTTGCTTAACAAATAAAAGCATATACTACTACAACATTAAGCATGCAGTATGGTGATTCTGAGTCACATTAGCTGCCAATACACACACCAGTTTCTCTGATTCACAAAATAAGTTTCTTAAAATAAGATCTGGAGATTCTCGTGCAAGTCCTAAAATCCCTGTGAAAGTTACACGTGCGTAAAGAGACAAGCATTTGTATTTTACTCCCATTCATGCTGGGGTCCAAGGAAATAAAAAACAGATAAACTGCCTGGTTAGGCTTTGTGAAACCAGAGGTCAGAGAGACTAGAGATTGAAAAAGTTCTATGGGAAATCTTTCAGTAGAAAATTAGAAAGGTTGAATAAGCAATAACTAAAAGACTCAACACGTTTTTTTCTCTAGAAGAGATTAAAGAAATTACTGGCTAAAAGGAAAAGAACAGTGAATGTAGAATCAATATGTTATAGGATGAATCAGTTCACCCACGCTTCGATGGCTACTTAGGGTGAGACAGAGCGTGCATGTGAATGTACAAAATGCGTAGATGTCAGTTCTTCAACCAAGTCAGTAAATAGTTCCAACAAACTGAATGTTGATTAAGATTCACAACTCATACACAAATAAAGGAGTTTTTCAATCCATGTTTTGAAAGATGGAAAAACGTGTGAAGATGCTTCAGTTGGAGAAAAAGCATTCCCTAAGGTTTTATAAATATTCTGTGTGTGAGAAACCTTTTGGTGGCTTGGTTGAAAAGAGTGGGATTCTTACCAAACACTTAAAGGTTTCAGTTTTGTCCCAAATTAATTTTAAGTCTATTTAAAACTATTAACTTGATGAAAAAAGTTGGTAATTGCTTAGTAAGATTATAAATGAAGGGTCGGCAGATTTCCTCCCTCACAGACAGGTAGAGGAAGCACGAAAGTGTGCAGAAGTATAGTGAGTGGAAGACTGATGGAAGAAGTATGTTGGTCAACCATTACTGTCACTCCTTCCTGAAGAGTTCTATTAGACAATCCTTTCTTTCTGTGTAAGGAATACTGGTTTATGGTAGTATTGACAGATTTTAAAATAGAGTCGTCAGAATATATTGTAACCGTGCTTGACCATCAAATTACCATGGTAACATTAACAGTTTCATTTCATCAACTCTGACACATTTACTTAGGACATTATGCAACCAGACCTATGAGGAAGACCTTTAAAAATATTAAAATTCTGTGTTTTGGTTTGCCTTTGACTGGCCAAATACTTCAATAGATTGTGCCCACGAACTATCACTCCATGGATGTGACTTGAAAGAACATGGACAAAAAGTCTGGTTAATTATTATTTTATTTATAAGTATCTGCTATACAGCATTCATATGTTGGCTTCTTATTTAAAAATATAATGTTACACTGCCAAACAAAACACTGCAGCAATTTCAAATTATTAAGTAAGTATCTTATTACACCAATCAACAGGCAGAAATGTTCTACACAAAAACTGAGGGCTTCTAAGTTGAACCTAGTCATAATTTACCAACTCATTGACGAAAGGAGATAACACTGGGATTTCTTGTTTACACAGACTCTAGACTAGCAGAAAAATCTAGGTTCTACTCCTTGGGAAAACTTATTAAATCATAAGGTTTCTTATGTTTGGTTCTTAATAAACTACCTGCTTAATAAATGAAACCCGCACCAACAATTCTTGTTACAGTAAAGTACACATACACACATCTGTATCTCAAGAATATGATTCTCACTGTGACACATAATTGGTAGTACATCTATTAGCAAATATGCTCAATAAAATAATACTAACTATATGGAACACGTTACGATATGAACATCACTCAATAAAATAATACTAACTATATGGAACACGTTACGATATAAACATCACTCAATAAAATAATACTAACTATATGGAACACGTTACGATATAAACATCACTCAATAAAATAATACTAACTATATGGAACACGTTACGATATAAACATCACTCAATAAAATAATACTAACTATAGGGAACAACGTTACGATATAAACATCACTCAATAAAATAATACTAACTATATGGAACACGTTACGATATAAACATCACTCAATAAAATAATACTAACTATATGGAACACGTTACGATATAAACATCACTCAATAAAATAATACTAACTATATGAAACACGTTACGATATAAACATCACTCAATAAAATAATACTAACTATATGGAACACGTTACGATATAAACATCACTCAATAAAATAATACTAACTACTTGGAACACGTTACGATATAAACATCACTCAAAATAATACTAACTATATGGAACACGTTACGATATAAACATCACTCAATAAAATAATACTAACTATATGGAACACGTTACGATATAAACATCACTCAATAAAATAATACTAACTATATGGAACACGTTACGATATAAACATCACTCAATAAAATAATACTAACTATATGGAACACGTTACGATATAAACATCACTCAATAAAATAATACTAACTATATGGAACACGTTACGATATAAACATCACTCAATAAAATAATACTAACTATATGGAACACGTTACGATATAAACATCACTCAATAAAATAATACTAACTATATGGAACACGTTACGATATAAACATCACTCAATAAAATAATACTAACTATATGGAACACGTTACGATATAAACATCATCTCAATAATAATACTAACTATATGGAACACGTTACGATATAAACATCACTCAATAAAATAATACTAACTATATGGAACACGTTACGATATAAACATCACTCAATTAAAATAATACTAACTATATGGAACACGTTACGATATAAACATCACTCAATAAAATAATACAAACTATATGGAACACGTTACGATATAAACATCACTCAATAAAATAATACTAACTATATGGAACACGTTACGATATAAACATCACTCATTAAAATAATACTAACTATATGGAACACGTTACGATATAAACATCACTCAATAAAATAATACTAACTATATGGAACACGTTACGATATAAACATCACTCATTAAAATAATACTAACTATATGGAACACGTTACGATATAAACATCACTCAATAAAATAATACTAACTATATGGAACACGTTACGATATAAACATCACTCAATAAAATAATACTAACTATATGGAACACGTTACGATATAAACATCACTCATTAAAATAATACTAACTATATGGAACACGTTACGATATAAACATCACTCAATAAAATAATACTAACTATATGGAACACGTTACGATATAAACATCACTCAATAAAATAATACTAACTATATGGAACACGTTACGATATAAACATCACTCAATAAAATAATACTAACTATATGGAACACGTTACGATATAAACATCACTCAATAAAATAATACTAACTATATGGAACACGTTACGATATAAACATCACTCATTAATACAATACTAACTATATGGAACACGTTACGATATAAACATCACTCAATAAAATAATACTAACTATATGGAACACGTTACGATATAAACATCACTCAATAAAATAATACTAACTATATGGAACACGTTACGATATAAACATCACTCAATAAAATAATACTAACTATATGGAACACGTTACGATATAAACATCACTCATTAAAATAATACTAACTATATGGAACACGTTACGATATAAACATCACTCAATAAAATAATACTAACTATATGGAACACGTTACGATATAAACATCACTCAATAAAATAATACTAACTATATGGAACACGTTACGATATAAACATCACTCAATTAAAAATAATACTAACTATATGGAACACGTTACGATATAAACATCACTCAATAAAATAATACTAACTACATGGAACACGTACAATATATAAGTCACTCACATAAACAACCAGTGGCGAATCATCGCTACGGCTATAAAACATCACTAATAAAATAATACTAACTATATGGAACACGTTACGATATAAACATCACCTCAAAATAATACAACTATGGAAACACGTTGATATAAACATCACTCAATAAAATAATACTAACTATATGGTTCACGTTATATAAACATCACTCAATTAAATAATACTCAACATATGAACACGTTGACGATATAAACATCACTCATGTCAGCACATGTTGTTAGAGGAAGCCACTTTGTTAAACACCATGTTGTTGATGTCCCTCCATTAAGTACTGCTTCTTTGTTGGCCCCTAAAGATGGTGTTAAAGGATAGAAGTCCTTATTACACTTGTAGGTTCGTATATAAACACCACTATACAATGAAAAATATGTTGACCAAATGTGATAACTTAGGGTGTGAGTAATATTGTTGCTCTGATTGGTGTTGAACTCATGGCAAACATTCATTACATAGCACTTTGATTTCAGACTGTCCCCTCTCATTACCTTGCGAGTTGTATTTACAATTTATTTCAAAGGATAGAGAAGACGTAAAGTGAATTTTTGAAAAGTGCATTTACCCTTCATTCTTGTACTTCTATTGAGACCACCTGTGGTGAATATCTAAATCTACCCTTGATTCTTGTAGTTTTATTGAGGCCACCTGTGGTGAATATCTAAATCTACCCTTGATTCTTGTACATCTATTGAGGCCACCTGTGGTGAATATCTAAATCTATCCTTGATTTTTATACCTCTATTGAGGCCACCTGTGGTGAATATCTAAATCTACCCTTGATTCTTGTACTTCTATTGAGGCCACCTGTGGTGAATATATAAATCTACCCTTCATTCTTGTAGTTTTATTGAAGCCATCTGTGGTGAATATCTAAATCTACCTTTGATTCTTGTACTTCTATTGAGGCAACGTGTGGTGAATATCTAAATCTACCCTTGATTCTTGTACTTCTATTGAGGACACCTGTGGTGAGTATCTAAATCTATCCTTCATTCTTGTAGTTTTATTGAGGCCATCTGTGGTGAATATCTAAATCTACCGTTGATTCTTGTAGTTTTATTGAGGCCACCTGTGGTGAATATCTAAATCTACCCTTGATTCTTGTAGTTTAATTAAGGCCACCTGTGGTGAATATCTAAATCAACCCTTGATTTTTGTACTATTATTGCGGCCACCTGTGGTGAATATCTAAATCTACCTTTGATTCTTGTAGTTTCATTGAGACCACTTGTGGTGAATATCTAAATCTCAACGTGTTTTACAGGATCTTCTACAAACCTCCACATCATAAACTAACACAACGTCTATAGCTCTTGTTAATATTACAAAGGAAATCTCCACATCATGAACTAACACAACGTCTGTAGCTCTTGTTAACATAGCTATAAGAATTTTAACATCATGAACTAACACAACATCTGTAGTTCTTGTTAATATAGCTATGGGAATCTCCACATCAAGAACTAACACAATGTCTATAGCTCTTGTTAATATTACAAGGGAAATCTCCACATCATGACCTAACACAACGTCTATAGCTCTTGTTAACATAGCTATGGGAATCTCCACATCATGAACTAACACAACGTCTATAGCTCTTGTTAATATTACAATGGAAATCTCCACATCATGAACTAACACAACGTCTATAGCTCTTGTTAACATAGCTAGGGAATCTCCACATCATGAACTAACACAACGTCTATATCTCTTGTTAATAAAGCTAGGGAATCCCCACATCATGAACTAAAACATCGTCTATAGCCCTTGTTAATATAGCTGTGGGAATCTCCACATCATTAAATAACACAACGTCTATAGCGCTTGTTAATATAGCTATGGTAATCACCACATCAAGAAATAACACAACGTCTATAGCTCTTGTTATTATAGCTATGGGAATCTTCACATCAAGAACTAACACAACGTCTATATCTCTTGTTAATATAGCTATGGGAATCCCACATCACTAGCTAACACAACGTCTATATCTTATGTTAATATAGCTATGGGAATCCTCACATCATGAACTAAGACAACGTCTATAGCTCTTCTTAATATAGCTATGGGAATCTGCACATCATGTACTAACACAACGTCATTAGCTCTTGTTAATATAGCTATGAGAATCTCCACATCAAGAACTAACACAACGTCAATAGCTCTTGTTAATATAAATATGGGAATGTCCACATCATGAACAAACACAACATCTATAACTCTTGTTAATATATCTATGGGAAACTCAACATCATAAAATAACACAACGTCTATAGCTCTAGTTAACATAGCTATGGGAATCTCCACATCATGAACTAACACAACGTCTATATCTCTTGTTATTATAGATAAGGGAAAATCCACAACATGAACTAAAACAACGTCTATATCTCTTTTTAATATAGCTGTGGGAATCTCCATATCATGAAATAACACAACGTATAAAGCTCTTTTTAATATAGCTGTGGGAATTTTCACATCATGAACTAACAGAACGTCTATAGCTCTTGTTAATATAGCTATGGAATCTCCACATTAAAAACTAAAAACAACGTCTATAGCTCTTGTTAATATATTGCTATTGGAATCTTGACATCATGAACTATCACAACGTTTATAGCTCTTGTTAATATAGCTAAAAAATCTCACATCATGAGCTAAGACAACGTCTATAGCTTTTGTTAATATAGATATGGCAATCTCCACATCATGAACTAACACAACGTTTATATCTTATGTTAATATAGCTGTGGGAATCTCAACATCAAGAACTAACACAACGTCTATAGCTCTTGTTAATATAAATATGGGAATGTCCACATCAAGAACTAACACAACATCTATAACTCTTATTAATATAGGTATATGAATCTCCACTTCACAAAATAACACAAAGTCTATAGCTCTTGTTAATATAGCTATGGGAATCTCCACATCAAGAACTAACACAACGTCTATGGCTCTTGTTAATATTACAATGGAAATGTCCAAATCATGAACTAACACAACGTCAATAGCTCTTGTTAATATAGCTTTGGGAATATCCACATCATGAAATAACACATCATTTATAGCTCTTGATAATATAACTATGGGAATCTCCACATCATGAACGAACACAACGTCTATAGTCTCTTGTTAATATAGCTGGGGAATCTCCACATTATAAACTAAAACAACGACTATAGCTCTTGTTGATATAGATATAGGAATCTCCTTATAATGAATAAACACATCGTCTATAGCTCTTTTAATATAGCTGTGGGAATATTCATATTATGAATTAACACAACGTCTATAGCTCTTGTTAATATAGGTATGGGAATCTCCACATCATGAACTAACAGAACGTCTATTGCTCTTCTCAATTTAGCTTTGGGAATCTGAACATCATGAACTAACACAACGTCTATAGCTCTTCTTGATATAGCTATGGGAATCTCCACATAATGAACTAATAGAACGTCTATAGCTCTTGTTAATATAGCTATGGGAATCTACACATCATGAACTAACACGACGTCTATAGCTCTTGTTGATATAGCTATGGGAATCTCCAAGTCAAGAAATAATAGAACGTCTATAGCTCTTGTTAATATAACTATGGAAATCTTCACATCATTAACTAACACAACGTCTATATCTCTTGTTAATATAGCTATGGGAATCTCCATATCACTAGCTAACACAACGTCTATATCTTATGTTAATATAGCTATAGGAATCTTCACATCATGAACTAAGACAACGTCTATAGCTCTTGTTAATACAGCTATGGGAATCTGCACATCAAGAACTAACACAACGTCAATAGCTCTTGTTAATATAAATATGGGAATGTCCACATCATGAACTAACACAACGTCTATAGTTCTTGTTAATATAGCTATGGGAATATCCACATCATGAATTAACACAACGTCTATAGCTCTTGTTAATATAGGTATGGGAATCTCCACATCATGAACTTAACACAACGTCTATAGCTCTTCTAAATTCCAGCTTTGGGAATCTCTGAACATCATCAACTAACACAACGTCTATAGCTCTTCTTGATATAGCTATGGGAATCTCCATATCATGAAATAACACAACGTCTATAGCTCTTGTTAATATAGCTATGGGAATCTCCACATCAAGAACTAACACAACGTCAATAGCTCTTGTTAATATAAATATGGGAATGTCCACATCATGAACTAAAACAACATCTATAGCTCTTGTTAATATAGCTATGGGAATCTCCACATCATAAAATAACACAAAGTCTATAGCTCTTGTCAATATAGCTATGGGAATTTCCACATCAAGAACTAACACAACGTCTATAACTCTTGTTAATATACAATGGAAATATCTCACATCATGAACTAACACAACGTCTATTGCTCTTCTTTTATAGGTATGGGAATCTCCACATCATGAACTAACACAACGTCTATAGCTCTTGTTAATATAGATATGGGAATATCCACATCATGAACGAACACAACGTCTATGCTCTTGTTAACATAGCTACGGGAATCTCCACATTATAAACTAAAACAACGTCTATAGCTCTTGTTGATATAGATATAGGAATCTCCACATATGAACAAAACAACGTCTATAGCTCTTTTAATATAGCTGTGGGAATATTCATATCATGAATTAACACAACGTCTATAGCTCTTGTTAATATAGGTATGGGAATCTCCACATCATGAACTAACAGAACGTATTGCTCTTCTCAATTTAGCTTTGGGAATCTGAACATCATGAACTAACACGACGTCTATAGCTCTTGTTGATATAGCTATGGGAATCTCCAAGTCAAGAAATAATAGAACGTCTATAGCTCTTGTTAATATAACTATGGAAATCTTCACACATCATGAACTAACACAACGTCTATAGCTCTTGTTAATATAGCTATGGGAATGTCCATATCACTAACTAACACAACGTCTATATCTATGTTAATATAGCTATAGGAATCTCACATCATGAACTAAGACAACGTCTATAGCTCTTGTTAATACAGCTATGGGAATCTGCACATCAAGAACTAACACAACGTCAATAGCTCTTGTTAATATAAATATGGGAATGTCCACATCATGAACTAACACAACGTCTATAGTTCTTGTTAATATAGCTATGGGAATATCCACATCATGAATTAACACAACGTCTATAGCTCTTGTTAATATAGGTATGGGAATCTCCACATCATGAATTAACACAACGTCTATAGCTCTTCTCAATATAGCTTTGGGAATCTGACATCATCAACTAACACAACGTCTATAGCTCTTGTTGAATATAGCTGTGGGAATCTCCATATCATGAAATAACACAACGTCTATAGCTCTTGTTAATATAGCTATGGGAATCTCCACATCAAGAACTAACACAACGTCAATAGCTCTTGTTAATATAAATATGGGAATGTCCACATCATGAACTAACACAACGTCTATAGTTCTTGTTAATATAGCTATGGGAATATCCACATCATGAATTAACACAACGTCTATAGCTCTTGTTAATATAGGTATGGGAATCTCCACATCATGAATTAACACAACGTCTATAGCTCTTCTCAATTTAGCTTTGGGAATCTGAACATCATCAACTAACACAACGTCTATAGCTCTTCTTGATATAGCTGTGGGAATCTCCATATCATGAAATAACACAACGTCTATAGCTCTTTTTAATATAGCTATGGGAATCTCCACATCAAGAACTAACACAACGTCAATAGCTCTTGTTAATATAAATATGGGAATGTCCACATCATGAACTAAAACAACATCTATAGCTCTTGTTAATATAGCTATGGGAATCTCCACATCATAAAATAACACAAAGTCTATAGCTCTTGTCAATATAGCTATGGGAATTTCCACATCAAGAACTAACACAACGTCTATAACTCTTGTTAATATTACAATGGAAATATCTACATTATGAACGAACACAACGTCTATTGCTCTTCTTTATAGGTATGGGAATCTCCACATTATGAACTGGCACAACGTCTATAGCTCTTGTTAATATAGATATGGGAATATCCACATCATGAACGAACACAACGTCTATGTCTCTTGTTAACATAGCTACGGGAATCTCCACATTATAAACTAAAACAACGACTATAGCTCTTGTTGATATAGATATAGGAATCTCCTTATAATGAATAAACACATCGTCTATAGCTCTTTTAATATAGCTGTGGGAATATTCATATTATGAATTAACACAACGTCTATAGCTCTTGTTAATATAGGTATGGGAATCTCCACATCATGAACTAACAGAACGTCTATTGCTCTTCTCAATTTAGCTTTGGGAATCTGAACATCATGAACTAACACGACGTCTATAGCTCTTGTTGATATAGCTATGGGAATCTCCAAGTCAAGAAATAATAGAACGTCTATAGCTCTTGTTAATATAACTATGGAAATCTTCACATCATTAACTAACACAACGTCTATATCTCTTGTTAATATAGCTATGGGAATCTCCATATCACTAGCTAACACAACGTCTATATCTTATGTTAATATAGCTATAGGAATCCTCACATCATGAACTAAGACAACGTCTATAGCTCTTGTTAATACAGCTATGGGAATCTGCACATCAAGAACTAACACAACGTCAATAGCTCTTGTTAATATAAATATGGGAATGTCCACATCATGAACTAACACAACGTCTATAGTTCTTGTTAATATAGCTATGGGAATATCCACATCATGAATTAACACAACGTCTATAGCTCTTGTTAATATAGGTATGGGAATCTCCACATCATGAACTAACACAACGTCTATAGCTCTTGTTAATATAGCTATGGGAATCTCCACATCATGAACTAACACAACGTCTATAGCTCTTGTTAATATAGCTGTGGGAATCTCCATATCATGAAATAACACAACGTCTATAGCTCTTTTTAATATAGCTATGGGAATCTCCACATCAAGAACTAACACAACGTCTATAACTCTTGTTAATATTACAATGGAAATATCTACATTATGAACGAACACAACGTCTATTGCTCTTCTTTATATAGGTATGGGAATCTCCACATTATGAACTAACACAACGTCTATAGCTCTTGTTAATATAGATATGGGAATATCCACATCATGAACGAACACAACGTCTATGTCTCTTGTTAACATAGCTACGGGAATCTCCACATTATAAACTAAAACAACGACTATAGCTCTTGTTGATATAGATATAGGAATCTCCACATAATGAATAAACACATCGTCTATAGCTCTTTTAATATAGCTGTGGGAATATTCACATTATGAATTAACACAACGTCTATAGCTCTTGTTAATATAGGTATGGGAATCTCCACATCATGAACTAACAGGACGTCTATTGCTCTTCTCAATTTAGCTGTGGGAATCTGAACATCATGAACTAACACAACGTCTATAGCTCTTGTTGATATAGCTATGGGAATCTCCACATTATGAACTAATAGAACGTCTATAGCTATTGTTATTTTAGTTATGGGAATCTCCACATCATGAACTAACACAACGTCTATAGCTCTTGTTCAATATAGCTATGGGAATCTCCAGGTCATGAAATAATAGAACGTCTATAGCTCTTGTTAATATAACTATGGGAATCTTCACATCATTAACTAACACAACGTCTATAACTCTTGTTAATATAGCTATAGGAATCCCCACATCATGAACTAACACAACGTCTATGCTCTTGTTAATATAGCTATGAGAACCTACACATCATGAACGAACAAAACGTCTATGTCTCTTGTTAATATAGCCACAAGAATCTCCACATTATAAACTAAAACAACGACTATAGCTCTTGTTGATATAGATATAGGAATCTCCTTATAATGAATAAACACATCGTCTATAGCTCTTTTAATATAGCTGTGGGAATATTCATATTATGAATTAACACAACGTCTATAGCTCTTGTTAATATAGGTATGGGAATCTCCACATCATGAACTAACAGAACGTCTATTGCTCTTCTCAATTTAGCTTTGGGAATCTGAACATCATGAACTAACACAACGTCTATAGCTCTTCTTGATATAGCTATGGGAATCTCCACATAATGAACTAATAGAACGTCTATAGCTCTTGTTAATATAGCTATGGGAATCTACACATCATGAACTAACACGACGTCTATAGCTCTTGTTGATATAGCTATGGGAATCTCCAAGTCAAGAAATAATAGAACGTCTATAGCTCTTGTTAATATAACTATGGAAATCTTCACATCATTAACTAACACAACGTCTATATCTCTTGTTAATATAGCTATGGGAATCTCCATATCACTAGCTAACACAACGTCTATATCTTATGTTAATATAGCTATAGGAATCCTCACATCATGAACTAAGACAACGTCTATAGCTCTTGTTAATACAGCTATGGGAATCTGCACATCAAGAAAGAACACAACGTCAATAGCTCTTGTTAATATAAATATGGGAATGTCCACATCATGAACTAACACAACGTCTATAGTTCTTGTTAATATAGCTATGGGAATATCCACATCATGAATTAACACAACGTCTATAGCTCTTGTTAATATAGGTATGGGAATCTCCACATCATGAATTAACACAACGTCTATAGCTCTTCTCAATTTAGCTTTGGGAATCTGAACATCATCAACTAACACAACGTCTATAGCTCTTCTTGATATAGCTGTGGGAATCTCCATATCATGAAATAACACAACGTCTATAGCTCTTTTTAATATAGCTATGGGAATCTCCACATCAAGAACTAACACAACGTCAATAGCTCTTGTTAATATAAATATGGGAATGTCCTCATCATGAACTAAAACAACATCTATAGCTCTTGTTAATATAGCTATGGGAATCTCCACATCATAAAATAACACAAAGTCTATAGCTCTTGTTAATATAGCTATGGGAATTTCCACATCAAGAACTAACACAACGTCTATAACTCTTGTTAATATTACAATGGAAATATCTACATTATGAACGAACACAACGTCTATTGCTCTTCTTTTATAGGTATGGGAATCTCCACATTATGAACTGGCACAACGTCTATAGCTCTTGTTAATATAGATATGGGAATATCCACATCATGAACGAACACAACGTCTATGTCTCTTGTTAACATAGCTACGGGAATCTCCACATTATAAACTAAAACAACGACTATAGCTCTTGTTGATATAGATATAGGAATATCCACATAATGAATAAACACATCGTCTATAGCTCTTTTAATATAGCTGTGGGAATATTCACATTATGAATTAACACAACGTCTATAGCTCTTGTTAATATAGGTATGGGAATCTCCACATCATGAACTAACAGGACGTCTATTGCTCTTCTCAATTTAGCTGTGGGAATCTGAACATCATGAACTAACACAACGTCTATAGCTCTTGTTGATATAGCTATGGGAATCTCCACATAATGAACTAATAGAACGTATATAGCTCTTGTTAATATAGCTATGGGAATCTACACATCATGAACTAACACGACGTCTATAGCTCTTGTTGATATAGCTATGAGAATCTCCACATTATGAACTAATAGAACGTCTATAGCTATTGTTATTTTAGTTATGGGAATCTGCACATCATGAACTAACACAACGTCTATAGCTCTTGTTCATATAGCTCTGGGAACCTCCAGGTCATGAAATAATAGAACGTCTATAGCTCTTGTTAATATAACTATGGGAATCTTCACATCATTAACTAACACAACGTCTATAACTCTTGTTAATATGGCTATGGGAATCCCCTCATCATGAACTAACACAACGTCTATGTCTCTTGTTAATATAGCTATGAGAACCTACACATCATGAACGAACAAAACGTCTATGTCTCTTGTTAATATAGCTACGGGAATCTCCACATTATAAACTAAAACAACGACTATAGCTCTTGTTGATATAGATATAGGAATCTCCACATAATGAATAAACACATCGTCTATAGCTCTTTTAATATAGCTGTGGGAATATTCACATTATGAATTAACACAACGTCTATAGCTCTTGTTAATATAGGTATGGGAATCTCCACATCATGAACTAACAGAACGTCTATTGCTCTTCTCAATTTAGCTGTGGGAATCTGAACATCATGAACTAACACAACGTCCATAGCTCTTGTTGATATAACTATGGGAATCTCCACATAATGAACTAATAGAACGTCTATAGCTCTTGTTAATATAGCTATGGGAATCTACACATCATGAACTAACACGACGTCTATAGCTCTTGTTAATATAGCTATGGGAATCTACACATAATGAACTAATAGAACGTTTATAACTCTTGTTAATATAACTATGGGAATCCTCACATCATTAACTAACACAACGTCTATATCTCTTGTTAATAGAGCTATGGGAATCTCCACATCACTAGCTAACACAACGTCTATATCTTATGTTAATATAGCTATGGGAATCCTCACATCATGAACTAAGACAACGTCTATAGCTCTTGTTGATATAAGTATGGGATTCTCCACATCAAGAACTAACACAACGTCTGTAGCTCTTGTTAATATAACTATGGGAAACTACACATCATGAACTAACACAACGTCTATAGCTCTTGCTAATATAGCTATGGGTATCTGCAGATTATGAACTAACACAACGTCTATGTCTCTTGTTAATATAGCTACGGGAATCTCCTCATTATAAACTAAAACAACGTCTAAAGCTCTTGTTAATATAGCTGTGGGAATCTGCAGATTATGAACTAACACAACGTCTATGTCTCTTGTTAATATAGCTATGAGAACCTCCACATCATGAACGAACAAAACGTCTATGTCTCTTGTTAATATAGCTACGGGAATCTACACATTATAAACTAAAACAACGACTATAGCTCTTGTTGATATAGATATAGGAATCTCCACATAATGAATAAACACATCGTCTATAGCCCTTTTAATATAGCTGTGGGAATATTCACATCATGAATTAACACAACGTCTATAGCTCTTGTTAATATAGGTATAGGAATCTCCACATCATGAACTAACAGGACGTTTATTGCTCTTCTCAATTTAGCTGTGGGAATCTGAACATCGTGAACTAACACAACGTCTATAGCTCTTGTTGATATAGCTATGGGAATCTCCACATAATGAACTAATAGAACGTATATAGCTCTTGTTAATATAGCTATGGGAATCTACACATCATGAACTAACACGACGTCTATAGCTCTTGTTGATATAGCTATGAGAATCTCCACATTATGAACTAATAGAACGTCTATAGCTATTGTTATTTTAGTTATGGGAATCTGCACATCATGAACTAACAAAACGTCTATAGCTCTTGTTCATATAGCTGTGGGAATCTCCATATCATGAAATAACACAACGTATAAAGCTCTTTTTAATATAGCTGTGGGAATTTTCACACATGAACTAACAGAACGTCTTTAGCTCTTGTTAATATAGCTCTAAAAATCTCCACATCATGAGCTAAGACAACGTCTATAGCTCTTGTTAATATAGATATGGCAATCTCCACATCATGAACTAAAGCAACGTTTATATCTTATGTTAATATAGCTATGGGAATCTTCACATCATGAAGTAACACAACGTTTATAGCTTATGTTGATATAGCTATGGGAATCTTGACATCATAAACAAACACAACGTCTATATCTCTTGTTAATATAGCTCTGAGAATCTCCACATCATTAACTAAGACAACGTCTGTAGCTCTTGTTAATATAGCTATGGGAATCCTTACATCAAGAACTAACACAACGTCTATATCTCTTGTTCATATAGCTATGGGAATCTCCAGGTCATGAAATAATAGAACGTCTATAGCTTTTGTTAATATAACTATGGGAATATTCACATCATAAACTAACACAACGTTCATAGCTCTTGTTAATATAGTTATTGGGATCTCCACTTTAAGAACTAACACAACGTCTATATCTCTTGTTCATATGGCTATGGGAATCTCCACATCACTAACTGACACAACGTCTATATGTTATGTTAATATAGCTATGGGAATTTTCACATCATGAGCTAAGACAACGTCTATAGCTCTTGTTCATATAGCTATGGGAGTCTCCACATCAAGAACTAACACAACGTCTATATCTGTTGTTAATATAGCTATGGGAATCTCCACATCATAAAGAAACACAACATCTGTAGCTCTTGCAAATACAGCTATGGGAATCTGCACATCATGAACTAACACAATGTCTATAGCTTTTGTTGATATATCTATGAGAATCTGAACATCATGAAATAATAGAACGTCCATATCTCATGTTAATTTAGCTATGGCAATCTGCATGAACTAACACAACGTCTGTAGCTCTTGTTAATACAGCTATGGGAATCTCCACATCATCAACTAACACGACGTCTATAGCTCTTGTTAATATAGCTATGGGAATCTCGACATCAAGAACTAACACAACGTCTTCAGCTCCTGTTAATATAGATAAAGGAATCTCCACATTATGAACTAACACAACATCTATATCTCTTGTTAATATATTTATGGGAATCTCCACATATTGAACTAACACAACGTCTATAGCTCTAGTTAATATAGCTATGGAAATCTCCACATTTTGAACTAACACAACGTCTATAACTCTTGTTAATATAGCTATGGAAATCTTTGCATAATGAACTAACACAACGTCTATAGCTATTGTTGATATAGTTATGGGAATCTCCACATAATGAACTAACACAACGTTTATAGCTCTTGTTAATATAGCTATGGGAATATCCACATAATGAAGTAACACAACGTCTATAGCTCTAGTTAATATAGCTATGGGAATCTCCACATAATGAACTAACACAACGTCTATAGCTCTTGTTAATATACATATAGGAATCTCCACATCATGAACTAATACAATGTCTATAGCTCTTGTTAATATAGCTATGGAAATCTACACATCATTAACTAACACAACGTTTATAGTTCTTTTTAATATAACAAATAGAATCTCCACATCATGAACTAACACAACGTCTATAGGTCTTGTTATTATAGCTATGGGAATCTCCACATCAAGAACTAAGACAACGTCTTTAGCTCTTGTTGATATAGCTATGGGGAATCTCCATATCATGAACTAACACATCTTCTATAGCTCTTGTTCATATAGCTATGGGAATCTCCACATTAAGATCTAACACAACGTCTATAGCTCTTGTTAATATAACTATGGGAATGTCCACATCCTAAACTAACACAACGTCTATAGCTATAGTTAATATAGCTATGGGAATCTCCACATGATGAACTAACACAATGTCTATATCTTATGTTAATATAGCTATGGGAATCTCCGAGCTTTTCATTCTTCTGTCGTTCAAAAGTTCTTCATAAATTTGCTAAGACAATAATTTGCTTACGTTCTCTGAAGAAACATCCAAATTATAATCCTATAAAATTTCGTAGATGGAATAGTTGTTTCGGATTCTGTGATGAAACAGAAGAGTGAAAATGGAAGTTTAAGGTAATTTTGACTTCAGTTACAAGAGTTATAATTAAATTATAAAACAGGGTAGCTGTATTAATAACGTCTTTAAACATCTTTTCAGAGATTTCATCAGTGTCAATGAAACGTTCCACCAAGGTATTTTATCCAAATAGTATGACCATTTGATGTACTTTCCTTAGAAAATATTGGATCATATTTGATCATTCATCAGTATATTAACCTCTTTTTTATGACGACATAGACGTTTCAGAATTGTCATAGACAATAACCATAGTAACAGATCTACAAGCACTAAACCTCTGAAAACGTATAACTATTGTACAAGAAAGATGAAGAACAACTCTCAACAACTCTTACTATATATCATGCAAAATAACAACTATATATTTTATGGTGTCATTATCTGTCATCTAAATATACAAAGAAACTACAAAATGTGCTCGTTGTACGTAAATAGTGACATTTTCTTAAGGTGGAGGAGGTGGTGTGTGTGGCATGATGTAAATAGGGACACTTTCTTAAGGTGGAGGAGGTGGTGTTTGTGGCATGATGTAAATAGGGACACTTTCTTAAGGTAGAGGAGGTGGTGTGTGTGGCATGATGTAAATAGGGACACTTTCTTAAGGTGGAGGAGGTGGTGTGTGTGCATGACGTAAATAGGACACTCTCTAAGGAGGAGGTGGTGTGTGTGGCATGATGTAAATAGGGACACCTCTTTAAGGTGGAGGATGTGGTGTGTGTGGCATGATGTAAATAGTCGAACTTCTTAAGGTTGAGGAGGTTGTGTGTGTGGCATGACGCAAATAGGACACCTCCTTAAGGTGGAGGAGGTGGCATTTGCGGCATGATGTAAACAGGACAACCTCCTTAAGGTGGAGGAGGTGGTGTGTGGCATGTGGCAAACAGGACATCCTCCTTAAGGTGGAGGAGGTGGTGTTTGTGGCATGATGTAAACAGGGACACTCTCTTAAGGTAGAGGAGGTGGTGTGTGGCATGATGCAAAGTGATCAACCTCCTTAAAGTGGAGGAGGATGGTGTGTGTGGCATGATGTAAACAGTGACCTCCCTAAGGTGGAGGAGGTGATGTGTGTGGCATGACGTAAACAGTGACACCTTCTTAAGGTGGAGGAGGTGGTGCGTGTGGCATGATGTAAATAGTGACAACCTCTCCGGAGAGGTGAAGTGTGCGTGGCATGACGTAAACAGGATCAACCTTGCTGGTGGAGGAGGTGGTGTGTGTGGCATGATGTAAATAGTCGATCCTCCTTAAGGCAGAGAGATGTGATGTGTGCGGCATGACGTAAACAGCGACACCTCCTTAAGGTGGAGGAGGTGGCGTGTGTGGCATGATGTAAACAGCATCAACCTCCTTACAGGTGGATGAGGTGGTGTGTGTGGCATGATGTAAACAGGACACCTCCTTAAGGTGGGAGGAGGTGTGTGTGGCATGATGTAAATAGGGACACCTCCTTAAGGTGGAGGAGGTGGTGTGTGTGGCATGATGTAAATAGTGACAACCTCCTTAGGTGGAGGAGGTGGTGTGTGTGCAGCATGATGTAAATAGTTGACCTTCTTAAGGTGGAAGAGGTGGTGTGTGTGGCATGATGTAAAAAGTGACACCTTCTTAAGATGGAGTAGGTGGTGTGTGTGGCATGATGTAAATAGTGACACCTTCTTAAGGTGGAGTAGTTGGTGTGTGTGGCATGATGTAAAAAGTGACACCTTCTTAAGGTGGAGGTGGTGGTGTGTGTGGCATGATGTAAATAGTGACACCTTCTTAAGATGGAGTAGGTGGTGTGTGTGGCATGATGTAAAAAGTGACACCTTCTTAAGGTAGAAGTAGGTGGTGTGTGTGGCATGGCTTCCCCTGTTGTTTTTTTTCCTGAGTTTAATGACAAACGTCTTACACGATATCAAAGTTTGGTGTTTATAGACTTTGACCGTTTCTTATAATTTTCTTAGTTACAATATTTAAATGCTGATTTGAAACACAAGGATGGACATTTCTGAATCCTATTCTTTTAAATAATCTACCAGGTTAAGACCAGAACGGTGCTGGTTCTAGTATATGTATATATATATATATATATATGTATGTGTGTGTAAAACAAACGTTCCTACATACAGATTGATATAAAAGGAAAATGAGGGCTTATAAATTTTACCTTTAATTTCAATCATAACTGTATTTCATCAATAGCTTACATGTACATCAGTATTAAGTATTATATTATATGATGCATAGGTCTTGGCGGTACGGCATATTAAGTTTGGTATATATCAATATTAAACATTACATCGTGGATGTATGTATTTAGGGGTAAATCATATTTACTCTGATGCAAGTCAGTAACAAATATTATTCTGTGGGTTTATTTGTGTTGAGCTTTCGTCTGACCTACGTCAGTATTAAGTTTGTTTCTGAATTTCGCGGAAAGCTACAATATGGCTATCTGCGCTAGCCGTCCCTAATTTAGCAGTATAAGACTAGAGGGAAGGTAGCTACTCATCACTACCCGCCGCCAACTCTAGGTCTACATTTTTACCAATTAATAGTGGAAATGACCATCACATTATAACGCCCCCAAGGCTAAGAGGGCGGTCATTTTTTGGTGCAAGGGTGATTCAAACCCGAGACCCTTGAATTACGACTCAAGCGCCTTAACCCCTGGCCATTCCGCGCTTCAGTATTAAGTACTGTACAATAGAATGTGTATTTCGTCTGATGTACGTCTGTGTAAAATATTGTATTATAGGATATATATATATATATATGTCTGGCTATTTAGTCCGATGTTTAATTGTATTAAATATACTTTTGAGATATACATATGTCTGGGATTTATCTGGTGTATATTTGTATTAAATATATTATATCATGGTTGTATATGTCTCGAGGTAAGATATGTTTAATTTTATAGTTATATTATACCTGTTATCGTCATTGTTACATCATTCGTTTCAGGAAACGAAACGTTGCTCTCTCCTTATCAATAAAAGTGTTAATACCCATATCAGCTGTTATGAGATACATGTATATCGATGTATTTTGTTATACAAAATATATATATATATATATATATATATCTATTTTTAAGATATATATTTGGAATTTTATGGTGACAGCTATATCTTTACCTATATCTTTGTTGTTCCAATTTCTGGTTTTTATATATTTGTAGTTATATTGTATTTTGACTGATATCTATTGTTATAAAATATTTTTGGTTTTATATGTTATTAGTCTTGATACATCTCGTGTGATGTCTTTATTTGACGAATATATTGTTAATATTGTTAGTGAATATATTGTTAATATTGTTAGTTATATTGTTCTTGACGTTGCTACAGCAAAGGGTAGTCAAAATATTTTTTCCTATTTTAAAATTTAATAATTTACTAACTAAGAAGTATTTGGTTTATTTTGAATTATGCGCAACGTTTCAATAGGACTATCTGCGCTAGCTATCCCTAACTTAACAATGATAGACTATAAGTAAGACAGTTACTCAATACTATCTATCACTAGCTCTTGGGCCTCTCTTTTACCAACAGGTAGTTGGATTGAAAGGGTGACCATATTCGGTGTGACGTGGATTCAAACCCGCGACCCACAATTTTACTGACACATTGGTTGACTTCTATGTATGCACAATTCTTAGCTCTCAGCACTTCTAGCCAATATTCGATTTCAATCCACGTTCACTGCATCATGCCCACAGTTACATCGACGATACTATTTCCCATCCTGGCCTTTAGTTCTGTGATTTTTCTATAGGTGTGCGTTACACGATATCCTTAACATACCCCTTCCCCCATACATATTTTCTGTATTGGCGTCTGTAATTACGCTGCACCACAAACATTGACAAGGCAAACGACGCATTGAGCCATCTTTTTTTGCACAGTTGCCTTTTTCAAGGGTAACACTACTCACTGGAATGAAAACACACAATATAGCGATAAAATACCGTTTGAGTTTGATTACAAAATGCTTGTAAATGTATAATATTTTACCTGATATCTGTTATTACAAATATTGTTGGTTTTTTGTGTTCATAGGCATGTTATATATTTTTCACGTGTCTATTGCTACAATATATGAGAGTATTTGAGTGAAAAGTCTATAACTTTTCTCTGTTTGATGCAGTTATCCTTAAATCACAGTGAAAGTATTATAGTGTGTGATTATTTATTTATCTCTGCAGTTTCTACAGTTTATTTGTGTTTTAACCGGCGTGGTTGATTTCTTTCATTGGATGTGTTTTTCTACATCATATATGTTCTTGGTAAATATTATATGATCTGTTTAGTGTTAACACACCTACATTGTACTTTCAGTTGTGTATGTATGGCTAGCAATGCTTAGTTAGAGATTACGATCACATGAACTCCAAAAGATGCTGTAATTCATAGGGATATGGACTTTCAGATTGATTCATTTACCTATAGGTCCAGTAGCTCAGTGGAAGTATGAGACCTTATAGCATTACAAGTCTCGGATGGGCAGAGTACAGATGATCCATTATGTTGCTTTGTGCCTTAACGAAATTCAAACAAGCCATAACTATTAGGTTTGAATGGAATACCCAAACACAGAATCTTACATTACTTATTCATGTATTTAATCACCAGGTGGATGAGGTGTGCACTGAGCCGAAAGCTCTTTGAATTGGATGAATTTTCCTTTACTAGGGAAGAAAACAGCATCAAACAGCAACTTTTATTCAAATTAAAATGTTGTTTTTTTATCGTAAAAATAATAAATAAAAGATAAACATCTGAGAAACAAAGGAGAGAAATTAAATAACATTGACTTTATTTTAATCAAATGTTTAAAGCAATCGACACACTAATATGCTACACGAATAATGTGGTTTCACATTAGATGTGCTGGACAATATGAACTGTCGACATGATTATAATAAAAAAGTAATACATCTGAGTCTCAAGAAATTTAAAACGGTTGTGTTTCCACAAGATGGGAAAACTAAGGAAATTTGTGCCATCGCGTTTTAGATTAATACTGAATCACCATCCAAATATCTGTGGGAAAACTGGAACTGGAAAGAAAAGTTCCTTGAAGTGGATTTTTTATTTGGAATCCTAAATCCACATGGAATAATTTTAGAGACGTACTAACACGGCCCACCTTTGACAGCAACATATCGCAGATTGACATACTGATCAGGAGCACCAGTTGGTACGCTAAACTCAACACCAACCTGTTTAAAGAAAAGAATAAACACGATAACTAAGACACAATAACACCTGGTCTAATCTGGCCTAGCAAGACAGTAAACATGTTAATTAATATACAATAATACCTGGTCTAATCTGGCCTAGCAACACAGTAAACATGTTAATTAATATACAATAATACCTGGTCTAATCTGGCCTAGCAACACAGTAAACATGTTAATTAATATACAATAATACCTGGTCTAATCTGGCCTAGCAAGACAGTAAACATGTTAATTAATATACAATAATACCTGGTCTAATCTGGCCTAGCAAGACAGTAAACATGTTAATTAATATACAATAATGCCTGGTCTAATCTGGCCTAGCAATACAGTAAACATGTTAATTAATATACAATAATACCTGGTCTAATCTGGCCAAACAAGAGAGTAAACATGTTAACTAAAATACTATAACATCTGGTTTAATCTGATCAAAGAAGACAGTAAACATATTAACTAAGGTACAATAACACTTAGTCTAACCTAGTCAAACGAGACAGTAGACATGTCAGCTAAGATATAATAACACTTGGTCTAATCCGTTCATAAAGATATTAAACATGTTAATTGAGGTACAATAACACCTAATCTAAACTAGTCAAAGACACAACTAAGACACAATAACACCTGGTCTAAACTAGTCAAAGAAGACAATAAACATGTTAACTAAGGTACAATAACACCTGGTGTAATCTGGTTAAACATGACAGTTAAGGATGTTAACAAGTGCACAAGATCCAACAAGACAGTTAAGGATGTTAACAAGAGCGCAAGATCCAACAAACCAGTTAAGGATGTTAACAAGTGCACAAGATCCAACAAAACAGTTAAGGATGTTAACAAGTGCACAAGATCCAACAAGACAGTTAAGGATGTTAACAAATGCACAAGATCCAACAAGACAGTTAAGGATGTTAACAAGTGCACAAGATCCAACAAAACAGTTAAGGATGTTAACAAGTGCACAAGATCCAACAAAACAGTTAAGGATGTTAACAAGTGTACAAGATCCAACAAAACAGTTAAGGATGTTAACAAGTGTACAAGATCCAACAAAACAGTTAAGGATGTTAACAAGTGCACAAGATCCAACAAGACAGTTAAGGATGTTAACAAGTGCACAAGATCCAACAAAACAGTTAAGGATGTTAACAAGTGCACAAGATCCAACAAGACAGTTAAGGATGTTAACAAGTGCACAAGATCCAACAAAACAGTTAAGGATGTTAACAAGTGCACAAGATCCAACAAAACAGTTAAGGATGTTAACAAGTGCACAAGATCCAACAAAACAATTAAGGATGTTAACAAGTGCACAAGATCCAACAAGACAGTTAAGGATGTTAACAAGTGCACAAGATCCAACAAAACAGTTAAGGATGTTAACAAGTGCACAAGATCCAACAAAACAATTAAGCGTATTAACAGGTGATGAACTGCAGGCAAAATCATGTTAGACAAATACAGTAAACATGTTAACATTTGTAGAATGATTTCCTTGTTAAAGAAACAGTATTTGTTGAATTTCACTATTCAAAGATAACATCAAAGTAGGAAAAGAAAATATTAGTAACCGAATATTTGTTTCCTTTTCTCAGCCATTTAAGGAAGATATAAAATCTGAATATTTAAACTGTGATGTGGGGCTTGGATTGTTCACTAAAACAGAGGTTTGTTTTAAACATATTAAAATGATTGTTTCTCATTAAATAGTGTAAGTAGCTAATGTTGTTAAGGTTAGTTGTCCAAATCCTGACATAAGTAGAGTTAGTATAAGGTTGTCGTGCTTAGTTGTCCCAACCTTACCGTGGGTTTAGCTGATTTAACCTTGTCATGGTCAGTTGTTCCAACCTTGCCGTAAATTTAGTTAGTTTAACATTGTCATGGTTAGTTGTCCCAACCTTAGCGTGGGTTTAGCTAGTTTAACATTGTCATGGTCAGTTGTCCCAATCTTAGCGTGGGTTTAGCTAGTTTAACCTTGTCATGGTCAGTTGTCCCAATCTTAGCGTGGGTTTAGCTAGTTTAACCTTGTCATGGTTAGTTGCATCAACGGTGTTGTAAATACTTGTAGACTTTTGTTAATAAATATTCTACTTGCAGCTGTTTGTTGTAGTTTAATTTATTTTTATAGATTAATTAATAGCTTTATTAACATTTCAAAATTTTACAGAAATGAAGTCTTATCTATAAATAACCCCATTGTCTCAGAGGTAAATGTGAGGAGTGTTAGTGTTAAAATTTGAGTTCTATCCCTGCTATGAGCTACAGATAGCCCATTTTGTATCTTTGGGTTGAACAGTTAAATGAATAAATAGTAGATAACCAGTGTTGATATGTCTGGTCACTTAAAGTTTTAGAACGAAAAACAAAAGCTTTAGGAAGAAACCTGAACAAGATAATTCTTTACAAAATATTTGAGATTGCAAAAGATTTCATAATAATCAAAATTATATCGTTAAATGTAGATTTGTTTGTTCTAAATTTTGCGCAAAGCTACTCGAGGGTTATCTGCGCTAGCTGTCCCTAATTTAGCAGTGTAAGACTAGAGGGAAAGCAGCTAGTCATCACCACCCACCACCAACTCTTGGGCTACTCTTTTACCAACGAATAGTGGGATTGACCGTCACATTATAACGCCCCCACAACTGAAAAATTGAGCATATTTGATGCAACGGGGATTCAAACTCGCCATCCTCAGATTACGAGTCGAACGCTTTAACCCACCTGGCTACGGCGGGCCGTTAAATGTAGGCATAATGAACAACTATTATGATGTATAAAATACCATGACGAAGACGTAAGTTAGAAAAATGTACAATTTTAAAACAGTGAGAAGCCGAGAAGAACATTTTTTAAACATACTGAGGTGAATACCTGTGTTTCAAACCTCCACTGAAGATAAATGGTATGTTTGATCCAGGATGAAGAGTCTAGACCTATTTGGGCTTTATATACATATGAATAAGCCGGAACCTGGATGTTTAGCTTCATGTTATTGTTGGATACGTCACCAGCCCTATAAGGTCCTTTCCGGTATTCGAACTGTACACACATGTTGTTAGAGGAAGTCACTTTTTTGTTAAACACCAGTGTTGTTGATGTTCCTCCATTAAGTACTGCTTCCTTGTAGGCCCCTAAAGATGGTGTTAATGGATGAAAGTTCTTTATTACACTTGTAGGTTCGTATATAACCACCACTATACAACGAAATATGTGTTGACCAAATGTGATAACTTAGGGTGTTATAATCATCACACCACGGTTAATATTGACATTCACCAAGATAGTCCAGGAACATGCAATTATCAAATATAAATATAAGATGAGATTAACGTGTTAATATAACATTTTTACTTTATTAACACATCAAATAAGCTAATTACGTTGCTATAAACATTTAACGAACCTAAAAAAAATATTTCTTTGAGTGTAGTCTTTCAAAATTTGTGGTACACACTGGAGATATTTGTACATTTTGATAAAAGTTAAAAAAGAACGACCTTTAAACTCCAGGTAATTATAAAATAATATTTTTTTTACTTAAACGAACGTTTCGCTTTTTCAACTTATTCGGAATTAATATACATAACTGTTTGATATATGAAAGTACCTCTATCCCAGGTACCATCCTAGTAGCCCTTTTCTGAACCGTTTCCAATAATTCAGCGTCTTTCTGAGGCCATTCACTCCTATGATAAACCTTTTTCTACATCGCATGCATTTAGTTTATCCTGACTCTCCCCACGTTTTAGTCCTAGTTTCAAACTTTTCTTACTACGGAGTTACTAGCCATTTCAGACAAGCCAGTTTTTACTATATTTAAATGTAAACTGATCCCAAGAGTCCAGTCTAGTCATCCTTACACATTAGCCTAAGCCTAGTTTTCAGCCCTAGTGACCTATTTATAATTTTATCTCCATAACAAATTCTTATCCTTGACACAATTAACTTATGGTACTTTTCTTTATCTGCCTTTACCAACTACTTTAACTTATTAATTAGCTCCTCTGACCTACCTTCCCCTACATCATTAGCCCCTACACGTACAACAAAAAATTCATTTCTATTAGCCCTCTTTATCATATCTCCTGCTCTGTCAGTTATATCATTCACTTTGGCAGCATAATCTGATTCTTTTCTCCTATTTACCCCACAAACTATCCTATCCACATGTTTTGTCAAGGAATAACCTATAACCTGTAACCTCTTTATTATCAACATCCTTCTTTGACCCTTTTATTTTCCTTTCTTCCAATAGTTCCTCATCTGCAAAAGCCAATGATTAAAATTTGTTGATCAATAGAACACTCTCGTTACAACAAAACCGTGTACTTTTAGCCCTAATATTACCCTTTCTATCTTCCTGAGAGTCGTTGTTATCTGATGTATTCATAACACGTAAGCTCCATCTGAAACTTTACATTTCACACAGTTTGCTCTTCTCGTTATGGTATTGCCTCTACTTTAATCACGATAACTTCCATATTTTCTAACGTGCAAGCACAACAAACTAATTGCACATCTTTACTACAATCCCTAGATCACAAATAAAGTTAACTCAGTGCACCCGCCACGTATCAGTCTTTACGATATATAAGAAGCAATATAAATTTCAGTATTAAAATAATACTTCACCAAAATATCTTTTTCCATAATAAGGCAACGTAATTTTTTTTTTACATTTTTAAACCATTAATGAGATAGACGTTTAAAATTCTGTTTAGAAGGTGATTGTCAAAACGTTCTACAATCAACTAGGACGGTTAATTAGAATTATACGAAAACGAAACAAACTGATAATTCAATAAAAATTTGAAATTAATTCAGTACTATAAGACTGGGTTATGCTCTGACTTACGAACAAGGACACTTACTAATAAACTAAATAGACAGATTGATTAATGTTCTGACTTACAAACAAGGACACTTACTGGTAACCTAAACAGACAGATTGATTAATGTTCTAACTTACGAGAAGGACACTTACTGGTAACCTAAACAGACAGATTGATTAATGTTCTGACTTACGACAAGGATACTTACTAGTAACCTAAACAGACAGATTGATTTGTGTTCTGACTTACGACAAAGACACTTACTAGTAACCTAAACAGACAGATTGATTATTGTTCTGACTTACGACAAAGACACTTACTAGTAACCTAAACAGACAGATTGATTTGTGTTCTGACTTACGACAAGGACACTTACTAGTAACCTAAACAGATAGATTGATTATTGTTCTGACTTACGACAAGGACACTTACTAGTAACCTAAACAGACAGATTGATTATTGTTCTGACTTACGACAAAGACACTTACTAGTAACCTAAACAAACAGATTGATTATGTTCTGACTTACGACAAGGACACTTACTAGTAACCTAAACAGACAGGTTGATTATTGTTCTGACTTAAGAACAAGGACACTTACTAGTAACCTAAACAAACAGATTGATTATTGTTCTGACTTACGACAAGGACACTTACTAGTAACCTAAACAGACAGGTTGATTTACGTTCTAACTTAAGAACAAGGACACTTACTAGTAACCTAAACAGACAGATTGATTTGTGTTCTGACTTATGAACAATGTCATTTTTACTAGTAAACTAAACGGAGAGATTCATTTATTCCATAAACACAAGAATATCAGTAGATGTATCTTGTATTAGCTAGAATGTAAAAAACCTATTATCTCTGCAATTATTTTGTATATTAAGCCACAAACACTAGAATGTTTCGTGGATGAATCCCGAATTACCGTATACTAATAGCAGTAAGTAATGACTCAGATGTTTCAAATATCATTCACTGGTCAATAGCTTAGATAACTCTTCAGAAAACATAATATCTCAAGGCTTATTTTATTAATATGTATATTTTAATTATGTCTTTGTTTTTCTGAAGAACAACCAGTTACAGAAAGTGACTCACACCTTGTCAGTGTTCTTCCACATTTATGGTTAAATCTAATCAAAGTTAGGCCTTACTTTAAATATATCCACACTCCTTTCTTTCCTATTTCAGACTATGAAAATACAGTTAACAATTTCTTTTACTTGCCATAGAACAGGGAGACTTTCTTCCAAGACTTTCCTGTCACCACTGCGTCACAGTCAGTGTTTCCCTCAAGGAAATCGCAGAACATTAAAGCTTGATCTGGGATTTCCATACTTGGTCCTTTTCCGTCTGTGGAATCTTTAAGTAAATGTTAAGAAGTTACACTTAAAACTCCATTTTTAACTTTAAAAAAGGTATTCATTGTAAAATATGAAACAAGTGGCAATTAATAGTAACTTTATTATTTGAGGTTCTGCGTTGTTTTACCCAGAAATATTGATAAATTCTGGTGAACATTTAGTATTTACAAATCAATTTTGATGTCATTTTAGAGGATATTTCTCTCTGGCTCAGCAATAAAGTTCCTCGGCTTATAACTCTAAAAATCGGGTTTCGATACCCGTAGGGACATATAGTTCATGGTATAGCTTTACAATAAACAAACTTACAGGATAACTACAGGTAACACGTTTTGTTATTCTAAGTGGTTATGTTGATGAATAAGCATAAAGCGTTGTTGTGGTTCACATGAACTACGTTTGAACTACAGTGTATAAAGCATTGTTCTTGTGGTTCACATGAACTACGTTTGAACTACAGTGTATAAAGCATTGTTCTTGTGGTTCACATGAACTACGTTTGAACTACAGTGTATAAAGCATTGTTCTTGTGGTTCACATGAACTACGTTTGAACTACAGTGTATAAAGCATTGTTCTTGTGGTTCACATGAACTACGTTTGAACTACAGTGTATAAAGCATTGTTCTTGTGGTTCACATGAACTACGTTTGAACTACAGTGTATAAAGCATTGTTCTTGTGGTTCACATGAACTACGTTTGAACTACAGTGTATAAAGCATTGTTCTTGTGGTTCACATGAACTACGTTTGAACTACAGTGTATAAAGCATTGTTCTTGTGGTTCACATGAACTACGTTTGAACTACAGGGTATAAAGCATTGTTCTTGTGGTTCACATGAACTACGTTTGAACTACAGTGTATAAAGCATTGTTCTTGTGGTTCACATGAACTACGTTTGAACTACAGTGTATAAAGCATTGTTCTTGTGGTTCACATGAACTACGTTTGAACTACAGGGTATAAAGCATTGTTCTTGTGGTTCACATGAGCTACGTTCGAACTACCGAGCATAAAGAGTGATTCTTGTAGTTTACATGATTATATTGTTTGAACTACAATGAATGTTATTGTCGGGTGATAAAAGAGCTACTTTGTTTTATTTAGCACACAGGCACACAATGACGTATCTTTGTTCTGTCTGCCGTGAGTAATCGAAACCTAGATTATAGTGTCATAAGTTCGCGAAGCCAGAGACCTATCGGAAGCATGGCCTGGTGGTTAAAGCAATCGACTCGTAATTTGAAGGTCAAGGGTGCGAATCCCTTTCACACCAAGCATGCTCGCCCTTTCAGCCGTGGGGACGTTATAATGTACGGTCAATACCACTATTCGTTGGTAAAAGAGTAGTCCAAGAGTTGGCAGTGGGAGGTGATGACTAACAGCCTTCCCTCTAGTCTTACACTGCTAAATTAGACACGGATAGCGCAGATATTCCTCGTGTAGTTTTGCGCGAAATTAAAAAACAATCAAACGTTAAGACTGTTGAAACGAATCTTCAATAATGATGGAGGGAATGAGTTGATTTGTGGGATAGCTGTGACAATAAGGGGTTTAGGGATAGGAGACTTAAAGCATAACAAACTAGATAATTATCTTTCTGATAAATCAGTAGTTAAGCCTAATTTAGAATATTGTAAACAGTTTCAGTCTCCTTATCTAAGAATATGATATTAACTTATTGGAGAAAATTGAACAGGGTACTGATACACAGATTTCGATTATGGAACGGTTGATTATCAGGTGGGGATAGGTTGATATATCTTAACTTCACTTGATATTAAGAAAAGTAGGCTTAAGAAATTATCTTATTGAAATGTGCAAAATTATATGGATATATACCCACTCTAAAATTTTTCACTTAAGAACAAACAAACAAAATGTATTCTGTTAAATATAACTACTTCTTCCTCTTTTCCTTTCATAATCGTATATTAACTTCCTGTTCTTATATTTCAGTGGATAACATACAAACCAACTGTTGACTACTTACAGATTATTAGTTAAATTTTGTAAAGACGTCAGCAGTAAAATTTATTATCTGTGCCACATTTTGAATACAATAACACGAGAAGAATTTGGAAATGACAGACTAGACAAGTAAGCAGGCTGCATGCAGTTATTAAATAAAATATTTTTAATGGTTTATTGCCTTTCGGAACGTATTTCTGTCAGCATTAGTAGATGGCAGCACGTTACAACAATCGACAATTTTCTGAAACGCGAAGGATGAGTTATATTAAATTTTGCTTTTTTTTCAGGGTTGTGCACGCGCGCGTGTGTGAACAACTTTGAAGGATCACATAACGTCTTGTTTTTCATGTGTGAACAACTTTGCTGGATCACATAACGTCTTGTTTTTCATGTGTGAACAACTTTGATGGATCACATGACGTCTTGTTTTTCATGTGTGAACAACTTTGAAGGATCACATAACATCTTGTTTTTCGCATGCTGTGTTATTACAATTTTATAGAAACAGTTAAAAGTAATAAACCAAGTATAATGCTTATTTTTTTACTCCTCGGTGGATGAGTGGTAAAAAACGGGACGATATCTGTGATGAAAACATAAACACATATCCCACTTTAAAATTATCCACTTAAGAACAAACAAACAAAATTTGTTCTGTTAAATTTAACTACTTCGTTTTCTTATCTTTTCATAATCATATATTAACTTACTGTTCTTATACTTCACTGGATAAAATACAAACTAACTATTGACTACACAGAGTGTTGGTAATTTAATTTGTAAAGACGTCAGCAGTATAAGTTATTATCATAATGTTCAGCTTTTTGTTATATAAATCTAAAAAAAACAAAAAAAAGTGGACTTTAATGTCGATGCAAATTGTGCTCCAAACATCTTGTAAAAATGCATAGACAAGAATTATGCCACATTAACATGAGTCGAACTCCGATAAACTGAAACTGATATTTTACATATCATATTTTTTCATAGAGGGAGCTTTGCGTATACAGAATAAAACTTTTGGTTTTAAATCGCTCCGAGGAAATTGTGTCACATATTATTTATTGTACGATACAACTGATGAGCAGTCGACATTTAGATTGTCCTGCCATCTAGTGGTAAGGATTAAAGTACCTAATAAATTATTAAAAAACAAATTTTATGATGTGCTGTCACCTAGTGGTAGCAACTATAAACGTATAGTATATGTTAAATACACACAAACGGATTATAGTTTATAAGTTAAATCGTAATATATAATACAGCTTTTAAATATAACAGAAGTCATTAGAAAAAAAAACACTTTCTTATTTCCCCACACCAGTCTGTAATACTTAAGTCTTGTTATCTTCAAGATACTTACAACATAAGCCAGCATAGTCACTCCCGCACGAAGTGTTGGGTGGGCAGTTACTACAACTGATACCTTTCTCGTACATCTGTCCATTTAAAATGTTACCTCTGGAAAATAAGAGACGTGCAGGTTATAATATGATAATCGATTATTACTTATTTGATCTGAACTCATCAGGTTTCTATGTAAGTATCGATTCATTATTTCTGTGTTCTATATAATTAGCAATTCATGTTTTTTCGTGTTCTAACGTAAAACCCGAAACCTTTTAAAAGTCAATTCTGGTTAATATTTTTTAAAGACTTATAACTAGTGCATAGACTATTAGTGAACATGTGATGTGATGATATGACCAGTACTTCGTAAAGGATGAAAAACAAACATTTAAAAATATTAAGTCAAATTATGAATGACTTTGAATGATTATGAACAAATTACTGCCAAACATTTGTAATTATCAGGACCAAAGTTGGTAGACGGACATAAGGTGGTTATATATAGCGTATGTCTGCCATGAAACGCTAGGGAGAGGGGTACATCCACGTTTGTTGTTTGTCTAACAGTGAAATTTCAAACTAGAGTACGTGTTACTGCTTCCCTTCAGTAACCCAAGTACGGACTTAGCGACACCATACTAGAACACACGAGCTCAGGTGCTACAGGTGGGTGTCCTACCAGTTATGCGTTTTGACGTGCTTAAAACCTCACCCCACTCAAACTGAGATAGTCATAGAGATAGCTGAAGATATAGAGGATATTGAGCAATACACTTAAGAGTTGTAGGAACTTAATAAGTATACTGGGAGATGTGAGCCCCACAGCTATAGAGTTGTAGGAATGTGATAAGTATACTAAGAGATTTGAACCCCACAGCTATAGAGCTGTAGGAACGTGATAGGTATACTGGGGTATTTGAGCCCCACAGCTATAGAGTTGTAGGAACGTGATAGGTATACTGGGGTATTTGAGCCCCACAGCTATAGAGGTGTGGGAATGTAAAAATTATACTGGCAGATTTGAGCCCCACAACTATAGAGTTGTAGGAACGTGATAAATATATTGGGGTATTTGAGCCCCACAGCTATAGAGTTGTAGGAACGTGATAAGTATACTGGGAGATTTGAACCCCACAGCTATAGAGTTGTGGGAGTGTGATACGTATACTGGGGTATTTGAGCCCAACAGCTGGCCCGGCATGGCCAAGAGTGTTAAGGCGTGCGACTCGTAATCTGAGGGTCGCGAGTTCGCGTCCCGGTCGCGCCAATCATGCTCGCCCTTTCAGCCGTGGGGGCGTTATACCGTTACGGTCAATTTTACTATTCGTTGGTAAAAGAGTAGCCCAAGAGTTGGCGGTGGGTGGTGATGACTAGCTGCCTTCCCTCTAGTCTTACACTCCTAAATTAGGGATGGCTAGCACAGCTAGCCCTCGAGTAGTTTTGTGCGAAATTCTAAAACAAACAAACAAACAAACCCAACCAACAGCTATAGTATTCGTATACGTGATAAGTATACTGGGAGATTTGAGCCCCACAATTATAGAGTTGTAGGAAAGTGATAAGTATACTGGGGTATTTGAACCCCACAGCTATAGAGTTGTGGAAACGTGACAAGTATAATGGGGTATTTGAGCCCCACAGCTATAGAGTTTTAGGAACGTGATAAGTATACTGGGAGATTTGAGCCCCACAGCTATAGAGTTGTAGGAACATGATAAGTATACTGGGGTATTTGAGCCCCACAGCTATAGAGTTGTGGGAACGTGATACATATACTGGGGTATTTGAGCCCCACAGCTATAGAGTTGTGGGAATGTGATAAGTATACTGGGGTATTGAGTCCCACAGCTATAGAGTTGTAGGAACGTGACAAGTATACTGGGAGATTTGAGCCTCACAGCTATAGAGTTGTGGGAATGTGATAAATATACTGGGGTATCTGAGCCCCACAGCTATAGAGTTGTGGGAATGTGATACGTATACTGGGGTATTTGAACCCTGCAGCTATAGAGTTGTAGGAACATGATAAGTATACTGGGAGATTTGAGCCCCACACCTATAGAGTTGTAGGAACATGATAAGTATACTGGGGTATCTGAGCCCCACAGCTATAGAGTTGTGGGAATGTGATACGTATACTGGGGTATTTGAACCCTGCAGCTATAGAGTTGTAGGAACATGATAAGTATACTGGGAGATTTGAGCCCCACACCTATAGAGTTGTAGGAACGTGACAAGTATACTGGGAGATTTGAGCCTCACAGCTATAGAGTTGTGGGAATGTGATAAATATACTGGGGTATCTGAGCCCCACAGCTATAGAGTTGTGGGAATGTGATACGTATACTGGGGTATTTGAACCCTGCAGCTATAGAGTTGTAGAAACGTGATAAGTATTCTGGGGCATTTTAGCCCTGCAGCTTTAAGGTGTTGTTTCTTTATGGAAGTTGAACAAACTTTTGTTGCAACATTCATGAATGAGATATGACAAAATCGTGATGTTTATCCTATGAAAGAAACATGTACGTTATCCGTTAACTGCTAAATAAAACACAGGCAAACAATATAATATAATAAGATACACATCCGAGATGTAGAGCAGACATGGAAAGCAGGATATAGAGTAGATATATGTAAAATAGAATATTACAGCAGTGCGATATATATAGAAGGCTGAGGGTAGATATCTGGAAATTAGAACGTTAAAACATTATGATAGAGGTCCAGGGTCCAAATGACGATTAAAACGGCATGCGAAAAAAATTTTAAATAATAAATTAACAATAAGAAGGAACGTGTCAGCTACGAAACAACTTTGTTCGAAAACAGCAAAACATGTCTTTCTGACAACCAAATTTCTTTTAAAATATATCTGTATTGAAAACAAAATGTCCGTAGGCTGTTGATTTAGTGTGCTTCTAACAAAGGTAGAAAGTTGGTTTCTGTCAGGCCAGAGCCACATTAGAAAATGTGATAGGTTCTCCGAAGGAGGAATTGAACCATAGATTTTAGCGTTCTAAGATCTTAGTGCTACCTTTGACCCTCCATAGAAGTGTCTTGAAATAAAGATATCCTGTTGTAAGCATATTAGCCATGACATTTGAAAGTGAGGTTAGATTTTGAAGACAAGTGTGGAATATGTAATTTTAATCTGAGACTGAAAGTAATATTTCAACATAAATTTGTGTTGAAAATCTTTGAAAAAATAAAACGTAGTTAGTTTTATTAACGGATAAGGACTGGGTGTTAAGTGAACTCTAAAATAACGTATACAACTTACATTTTGGATGTAATGCCGATTAATGCGGTATAAAGTTTTAGACCAAAGATAAATTCAAAGCACATGTATACATAATTATATGTTTGATTACGTTACCGTTCAACTTCGCCTCTAATTTAAAGGTATGAATGTTTATAAAATATATTTATATTTTCACCGCCACAATATTCGTTCTCAGAACTGAATAATTTAGCACTGTCGTTTCTGTTCTATACGAGTGTTAACTGTTGAATAATACTTACACGAGTGTTTACTGTTGAACAATACTTACACGAGTGTTTACGGTTGAACAATACTTACGCTGGACCGTAGTTGCATGTGTACAACTGTTGCCATTTAAAAGGACCTTTGTTGACAGCGAAACAGGTGAAGCCACATCCTAAACGCCATGTTGAAGCCCAAGCTATCTGAATAACACACAAGTAAAATAGCGCTAATTATGGTTATAAACATATCAAAATACTCTAACCACCAACTTTGTGCGGTTATTTTTTTTAATATGTAATATTACACAGAGTTTGTTGATACAGTTGTGTTATAACTTAACATTTGCTAACAATATATAATAAGTAAATGCTGTTTTTACCATATGTCTCAGGTTCGTCACGTCATTTTCCATACGTTTAAAAACTAAACTAATGCATTCTACACTGTGTAGACAACTGGCGTGTTCTACACAATGTAGGTAACTGTTCTGTTGTATACGGTGTAGGTAACAGGTGTATTTTACATAGTGTGTATAACTAGTGTCTTCTATACTGTGGAGATAACCGGTTTGTTCTACACTGCGTATATAACCGGTTTGTTCTACACTGCGTATATAACTGGTGTGTTCTACACTCTGTAGATAATTGATGTGTGCTACCAATCGCTGAGTACACGTGAGGTATATAACTAGTGTGTCTCTACGCTGTGTATTTAATTGGTGTTTTCTATACCTTGCACGTAAGTGCTGTGTTCTCTATTATAGTGCTCTGAATGTCAAAGAAATTCAACCAAACTCAGGTAAACGGTGAGAGTAAGTATGACTATTTTAAGGAGTTATTAAAACTCTCTTAAAGTCATAGAACATTGCAGAGTACTCTCTTCAAGAGGTACCTGCTCGTGGTACAGTTGGATACAGAACAGCCTGTAACTAAACCTCCTAACGTGAAGGAGAAAACTGAAAACTCACATGGTAAATTCACCACCAGTACGTGTCCAAAGGCAGGAGAAATAAACCCTAAACGAGAGATGGTAATCCTTTAAACTGTGATGAGGACTTACCGAAGTCACTGGCTATTCGGGTACCCATTGCGAATTGCAGTCCTACCCTGTATTAGCATTTTATAAGGACCTGGCCGACCCTATATCAGAGAAGGTCATTTTGAAAATATGGAACGTTGTTTAATAGATAAAATCTATGGTTTGGCATCCTTGGGGTGCCAGGGTGACGGCTAAACTCAAGCTACTTGGCACCATCCTGGTATGGTAACTTACAAGTGATTACCCGGCGACGAGGAAAAGGATAGTCTAACATCAGGAATAGAAGCATTGACAGATACCTATTCCGATACCAGTTCACATAAAGGATAGTCTACCATCAGGAATAGAAGCATTGACAGATACCTATTGCGATACCAGTTCACATAAAGGATAGTCTAACATCAGGAATAGAAGCATTGACAGATACCTATTCCGACACCAGTTCACATAAAAGATAGTCTAACATCAAGAATAGAAGCATTGACAGATACCTATTCCGATACCAGTTCACATAAAAGATAGTCTAACATCAGGAATAGAAGCATTGACAGATACCTATTCCGACACCAGTTCACATAAAAGATAGTCTAACATCAAGAATAGAAGCATTGACAGATACCTATTCCGATACCAGTTCACATAAAGGATAGTCTAACATCAAGAATAGAAGCATTGACAGATACCTATTCCGATACCAGTTCACATATAGGATAGTTTAACATCAGGAATGGAAGCATTGACAGATACCTATTGCGATACCAGTTCACATATAGGATAGTTTAACATCAGGAATAGAAGCATTGACAGATACCTATTCAGACACCAGTTCACATACCCAAAACGAAACCGGTTCAACTGATCTTTCTACCACTGGAGAAAGATACCACGTCGTAACACTCAGGTGGACGGCTCAAGTTATATAATCTCGTTTAGCGAGAAAAATTACAACCCTATCACTACGGTGGATGGCAATTATGAATAAAAAAAACGAACAAACATCAGTATAGGATGGGTAGACACAACAGCGTTTGTTGACACACCTGTAGAAAAAAATGGCATTTAACCTGTGTCCACACGAGGTTACGGCTCTTTCCAAGTTTGCAGCCAACCTGGCAAACAAACACAACTCGTTGGGACAAGCATCAACATAAGACATCGGCATCCTACTATCAAAAATGCCGGACAAATACTATTTCAAGGAGTCAGGGCGCAACCAGAGCGCCCACGCCATGTAGTGTGATTCGAGGAAGAAATATGAACCCTCCGAGGTGTGTAAGTAGTATACTCTAGCCATAAGAATATCACTGTTCTCAGTGCAGGACATATATCTGGAAAATCTCATAAGTAAGTCTCGGATAAGCGCCGTGACCTTAATAAGGTACAACCACCTGTCCAGGTTAATTGTAATAACACCATAAGTCGTGAAGACCCTGTTGATATTGTACAGTTTGAGAAACTAAATTGGGAAAAGATATTTCTCCCTGAACAAAATTCTAAATCCTGTTTGTACTTAAGTCAACCGAGAGATCAGAAGGGTCTCGATGAAGCAACATGGCGGGAGGTTGAAATTGTGACTAAACAATGGGTTGACGAGCTTTACCATTGAGAAGCGTTTTGGAGCAATGGAAAAACTTCGAAGCAGACGATTAAAAACCTCAAACCTGCCAGAAGACCATACAAGAGACGTCTTCACCGGGTGGAACGTTTTAAAATGTTCCAGAAATGTTCGATTTCGGACGTAAACGCCTAGCTGAGGACATACTGGATGACCAGGATGCTGTCCGATGTAACCTCGGTAAAAATCAGGTGAACGACAACTACCATCAGGTCTGTAGTGTTCCTGATGATGACTTTAATGGTGTGTGGATGCCCACTAACACCCAGGGCAAATAACACCAATATTCTGTAACCGATAACACCAGATGAAGAGAGGGCGGCACTTAAAGGTATGAAGAAAGGAGCTGCAGGTCCCAATAACATCACTACTCCGTTCCTACTCAAACGTTAAGTATGGTGTAGATGTTTCCTTGACAAATGTGTTCAGTTTCTGGCAATTTACAGGTCGCATTCCAGAATGCATGAAAGTCAATAGGTCGGTGCTCATTCTGAAAGGAAAAAGTAATCTACACGATGTCAAATACTGGAGGCCTATCACAATTTCATTCATTGTGCTTCGGCTATATTCCAGGATTATGGCACAACTCCTAGAGCAGGCAATGCAGATAAATCACAAACAGCGGGATTTATGCCTCAGGCTCGATGTAGGGATAATATATTTCTGTTTCAGTCTATCACGAAGAAGACCAAACGACATGGTCCTCTGGTTATGGCTTTCTTAAACCTGTGCAAAGCTTTTGATACGGCTGGCCACAAACACCTATTAGTCAGGCTTGTCAGATGTAAGGTTCATTCGCACTTCATTCAAATTGTGGAGAATATGTATGATTGAAGTACAACAACCTTTCGAGCCAGTATTCAGAATTCCAATCCAATCAGCCTACTCAAAGGTGTGAAACAAGGGGACCCCAATGTCTCCAATACTGTTTAGTATCACCTTGGACACTCTTCTGCGGAAGCTAGGAGAGCAAGGCCGATGAATACTGCTTGGCAAGAAACTGGAACCGGTCTCAACCTTAGCATGTGCCGATGATATGGCAGTACTGGCTAAAGACCATGCCATCCTCCGGGCGACGTTAAATACAGTGGATGATTACTGTTCGGGTAACCGTTAATGACTGCCTTTCATGGTCATTCAACGGAGAAACACTCCCAATGATCGAACCCGAACAATCATACCGATATCTTAGAGTAAATGTTTGTCCATGGACAAGGGTTTGCAATGAACCTGTAAAACCAACCCTTGAGAAGTGGACAAACAGTATATCCAACACTCCCCTCAAACCACATAAGAGGGTCAAAATGTTATGTAAATTTCCTGTGCCCAAGATTTTATACCAACTTGAACTGGGCAAAATAAATTCGAAGATGCTAAAAAAACTAGACAGTTTAATAAGAAAAACTGTGAAAAACTGGTGCCCCCTACCGGCCTGCTTTGTTTTGTTTGTTTGTTTGTTTTGGAATTTCGCACAAAGCTACTCAAGGGCTATCTGTGCTAGCCGTCCCTAATTTAGCAGTGTAAAACTAGAGGGAAGGCAGCTAGTCATCACCACCCACCGCCAACTCTTGGGCTACTCTTTTACCAACGAATAGTGGGATTGACCGCACATTATAACGCCCCCACGGCTGGGAGGGCGAGCATGTTTGGCGCGGTGCGGGCGCGAACCCACGACCCTCAGATTACGAGTCGCACGCCTTACGCGCTAGGCCATGCCAGGCCTAACGGCCTGCAAGGCTGACGGTTTGCTTTACTCACGTCACTTATTCCAACCTTAAAGATAATTTGAGACCCATTTACTCATTTAGTAACATCTTGCGTGGCAGAAAAAGATGGTTTGTTGAGGGTATTGCCATGAAAGCCAAACTTCCGATCCCTAAGCCTAAGCAGAGATCCGGAAAATATTATTCTAATTGGAAAGTTATGGAAAGGAAAAATTTGGAAAGGCTAGCCATGCAAGGGCATGGTGTAGAACTTTTCAAATGTTCAAGATCTGCCCACCACTGGTTACCTAAACCAGTTGGTATGAAAACCCACCAACAAGTATAGTGTCTGGCTCTAAGGGCAAATGTGTACCTTACAAAGGAAGCCCTCAGCAGAGGCAATGCCACTAAGAACAGGGAATCTGCCAAATGTCGGGGCTGCCACAAGAGAGACCCTATGTTATTTTAACGGTCAATGTCCTAAACTGAAGTCGATGAGAATACGTCGTCATCATTTGGTGAAAGAGGCTTCTTATGAAGGGTGGAATGTTCTTCAATAATCCACTTTTGAGAAAGAAAGCGGAGAACGTCAGTGACCTGGTCTCATCTTCCACCGTGATAACAAATCGTTGACGTGACGATTTACTAAGAACTTATGTATGACTCGTTAAAAGACGCATACGAGCCAAAGGTCTCCAAGTGTGAAAATCTAGCATTTTAAATAAAAGATCTAACAGGTGCATCTTCAGTTGTATTTCACGGTCTCCCAATTGGTTGCCTGAGAACACGGAAGTCCAAGCAGACACAGACATCAAGTCCAACTAATTCGAGGAATTTTTATGCAGGCGAACAATCCTCTTCACGCTGGACGTCCTATGGAAAGCGAATAACGAAGGACATCTCGACTCCATGGGAAGACTCCTCGTACCACGTCTCCATTCATGTTAAACAACATCCGGCATCTGTTGGTATCGTGGACTCTGATGTAAAATCGGGTAATTTGAAACATCGATAGCCAAACATCATCTAATTAGTGACGCGCATAAATGAATTAATGAGATTCCGATTGTCCTTATCTACTATCTAGCGAAACCACAGACAAGTGAACGAGCTTGTTGTGTGTACACTATTTTAATAACTGATTGGTTACATGTTGTGTAGATAATTGTAGCATTCGAACCCTACACTATCTGTGTAGTGTTGTAGATATCCTACGACCTGATAACGATTAATGTTATTTATTGGCAATCTTATCTGATAAAAATTTTAACACACTGAGTTTGCATGAATGGTTTGGTTACGTCTTAACTGATTCAACTCATTAGCGATTAAGACATTATTTTCCTGAGTAAGGTGTTTAAGTTACTTGTTGAGATCATTGTTAACTCAACAGTACTAATTACACATATATTGATGTATTACATGCTCTGTAAATAGTTGTTGTATTCTACCCTAGGTTTGTATCAGATGTGTTATATGCTATTTAGGTGACTGATGTGTTCTGCATCGGACACATAAGTATTGCATTATAAATGTAACGTCCTATTATATAATTACTGTATCATTCTATATTGTACGTCTAACTGATGTATTCCATGTACAAAACTGGTGTGTTGTTCTACATTGTGTATGTAACTGATGTATTCTATGTAAATAACTGCTGTGTTGTTCTATATTGTGTTTGTAACTTATGTATTTTGTGTACATAATTCGTGTGTTGTTCTATACAGTATATGTAACTGATGTATTCTATGTACATAACTGGTGTGTTGTTCTATAATGTATATGTAACTGATGCATTCTATGTACATAACTGGTGTGTTGTTCTATACAGTATATGTAACTGATGTATTCTATGTACATAACTGGTGTGTTGGTCTATATTGTATATGTAACTGATGCATTCTATGTATACAACTGGTGTGTTGTTCTATATTAGTTTTTAACTGATGTATTCTATGTACATAACTGGTGTGTTGTTCTATACAGTATATGTAACTGATGTATTCTATGTACATAACTGGTGTGTTGGTCTATATTGTATATGTAACTGATGCATTCTATGTATACAACTGGTGTGTTGTTCTATATTAGTTTTAACTGATGTATTCTATGTACATAACTAGTGTGTTGTTCTATACAGAACATGTAGCTGATGTATTCTATGTACATAACTGTTGTGTTGTTCAATACAGTACATGTAGCTGATGTATTCTATGTACATAACTGGTGTGTTGGTCTATATTGTATATGTAACTGATGCATTCTATGTATACAATTGGTGTGTTGTTCTATATTAGTTTTTAACTGATGTATTCTATGTACATAACTAGTGTGTTGTTCTATACAGAACATGTAGCTGATGTATTCTATGTACATAACTGTTGTGTTGTTCAATACAGTACATGTAGCTGATATATTCTATGTACATAACTGGTGTGTTGGTCTATATTGTATATGTAACTGATGCATTCTATGTATACAATTGGTGTGTTGTTCTATATTAGTTTTTAACTGATGTATTCTATGTATATAACTAGTGTGTTGTTCTATACAGAACATGTAGCTGATGTATTCTATGTACATAACTGGAGTGTTGTTCAATACAGTACATGTAGCTGATGTATTCTATGTACATAACTGGTGTGTTGTTCGATACAATACATGTAGCTGATGTATTCTATGTACATAACTACTGTGTTGTTCAATACAGTACATGTAGCTGATGTATCCTATGTACATAACTACTGTGTTGTTCAATACAGTACATGTAGCTGATGTATTCTATGTACTAACTACTGTGTTGTTCAATACAGTACATGTAGCTGATGTATTCTATGTACATAACTACTGTGTTGTTCTATACAGAACATGTAGCTGATGTATTCTATGTACATAACTGGTGTGTTGTTCGATACAGTACATGTAGCTGATGTATTCTATGTACATAACTGGTGTGTTGTTCAATACAGTACATGTAGCTGATGTATTCTATGTACATAACTGGTGTGTTGTTCAATACAGTACATGTAGCTGATGTATTCTATGTACATAACTGGTGTGTTGTTCAATACAGTACATGTAGCTGATGTATTCTATGTACATAACTGGTGTGTTGTTCGATACAGTACATGTAGCTGATGTATTCTATGTACATAACTGGTGTGTTGGTCTATATTGTATATGTAACTGATGCATTCTATGTATACAACTGGTGTGTTGTTCTATATTAGTTTTTAACTGATGTATTCTATGTACATAACTAGTGTGTTGTTCTATACAGAACATGTAGCTGATGTATTCTATGTACATAACTGGTGTGTTGTTCGATACAGTACATGTAGGTGATGTATTCTATGTACATAACTGGTGTGTTGTTCAATACAGTACATGTAGCTGATGTATTCCATGTACATAACTGGTGTGTTGTTCTATACAGTACATGTAGCTGATGTATTCTATGTACATAACTGGTGTGTTGTTCTATAATGTATATGTAACTGATGCATTCTATGTATACATAATTCGTGTGTTGTTCTATACAGTATATGTAACTGATGTATTCTGTGTACATAACTGGTTTGTTGTTCTATATTCTGTATGTAACTGATGTTTTCTATGTACATAATTGGTCTATTGTGTATGTAACATTCTTCACTGTATAAATAAGTGATGTGCTGTAACAACACATTCTTCACTGTATAAATAAGTGATGTGCTGTAACAACACTTTATTCACTGTATAAATAAGTGATGTGCTGTAACAACACTTTATTCACTGTATAAATAAATGATGTGCTGTAACAACACTTTCTTCACTGTATAAATAAGTGATGTGCTGTAACAACACTTTCTTCACTGTATAAATAAGTGATGTGTTGTAACAACACTTTATTCTCTGTATAAATAAGTGATGTGCTGTAGCAACACTTTCTTCACTGTATAAATAAGTGATGTGCTGTAACAACACATTCTTCACTGTATAAATAAGTGATGTGCTGTAACAACACTTTCTTCACCGTATAAATAAGTGATGTGCTGTAACAACACTTTCTTCACTGTATAAATAAGTGATGTGCTGTAACAACATCTCTTCACTGTATAAATAAGTGATGTGGTGTAACAACACTTTCTTCACTGTATAAATAAGTGATGTGCTGTAAACACTTTCTTCACACTGTTAAATAAGTGATGTGTGTAACAACACTTTAGTCACTGTATAAATAAGTGATGTAACAACACTTTCTTCACTGTATAAATAAGTGATGTGCTGTAACAACACTTTCTTCACTGTATAAATAAGTGATGTGCTGTAACAACACTTTCTTCACTGTATAAATAAGTGATGTGCTGTAACAACACTTTCTTCACTGTATAAATAAGTGATGTGGTGTAACAACACATTCTTCACTGTATAAATAAGTGATGTGCTGTAACAACACATTCTTCACTGTATAAATAAGTGATGTGCTGTAACAACACTTTCTTCACTGTATAAATAAGTGATGTGCTGTAACAACACATTCTTCACTGTATAAATAAGTGATGTGCTGTAACAACACATTCTTCACTGTATAAATAAGTGATGTGCTGTAACAACACTTTCTTCACTGTATAAATAAGTGATGTGCTGTAACAACACTTTCTTCACTGTATAAATAAGTGATGTGCTGTAACAACACTTTCTTCACTGTATAAATAAGTGATGTGCTGTAACAACACTTTCTTCACTGTATAAATAAGTGATGTGCTGTAACAACACTTTCTTCACTGTATAAATAAGTGATGTGGTGTAACAACACTTTCTTCACTGTATAAATAAGTGATGTGCTGTAACAACACTTTCTTCACTGTATAAATAAGTGATGTACTGTAACAACACTTTCTTCACTGTATAAATAAATGATGTGCTGTAACAACACTTTCTTCACTGTATAAATAAGTGATGTGCTGTAACAACACTTTCTTCACTGTATAAATAAGTGATGTACTGTAACAACACTTTCTTCACTGTATAAATAAATGATGTGCTGTAACAACACTTTCTTCACTGTATAAATAAGTGATGTGCTGTAACAACACTTTATTCTCTGTATAAATAAGTGATGTGCTGTAACAACACTTTCTTCACTGTATAAATAAATGATGTGCTGTAACAACACTTTCTTCACTGTATAAATAAGTGATGTGCTGTAACAACACTTTATTCTCTGTATAAATAAGTGATGTGCTGTAACAACACTTTCTTCACTGTATAAATAAGTGATGTGCTGTAACAACACTTTATTCTCTGTATAAATAAGTGATGTGCTGTAACAACACTTTATTCACTGTATAAATAAGTGATGTGCTGTAACAACACTTTCTTCACTGTATAAATAAGTGATGTGCTGTAACAACACTTTCTTCACCACGTATAAATAAGTGATGTGCAACAACACATTCTTCACTGTATAAATAAGTGATGTGCTGTAACAACACTTTCTTCACTGTATAAATAAGTGATGCTGTAACAGCACTTTCTTCACTGTATAAATAAGTGATGTGCTGTAACAACACATTCTTCACTGTATAAATAAGTGATGTGCTGTAACAACACTTTCTTCACTGTATAAATAAATGATGTGGCTGTAACAACACTTTCTTCACCGTATAAATAAGTGATGTGGTGTAACAACACATTCTTCACTGTATAAATAAGTGATGTGCTGTAACAACACTTTCTTCACCGTATAAATAAGTGATGTGCTGTAACAACACTTTATTCCCTGTATAAATAAGTGATGTGCTGTAACAACACTTTCTTCACTGTATAAATAACTGATGTGCTGTAACAACACATTCTTCACTGTATAAATAAGTGATGTGCTGTAACAACACTTTCTTCACTGTATAAATAAGTGATGTGCTGTAACAACACTTTCTTCACTGTATAAATAAGTGATGTGGTAACAACACTTTCTTCACTGTATAAATAAGTGATGTGCTGTAACAACACTTTCTTCACTGTATAAAATAAATTGATGTGCTGTAACAGCACTTTCTTCCACCGTATAAATAAGTGATGTGCTGTAACAACACTTTCTTCACTGTATAAATAAGTGATGTGCTGTAACAACACTTTATTCCCTGTATAAATAAGTGATGTGCTGTAACAACACTTTCTTCACTGTATAAATAAATGATGTGCTGTAACAACACATTCTTCACTGTATAAATAAGTGATGTGCTGTAACAACACATTCTTCACTGTATAAATAAGTGATGTGCTGTAACAACACTTTCTTCACTGTATAAATAAGTGATGTGCTGTAACAACACTTTCTTGTTCTTCCCAATGCTTTACCTGTAAAAGAAATTCCACTGTCAAATCATTAGCATTTGTATCCTAATTAGTAGAATTTCCAGATATAATAATGTTAGTAAAGCAGTAATGAGTTCCTTCTTTAGTTTGTGAAAAGCTCGTTCGTAACCATTATTCCAGTTAAACATATAAGGTTTGTCTGTAGTTTGTGTAGGGGATAAACCCTGCCACAGAACGTTTGTACAAAATGGTTGTAGCAAAACCACAGACGTACAAATAATTATACTTGTTTAATACACTTTATTAGTGAAAATGACTAGTTGTAAGCAGTTTTTGTGCAAAGGCTGTTGATAAATATGCATTTTTCTTCTTGTCCTGTAATTGTTTCAGCTCGTTCTATATAAAATAGTGAAACTGAAAGTCAGAAGGGTGACTGTGCATAATCATCGGATATTTACTAAATTTTCATTATTTCCTAACTCTTATCCTCGTCAGTGATTCTACAACTACTTCAATCAACTTGGAGTCCAATATCAATGGCTTGTCCAGCGATGTCTGATGGGTGGGGGTCATAAGGTGAACAACAACTTAGTTTTCCAAGTTTCTCTAGTGCATGATAAAGCTACAGTGTTATTGATATCACTAGTACTATCTGATAAAGCTACAGTGTTATTGATATCACTAGTACTATCTGATAAAGCTACAGTGTTATTGGTATCACTAGTACTATCTGATAAAGCTACAGTGTTGTTGATATCACTAGTACTATCTGATAAAGCTACAGTGTTATTGGTATCACTAGTACCTATCTGATAAAGCTTCAGTGTTATTGATATCACTAGTACTATCTGATAAAGCTACAGTGTTATTGATATCACTAGTACCATCTGATAAAGCTACAGTGTTATTGATATCACTAGTACCATCTGATAAAGCTACAGTGTTATTGGTATCACCAATACTATCTGATAAAGCTACGGTGTTATTGATATCACTAGTGCTATCTGATAAAGCTACGGTGTTATTGGTATCACTAGTACTATCTGATAAAGCTTCAGTGTTATTGATATCACTAGTACTATCTGATAAAGCTTCAGTGTTATTGGTATCACTAGTACTATCTGATAAAGCTTCAGTGTTGTTGATATCACTAGTACTATCTGATAAAGCTACAGTGTTATTGATGTCACTAATACTATCTGATAAAGCTACGGTGTTATTGATATCACTAGACTATCTGATAAAGCTACAGTGTTATTGATATCACTAGTACCATCTGATAAAGCTACAGTGTTATTGATATCACTAGTACCATCTGATAAAGCAACAGTGTTATTGATATCACTAGTACCATCTGATAAAGCCACAGTGTTATTGGTATCACCAATACTATCTGATAAAGCTACAGTGTTATTGATATCACTAGTACTATCTGATAAAGCTACAGTGTTATTGGTATCACCAATACTATCTGATAAAGCTACAGTGTTATTGATATCACTAGTACCATCTGATAAAGCTTCAGTGTTATTGGTATCACCAGTACCATCTGATAAAGCTACAGTGTTATTGATATCACTAGTACTATCTGATAAAGCTACAGTGTTATTGATATCACTAGTACCATCTGATAAAGCTACAGTGTTATTGATATCACTAATACTATCTGATAAAGCTACAGTGTTATTGATATCACTAGTACCATCTGATAAAGCTACAGTGTTATTGGTATCACTAGTACCATCTGATAAAGCTACAGTGTTATTGATATCACTAGTACCATCTGATAAAGCTACAGTGTTATTGATATCACTAGTACTATCTGATAAAGCTACAGTGTTATTGATATCACTAGTACCATCTGATAAAGCTCAGTGTTATTGGTATCACCAGTACCATCTGATAAAGCTACAGTGTTATTGATATCACTAGTACTATCTGATAAAGCTACAGTGTTATTGATATCACTGGTACCATCTGATAAAGCTACAGTGTTATTGATATCACTAGTACTATCTGATAAAGCTACAGTGTTATTGATATCACTAGTACCATCTGATAAAGCTACAGTGTTATTGATATCACTAGTACCATCTGATAAAGCTACAGTGTTATTGATATCACTAGTACCATCTGATAAAGCTACAGTGTTATTGATATCACTAATACCATCTGATAAAGCTACGGTGTTATTGATATCACTAGTACTATCTGATAAAGCTACAGTGTTATTGATATCACTAATACTATCTGATAAAGCCACGGTGTTATTGATATCACTAGTACCATCTGATAAAGCTACAGTGTTATTGATATCACTAGTACCATCTGATAAAGCTACAGTGTTATTGGTATCACTAGTACTATCTGATAAAGCTTCAGTGTTATTGGTATCACTAGTACTATCTGATAAAGCTTCAGTGTTATTGATATCACTTGTACCATCTGATAAAGCTTCAGTGTTATTGATATCACTTGTACTATCTGATAAAGCTTCAGTGTTATTGATATCACTAGTACCATCTGATAAAGCTTCAGTGTTATTGATATCACTTGTACTATCTGATAAAGCTTCAGTGTTATTGATATCACTAGTACCATCTGATAAAGCTTCAGTGTTATTGGTATCACTAGTACCATCTGATAAAGCTACAGTGTTATTGATATCACTAGTACTATCTGATAAAGCTACAGTGTTATTGATATCACTGGTACTATCTGATAAAGCTACAGTGTTATTGGTATCACTAGTACCATCTGATAAAGCTACAGTGTTATTGATATCACTAGTACTATCTGATAAAGCTTCAGTGTTATTGATATCACCAGTACCATCTGATAAAGCTACAGTGTTATTGATATCACTAGTACCATCTGATAAAGCTTCAGTGTTATTGGTATCACCAGTACCATCTGATAAAGCTACAGTGTTATTGATATCACTAGTACTATCTGATAAAGCTACAGTGTTATTGATATCACTAGTACCATCTGATAAAGCTACTGTGTTATTGATATCACTAGTACTATCTGATAAAGCTACGGTGTTATTGATATCACTAGTACTATCTGATAAAGCTACAGTGTTATTGATATCACTAATACTATCTGATAAAGCTACGGTGTTATTGATATCACTAGTACTATCTGATAAAGCTACAGTGTTATTGATATCACTAATACTATCTGATAAAGCTACGGTGTTATTGATATCACTAGTATTATCTGATAAAGCTACAGTGTTATTGATATCACTAGTACCATCTGATAAAGCTTCAGTGTTATTGGTATCACTAGTACCATCTGATAAAGCTTCAGTGTTATTGGTATCACTAGTACCATCTGATAAAGCTTCAGTGTTATTGATATCACTTGTACCATCTGATAAAGCTTCAGTGTTATTGATATCACTAGTACCATCTGATAAAGCTTCAGTGTTATTGATATCACTAGTACTATCTGATAAAGCTTCAGTGTTATTGATATCACTAGTACTATCTGATAAAGCTACAGTGTTATTGATATCACTAGTACCATCTGATAAAGCTTCAGTGTTATTGATATCACTAGTACCATCTGATAAAGCTACAGTGTTATTGATATCACTAGTACCATCTGATAAAGCTTCAGTGTTATTGATATCACTAGTACCATCTGATAAAGCTACAGTGTTATTGATATCACTAGTACCATCTGATAAAGCTACAGTGTTATTGATATCACTAGTACTATCTGATAAAGCTTCAGTGTTATTGATATCACTAGTACTATCTGATAAAGCTTCAGTGTTATTGATATCACTAGTACTATCTGATAAAGCTTCAGTGTTATTGATATCACTAGTACTATCTGATAAAGCTTCAGTGTTATTGATATCACTAGTACTATCTGATAAAGCTTCAGTGTTATTGATATCACTAGTACTATCTGATAAAGCTTCAGTGTTATTGATATCACTAGTACCATCTGATAAAGCTTCAGTGTTATTGATATCACTTGTACCATCTGATAAAGCTTCAGTGTTATTGATATCACTAGTACTATCTGATAAAGCTTCAGTGTTATTGATATCACTAGTACCATCTGATAAAGCTACAGTGTTATTGATATCACTAGTACCATCTGATAAAGCTTCAGTGTTATTGATATCACTAGTACTATCTGATAAAGCTTCAGTGTTATTGATATCACTAGTACCATCTGATAAAGCTACAGTGTTATTGATATCACTAGTACTATCTGATAAAGCTACAGTGTTATTGATATCACTAGTACCATCTGATAAAGCTTCAGTGTTATTGGTATCACCAGTACTATCTGATAAAGCTACAGTGTTATTGATATCACTAGTACTTTATCTGATAAAGCTTCAGTGTTATTGGTATCACTAGTACTATCTGATAAAGCTACAGTGTTATTGATATCACTAGTACTATCTGATAAAGCTACAGTGTTATTGATATCACTAGTACTATCTGATAAAGCTACTGTATTATTGATATCACTAGTACCATCTGATAAAGCTACAGTGTTATTGATATCACTAGTACTATCTGATAAAGCTACAGTGTTATTGATATCACTAATACTATCTGATAAAGCTACAGTGTTATTGATATCACTAGTGCTATCTGATAAAGCTACAGTGTTATTGATATCACTAATACTATCTGATAAAGCTACGGTGTTATTGATATCACTAGTACTATCTGATAAAGCTACAGTGTTATTGATATCACTAGTACCATCTGATAAAGCTTCAGTGTTATTGGTATCACTAGTACCATCTGATAAAGCTTCAGTGTTATTGGTATCACTAGTACCATCTGATAAAGCTTCAGTGTATTGATATCACTTGTACCATCTGATAAAGCTTCAGTGTTATTGATATCACTTGTACTATCTGATAAAGCTTCAGTGTTATTGATATCACTAGTACTATCTGATAAAGCTTCAGTGTTATTGATATCACTAGTACTATCTGATAAAGCTTCAGTGTTATTGATATCACTAGTACTATCTGATAAAGCTTCAGTGTTATTGATATCACTAGTACTATCTGATAAAGCTTCAGTGTTATTGATATCACTTGTACCATCTGATAAAGCTACAGTGTTATTGATATCACTAGTACTATCTGATAAAGCTTCAGTGTTATTGATATCACTAGTACCATCTGATAAAGCTACAGTGTTATTGATATCACTAGTACTATCTGATAAAGTTACAGTGTTATTGATATCACTAGTACTATCTGATAAAGCTTCAGTGTTATTGATATCACTAGTACTATCTGATAAAGCTTCAGTGTTATTGATATCACTAGTACTATCTGATAAAGCTTCAGTGTTATTGATATCACTAGTACCATCTGATAAAGCTTCAGTGTTATTGATATCACTAGTACTATCTGATAAAGCTTCAGTGTTATTGATATCACTAGTACCATCTGATAAAGCTTCAGTGTTATTGATATCACTTGTACCATCTGATAAAGCTTCAGTGTTATTGATATCACTAGTACTATCTGATAAAGCTTCAGTGTTATTGATATCACTAGTACTATCTGATAAAGCTACAGTGTTATTGATATCACTAGTACTATCTGATAAAGCTTCAGTGTTATTGATATCACTAGTACCATCTGATAAAGCTTCAGTGTTATTGATATCACTAGTACTATCTGATAAAGCTACAGTGTTATTGATATCACTAGTACCATCTGATAAAGCTACAGTGTTATTGATATCACTAGTACTATCTGATAAAGCTACAGTGTTATTGGTATCACCAGTACTATCTGATAAAGCTACAGTGTTATTGATATCACTAGTACTATCTGATAAAGCTACAGTGTTATTGATATCACTAGTACTATCTGATAAAGCTACAGTGTTATTGATATCACTGGTACCATCTGATAAAGCTACAGTGTTATTGATATCACTAGTACTATCTGATAAAGCTTCAGTGTTATTGATATCACTAGTACCATCTGATAAAGCTACAGTGTTATTGATATCACTAGTACCATCTGATAAAGCTACAGTGTTATTGATATCACTAGTACCATCTGATAAAGCTACAGTGTTATTGATATCACCAGTACTATCTGATAAAGCTACAGTGTTATTGATATCACTAGTACTATCTGATAAAGCTACAGTGTTATTGATATCACTAGTACCATCTGATAAAGCTACAGTGTTATTGATATCACTGGTACTATCTGATAAAGCTACAGTGTTATTGATATCACTAGTACTATCTGATAAAGCTTCAGTGTTATTGATATCACTAGTACTATCTGATAAAGCTACAGTGTTATTGATATCACTAGTACCATCTGATAAAGCTTCAGTGTTATTGATATCACTAGTACCATCTGATAAAGCTACAGTGTTATTGATATCACTAATACTATCTGATAAAGCTACGGTGTTATTGATATCACTAGTACTATCTGATAAAGCTACAGTGTTATTGATATCACTAGTACTATCTGATAAAGCTACAGTGTTATTGATATCACTAGTACCATCTGATAAAGCTACAGTGTTATTGATATCACTAGTACTATCTGATAAAGCTACAGTGTTATTGATATCACTAGTACCATCTGATAAAGCTACAGTGTTATTGATATCACTAGTACCATCTGATAAAGCTACAGTGTTATTGATATCACTAGTACCATCTGATAAAGCAACAGTGTTATTGATATCACTAGTACCATCTGATAAAGCTACAGTGTTATTGATATCACCAGTACTATCTGATAAAGCTACAGTGTTATTGATATCACTAGTACTATCTGATAAAGCTACAGTGTTATTGATATCACTAGTACCATCTGATAAAGCTACAGTGTTATTGGTATCACTAGTACCATCTGATAAAGCTACAGTGTTATTGATATCACTAGTACCATCTGATAAAGCTACAGTGTTATTGATATCACTAGTACTATCTGATAAAGCTACAGTGTTATTGATATCACTAGTACCATCTGATAAAGCTTCAGTGTTATTGATATCACCAGTACTATCTGATAAAGCTACAGTGTTATTGATATCACTAGTACTATCTGATAAAGCTACAGTGTTATTGATATCACTGGTACCATCTGATAAAGCTACAGTGTTATTGATATCACTAATACTATCTGATAAAGCTACAGTGTTATTGATATCACTAGTACCATCTGATAAAGCTACAGTGTTATTGATATCACTAGTACTATCTGATAAAGCTACAGTGTTATTGATATCACTAGTACCATCTGATAAAGCTACAGTGTTATTGATATCACTAATACTATCTGATAAAGCTACAGTGTTATTGATATCACTAGTACTATCTGATAAAGCTACAGTGTTATTGATATCACTAGTACTATCTGATAAAGCTACAGTGTTATTGATATCACTAGTACCATCTGATAAAGCTACAGTGTTATTGATATCACTAGTACCATCTGATAAAGCTACAGTGTTATTGGTATCACTAGTACCATCTGATAAAGCTACAGTGTTATTGGTATCACTAGTACTATCTGATAAAGCTTCAGTGTTGTTGGTATCACTAGTACCATCTGATAAAGCTTCAGTGTTATTGGTATCACCAGTACTATCTGATAAAGCTACAGTGTTATTGATATCACTAGTACCATCTGATAAAGCTACAGTGTTATTGATATCACTAGTACCATCTGATAAAGCTACAGTGTTATTGATATCACTAATACTATCTGATAAAGCTACAGTATTATTGATATCACTAGTACCATCTGATAAAGCTACAGTGTTATTGATATCACTAGTACTATCTGATAAAGCTACAGTGTTATTGGTATACCAATACCATCTGATAAAGCTAACAGTGTTATTGATATCACTAGTACTATCTGATAAAGCTACAGTGTTATTGGTATCACCAATACTATCTGATAAAGCTACGGTGTTATTGATATCACTAGTACCATCTGATAAAGCTACAGTGTTATTGATATCACTAGTACTATCTGATAAAGCTACAGTGTTATTGGTATCACTAGTACCATCTGATAAAGCTACAGTGTTATTGATATCACTAGTACCATCTGATAAAGCTACAGTGTTATTGATATCACTAGTACCATCTGATAAAGCTACAGTGTTATTGATATCACTAGTACTATCTGATAAAGCTTCAGTGTTATTGGTATCACCAGTACCATCTGATAAAGCTACAGTGTTATTGATATCACTAGTACTATCTGATAAAGCTACAGTGTTATTGATATCACTAGTACCATCTGATAAAGCTACAGTGTTATTGATATCACTAGTACTATCTGATAAAGCTACGGTGTTATTGATATCACTAGTACCATCTGATAAAGCTACAGTGTTATTGATATCACTAATACCATCTGATAAAGCTACAGTGTTATTGATATCACTAGTACTATCTGATAAAGCTACAGTGTTATTGATATCACTAGTACTATCTGATAAAGCTACAGTGTTATTGATATCACTAGTACTATCTGATAAAGCTACAGTGTTATTGATATCACTAGTACCATCTGATAAAGCTACGGTGTTATTGATATCACTAGTACCATCTGATAAAGCTTCAGTGTTATTGATATCACTAGTACCATCTGATAAAGCTTCAGTGTTATTGGTATCACCAGTACCATCTGATAAAGCTACAGTGTTATTGATATCACTAGTACTATCTGATAAAGCTACAGTGTTATTGATATCACTAGTACCATCTGATAAAGCTACAGTGTTATTGATATCACTAGTACTATCTGATAAAGCTACAGTGTTATTGATATCACTAGTACCATCTGATAAAGCTACAGTGTTATTGATATCACCAATACCATATCTGATAAAGCTACGGTGTTATTGATATCACTAGTACTATCTGATAAAGCTACAGTGTTATTGATATCACTAATACCATCTGATAAAGCTACAGTGTTATTGATATCACTAGTACCATCTGATAAAGCTTCAGTGTTATTGGTATCACTAGTACCATCTGATAAAGCTTCAGTGTTATTGATATCACTAGTACCATCTGATAAAGCTACAGTGTTATTGATATCACTAGTACCATCTGATAAAGCTACAGTGTTATTGATATCACTAGTACTATCTGATAAAGCTACAGTGTTATTGGTATCACCAATACTATCTGATAAAGCTACAGTGTTATTGATATCACTAGTACTATCTGATAAAGCTACAGTGTTATTGATATCACTAGTACCATCTGATAAAGCTACAGTGTTATTGATATCACTAGTACTATCTGATAAAGCTACAGTGTTATTGATATCACTAGTACTATCTGATAAAGCTTACAGTGTTATTGGTATCACTAGTACCATCTGATAAAGCTACAGTGTTATTGATATCACTAGTACCATCTGATAAAGCAACAGTGTTATTGATATCACTAGTACCATCTGATAAAGCTACAGTGTTGGATATTACCAATACCATCTGATAAAGCTACAGTGTTATTGATATCACTAGTGCTATCTGATAAAGCTACAGTGTTATTGGTATCACTAGTACTATCTGATAAAGCTACAGTGTTATTGATATCACTGGTACCATCTGATAAAGCTACAGTGTTATTGATATCACTAGTACTATCTGATAAAGCTTCAGTGTTATTGATATCACTAGTACTATCTGATAAAGCTACAGTGTTTATGGTATCACTAGTACCATCTGATAAAGCTTCAGTGTTATTGATATCACTAGTACCATCTGATAAAGCTTCAGTGTTATTGGTATCACTAGTACCATCTGATAAAGCTACAGTGTTATTGATATCACTAGTACTATCTGATAAAGCTACAGTGTTATTGATATCACTAGTACTATCTGATAAAGCTACAGTGTTATTGATATCACTAGTACCATCTGATAAAGCTACAGTGTTATTGATATCACTAGTACCATCTGATAAAGCTACAGTGTTATTGATATCACTAGTACTATCTGATAAAGCAACAGTGTTATTGATATCACTAGTACCATCTGATAAAGCTACAGTGTTATTGATATCACTATACTATCTGATAAAGCAACAGTGTTATTGATATCACTAGTACTATCTGATAAAGCTACAGTGTTATTGGTATCACCAATACCATCTGATAAAGCTTACAGTGTTATTGATATCACTAGTACTATCTGATAAAGCTACAGTGTTATTGATATCACTAGTACCATCTGATAAAGCTTCAGTGTTATTGGTATCACTAGTACCATCTGATAAAGCTACAGTGTTATTGGTATCACTAGTACTATCTGATAAAGCTACAGTGTTATTGATATCACTAGTACTATCTGATAAAGCCACAGTGTTATTGATATCACTAGTACTATCTGATAAAGCTTCAGTGTTATTGGTATCACCAGTACCATCTGATAAAGCTACAGTGTTATTGATATCACTAGTACCATCTGATAAAGCTACAGTGTTATTGATATCACTGGTACCATCTGATAAAGCTACAGTGTTATTGATATCACTAATACTATCTGATAAAGCTACAGTGTTATTGATATCACTAGTACTATCTGATAAAGCTACAGTGTTATTGATATCACTAATACTCTCTGATAAAGCTACGGTGTTATTGATATCACTAGTACTATCTGATAAAGCCACAGTGTTATTGATATCACTAGTACTATCTGATAAAGCTACGGTGTTATTGATATCACTAGTACTATCTGATAAAGCTACAGTGTTATTGATATCACTAGTACCATCTGATAAAGCCAGTGTTATTGATATCACTAGTACCATCTGATAAAGCTACAGTGTTATTGATATCACTAGTACTATCTGATAAAGCTTCAGTGTTATTGGTATCACTAGTACTATCTGATAAAGCTACAGTGTTATTGATATCACTAGTACCATCTGATAAAGCTTCAGTGTTATTGATATCACTAGTACCATCTGATAAAGCTTCAGTGTTATTGATATCACCAGTACCATCTGATAAAGCTACAGTGTTATTGATATCACTAGTACCATCTGATAAAGCTACAGTGTTATTGATATCACTAGTACTATCTGATAAAGCTACAGTGTTATTGATATCACTAATACCATCTGATAAAGCTACAGTGTTATTGATATCACTAGTACTATCTGATAAAGCAACAGTGTTATTGATATCACTAGTACCATCTGATAAAGCTACAGTGTTATTGGTATCACCAATACCATCTGATAAAGCTACAGTGTTATTGATATCACTAGTACTATCTGATAAAGCTACAGTGTTATTGGTATCACCAATACTATCTGATAAAGCTACGGTGTTATTGATATCACTAGTACTATCTGATAAAGCTACAGTGTTATTGATATCACTAGTACTATCTGATAAAGCTACAGTGTTATTGATATCACTAGTACTATCTGATAAAGCTACAGTGTTATTGATATCACTAGTACCATCTGATAAAGCTACAGTGTTATTGATATCACTGGTACCATCTGATAAAGCTACAGTGTTATTGATATCACTAGTACCATCTGATAAAGCTTCAGTGTTATTGGTATCACTAGTACTATCTGATAAAGCTACAGTGTTATTGATATCACTAGTACCATCTGATAAAGCCACAGTGTTATTGATATCACTAGTACTATCTGATAAAGCTACTGTGTTATTGATATCACTAATACTATCTGATAAAGCTACAGTGTTATTGATATCACTAGTACTATCTGATAAAGCTACAGTGTTATTGATATCACTAGTACTATCTGATAAAGCTACAGTGTTATTGATATCACTAGTACTATCTGATAAAGCTACAGTGTTATTGATATCACTCAATACCATCTGATAAAGCTACAGTGTTATTGATATCACTAGTACTATCTGATAAAGCTACAGTGTTATTGATATCACTAGTACCATCTGATAAAGCTACAGTGTTATTGGTATCACTAGTACCATCTGATAAAGCTTCAGTGTTATTGATATCACTAGTACCATCTGATAAAGCTTCAGTGTTATTGGTATCACCAGTACCATCTGATAAAGCTACAGTGTTATTGATATCACTAGTACCATCTGATAAAGCTACAGTGTTATTGATATCACTAGTACCATCTGATAAAGCTACTGTTATTGATATCACTAGTACTATCTGATAAAGCTACAGTGTTATTGATATCACTAGTACCATCTGATAAAGCAACAGTGTTATTGATATCACTAGTACTATCTGATAAAGCTACAGTGTTATTGGTATCACCAGTACCATCTGATAAAGCTACAGTGTTATTGATATCACTAGTACCATCTGATAAAGCTACAGTGTTATTGGTATTACCAATACTATCTGATAAAGCTACGGTGTTATTGATATCACTAGTGCTATCTGATAAAGCTACAGTGTTATTGATATCACTAGTACCATCTGATAAAGCTACAGTGTTATTGATATCACTAGTACCATCTGATAAAGCTACAGTGTTATTGATATCACTAGTACCATCTGATAAAGCTACAGTGTTATTGATATCACTAGTACCATCTGATAAAGCTACAGTGTTATTGGTATCACTAGTACCATCTGATAAAGCTACAGTGTTATTGATATCACTAGTACCATCTGATAAAGCTTCAGTGTTATTGATGGTATCACCAGTACCATCTGATAAAGCTACAGTGTTATTGATATCACTAGTACTCATCTGATAAAGCTACAGTGTTATTGATATCACCAGTACCATCTGATAAAGCTACAGTGTTATTGATATCACTAATACTATCTGATAAAGCTACGGTGTTATTGATATCACTAGTACTATCTGATAAAGCACAGTGTTATTGATATCACTAATACTATCTGATAAAGCTACAGTGTTATTGATATCACTAGTACTATCTGATAAAGCTACAGTGTTATTGATATCACTAATACTATCTGATAAAGCTACGGTGTTATTGATATCACTAGTATTATCTGATAAAGCTTCAGTGTTATTGATATCACTAGTACCATCTGATAAAGCTTCAGTGTTATTGGTATCACTAGTACCATCTGATAAAGCTTCAGTGTATTGATATCACTTGTACCATCTGATAAAGCTTCAGTGTTGTTGATATCACTTGTACCATCTGATAAAGCTTCAGTGTTATTGATATCACTAGTACTATCTGATAAAGCTTCAGTGTTATTGATATCACTTGTACCATCTGATAAAGCTTCAGTGTTATTGATATCACTAGTACCATCTGATAAAGCTTCAGTGTTATTGGTATCACTAGTACTATCTGATAAAGCTACAGTGTTATTGATATCACTAGTACCTATCTGATAAAGCTACAGTGTTATTGATATCACTTGTACCATCTGATAAAGCTACAGTGTTATTGGTATCACTAGTACCATCTGATAAAGCTACAGTGTTATTGGATATCACTAGTACCATCTGATAAAGCTTCAGTGTTATTGGTATCACTAGTACCATCTGATAAAGCTACAGTGTTATTGATATCACTAGTACCATCTGATAAAGCTTCAGTGTTATTGATATCACCAGTACCTATCTGATAAAGCTACAGTGTTATTGATATCACTAGTACTATCTGATAAAGCTACAGTGTTATTGATATCACTAGTACCATCTGATAAAGCTACAGTGTTATTGATATCACTAGTACTATCTGATAAAGCTACAGTGTAATTGATATCACTAGTACTATCTGATAAAGCTACAGTATTATTGATATCACTAATACTATCTGATAAAGCTACAGTGTTATTGATATCACTAGTACCATCTGATAAAGCCACAGTGTTATTGATATCACTAGTACCATCTGATAAAGCTACAGTGTTATTGATATCACTAGTACTATCTGATAAAGCTACAGTGTTATTGATATCACTAGTACCATCTGATAAAGCTTCAGTGTTATTGGTATCACTAGTACTATCTGATAAAGCTTCCAGTGTTATTGGATATCACTAGTACCATCTGATAAAGCTTCAGTGTTATTGATATCACTAGTACTATCTGATAAAGCTTCAGTGTTATTGATATCACTTGTACCATCTGATAAAGCTTCAGTGTTATTGATATCACTAGTACCATCTGATAAAGCTTCAGTGTTATTGATATCACTAGTACTATCTGATAAAGCTACAGTGTTATTGATATCACTAGTACCATCTGATAAAGCTACAGTGTTATTGATATCACTAGTACCATCTGATAAAGCTCAGTGTTATTGATATCACTAGTACTATCTGATAAAGCTTCAGTGTTATTGATATCACTTGTACCATCTGATAAAGCTTCAGTGTTATTGATATCACTAGTACCATCTGATAAAGCTTCAGTGTTATTGATATCACTAGTACCATCTGATAAAGCTACAGTGTTATTGATATCACTAGTACCATCTGATAAAGCTACAGTGTTATTGATATCACTAGTACCATCTGATAAAGCTTCAGTGTTATTGATATCACTAGTACCATCTGATAAAGCTTCAGTGTTATTGATATCACTAGTACCATCTGATAAAGCTTCAGTGTTATTGATATCACTAGTACCATCTGATAAAGCTTCAGTGTTATTGATATCACCTAGTACTATCTGATAAAGCTTCAGTGTTATTGATATCACTTGTACCATCTGATAAAGCTTCCAGTGTTATTGATATCACTAGTACTCATCTGATAAAGCTTCAGTGTTATTGATATCACTAGTACCATCTGATAAAGCTTCAGTGTTATTGATATCACTAGTACTATCTGATAAAGCTTCAGTGTTATTGATATCACTAGTACCATCTGATAAAGCTACAGTGTTATTGATATCACTAGTACCATCTGATAAAGCCCAGTGTTATTGATATCACTAGTACTATCTGATAAAGCTACAGTGTTATTGGTATCACTAGTACCATCTGATAAAGCTACAGTGTTATTGGATATCACTAGTACCATCTGATAAAGCAACAGTGTTATTGATATCACCTAGTACCATCTGATAAAGCTACAGTGTTATTGATATCACTAGTACTATCTGATAAAGCCACAAAGTGTTATTGATATCTACTAGTACCATCTGATAAAGCTACAGTGTTATTGATATCACTAGTACCATCTGATAAAGCCACAGTGTTATTGATATACCAATACTATCTGATAAAAGCTACAGTGTTATTGATATCACTAGTACTATCTGATAAAGCCACAGTGTTATTGATATCACCAGTACCATCTGATAAAGCTACAGTGTTATTGATATCACCTAGTACCATCTGATAAAAAAGCTTCAGCGTTATTGATATCACTAGTACCATCTGATAAAGCCACAGTGTTATTGATATCACAGGTACTCATCTGATAAAGCTACAGTGTTATTGATATCACTAGTACCATCTGATAAAGCCAGTGTTATTGATATCACTATAACTCATCTTGATAAAGCTACAGTGTTATTGATATCACTAGTACTATCTGATAAAGCTACAGTGCGTTATTGATATCACT
>NC_134834.1:108958216-109011633 GCF_004210375.1 Tachypleus tridentatus
TATTTCTCAAATACGGTTTTAAGTGCAGTATGCAGTGCATCTTTATTCTCAAATACGGTTTAAGTATAGTATGCAGTGCATCTTTATTTCTCAAATACGGTTTAAGTATAGTATGCAGTGCATCTTTATTTCTCAAATACGGTTTAAGTGCAGTATGCAGTGCATCTTTATTTCTCAAATACGGTTTAAGTATAGTATGCAGTGCATCTTTATTTCTCAAATACGGTTTAAGTACAGTATGCAGTGCATCTTTATTTCTCAAATACGGTTTAAGTATAGTATGCAGTGCATCTTTATTTCTCAAATACGGTTTAAGTATAGTATGCAGTGCATCTTTATTTCTCAAATACGGTTTAAGTGCAGTATGCAGTGCATCTTTATTTCTCAAATACGGTTTAAGTACAGTATGCAGTGCATCTTTATTTCTCAAATACGGTTTAAGTATAGTATGCAGTGCATCTTTATTTCTCAAATACGGTTTAAGTATAGTATGCAGTGCATCTTTATTTCTCAAATACGGTTTAAGTAATAGTATGCAGTGCATCTTTATTTCCAAATACAGTTTAAGTACAGTATGCAGTGCATCTTTATTTCCCAAATACAGTTTAAGTACAGTATGCAGTGCATCTTTATTTCTCAAATACGGTTTAAGTATAGTATGCAGTGCATCTTTATTTCTCAAATACGGTTTAAGTACAGTATGCAGTGCATCTTTATTTCTCAAATACGGTTTAAGTGCAGTATGCAGTGCATCTTTATTTCTCAAATACGGTTTAAGTATAGTATGCAGTGCATCTTTATTTCCCAAATACAGTTTAAGTACAGTATGCAGTGCATCTTTATTTCTCAAATACGGTTTAAGTATAGTATGCAGTGCATCTTTATTTCTCAAATACGGTTTAAGTTACAGTATGCAGTGCATCTTTATTTCTCAAATACGGTTTAAGTATAGTATGCAGTGCATCTTTATTTCTCAAATACGGTTTAAGTACAGTATGCAGTGCATCTTTATTTCTCAAATACGGTTTAGTATGCAGTGCATCTTTATTTCTCAAATACGGTTTAAGTAGTATGCAGTGCATCTTTATTTTCTAAGGTTTAAATACGGCATCTTTATTTCCTAAAATGGAGTTACAGTATGCAGTGCATCTTTATTACAGTATCAGTGCAATTTCTCAAAACGGTTTAAGTATAGTATGCAGTGCATCTTTAGTATCTTTTCAACTAGTTTAAATACAATGCTATCAAATACGGTTTTAAGTACAGTATGCAGTGCATCTTTATTTCAAATACGGTTTAAATACAGGTATGCAGTGCATCTTTATTTCAAATACGGTTTAAATGCAGTATGCAGTGCATCTTTATTTCTCAAATACGGTTTAAGTATAGTATGCAGTGCATCTTTATTTCTCAAATACGGTTTAAGTACAGTATGCAGTGCATCTTTATTTCTCAAATACGGTTTACAGTTTAAAGGACAGTATGCAGTGCATCTTTATTTCTCAAATACGGTTTAAGTATAGTATGCAGTGCATCTTTATTTCTCAAATACGGTTTAAGTACAGTATGCAGTGCATCTTTATTTCTTTATTTCTCAAATACGGTTTAAGTACAGTATGCAGTGCATCTTTATTTCTCAAATACGGTTTAAGTACAGTATGCAGTGCATTTTATTTCTCAAATACATCTTTATTTCTCAAATACGGTTGCAAAGTATAGTATGCAGTGCATCTTTATTTCTCAAATACAGTTTAAGTGCAGTATGCAGTGCATCTTTATTTCAAATACGGTTTGCAAGTATGCAGTGCATCTTTATTTCTCAAATACGGTTTAAGTGCAGTATGCAGTGCATCTTTATTTTCAAATACGGTTTAAGTACAGTATGCAGTGCATCTTTATTTCCCAAATACGGTTTAAGTACAGTATGCAGTGCATCTTTATTTCTCAAATACGGTTTAAGTGCAGTATGCAGTGCATCTTTATTTCTCAAATACGGTTTAAGTACAGTATGCAGTGCATCTTTATTTCTCAAATACGGTTTAAGTACAGTATGCAGTGCATCTTTATTTCTCAAATACGGTTTAAGTACAGTATGCAGTGCATCAAATACGGTTTATAGTATGCAGTGCATCTTTATTTCAAATACGGTTTAAGTACAGTATGCAGTGCATCTTTATTTCTCAAATACGGTTTAAGTATAGTATGCAGTGCATCTTTATTTCTCAAATACGGTTTAAGTACAGTATGCAGTGCATCTTTATTTCTCAAATACGGTTTAAGACCATAGTATGCAGTGCATCTTTATTTCTCAAATACGGTTTAGCTGTGCAGTATGCAGTGCATCTTTATTTCTCAAATACGGTTTAAGTATAGTATGCAGTGCATCTTTATTTCTCAAATACGGTTTAAGTACAGTATGCAGTGCATCTTTATTTCTCAAATACGGTTTAAGTATAGTATGCAGTGCATCTTTATTTCTAAATACGGTTTAAGTACAGTATGCAGTGCATCTTTATTTCAAATACGGTTTAAGTACAGTATGCAGTGCATCTTTATTTCTCAAATACGGTTTAAGTGCAGTATGCAGTGCATCTTTATTTCTCAAATACGGTTTAAGTACAGTATGCAGTGCATCTTTATTTCTCAAATACGGTTTTAAGTACAGTATGCAGTGCATCTTTATTTCTCAAATACGGTTTAAGTATAGTATGCAGTGCATCTTTATTTCTCAAATACGGTTTAAGTATGCAGTGCATGCAGTGCATCTTTATTTCTCAAATACGGTTTAAGTATAGTATGCAGTGCATCTTTATTTCTCAAATACGGTTTAAGTACAGTATGCAGTGCATCTTTATTTCTCAAATACGGTTTAAGTACAGTATGCAGTGCATCTTTATTTCTCAAATACGGTTTAAGTAATAGTATGCAGTGCATCTTTATTTCTCAAATACAGTTTAAGTACAGTATGCAGTGCATCTTTATTTCTCAAATATGCGGCATCTTTATTTCAAATACGGTTTTAAGCAGTATGCAGTGCAATTTCTCAAATACGGTTTTAGTATGCAGTGCATCTTTATTTCTCAAATACGGTTTAAGTACAGTATGCAGTGCATCTTTATTTCTCAAATACGGTTTAAGTACAGTATGCAGTGCATCTTTATTTCTCAAATACGGTTTAAGTATAGTATGCAGTGCATCTTTATTTCTCAAATACGGTTTAAGTGCAGTATGCATTGCATCTTTATCCCTCAAATACGGTTTAAGCATAGTATGCAGTGCATCTTTATTTCTCAAATACGGTTTAAGTACAGTATGCAGTGCATCTTTATTTCTCAAATACGGTTTAAGTATAGTATGCAGTGCATCTTTATTTTATTTAAAATACATCTTTATTCTCAAATACAGTTTAAGTATGCAGTGCATCTTTATTTCTCAAATACGGTTTAAGTACAGTATGCAGTGCATCATGGTTTTATTTCTCAAATACGGTTTAAGTACAGTATGCAGTGCATCTTTATTTCTCAAATACGGTTTAAGTACAGTATGCAGTGCATCTTTATTTCTCAAATACGGTTTAAGTGCAGTATGCAGTGCGTCTTTATTTCAAATACGGTTTAAGTATAGTATGCAGTGCATCTTTATTTCTCAAATACGGTTTAAGTATAGTATGCAGTGCATCTTTATTTTCAAATACGGTTTAAGTATAGTATGCAGTGCATCTTTATTTCTCAAATACGGTTTTAAGTATGCAGTGCATATGCATTTGCATCTTTATTTGCATGTGCATCTTTAAATACGGTTTAAGTGCAGTATGCAGTGCATCTTTATTTCTCAAATACGGTTTAAGTACAGTATGCAGTGCATCTTTATTTCTCAAATACGGTTTAAGTATGGTATGCAGTGCATCTTTATTTCAAATACGGTTTAAGTACAGTATGCAGTGCATCTTTATTTCTCAAATACGGTTTAAGTGCAGTATGCAGTGCATCTTTATTTCTCAAATACGGTTTAAGTATAGTATGCAGTGCATCTTTATTTCTCAAATACGGTTTAAGTGCAGTATGCAGTGCATCTTTATTTCTCAAATACGGTTTAAGTACAGTATGCAGTGCATCTTTATTTCTCAAATACGGTTTAAGTACAGTATGCAGTGCATCTTTATTTCTCAAATACGGTTTAAGTACAGTATGCAGTGCATCTTTATTTCAAATACGGTTTAAGCATATACAGTGCATCTTTATTCTCAAACACGGTTTATGCAGTATGCATGCATCTTATTTCTCAAATACGGTTTAAGTACAGTATGCAGTGCATCTTTATTTCTCAAATACGGTTTAAGTACAGTATGCAGTGCATCTTTATTTCTCAAATACGGTTTAAGTACAGTATGCAGTGCATCTTTATTTCTCAAATACGGTTTAAGTATAGTATGCAGTGCATCTTTATTTCTCAAATACGGTTTAAGTACGCAGTATGCAGTGCATCTTTATTTCTCAAATACGGTTTAAGTAACAGTATGCAGTGCATCTTTATTTCAAATACGGTTTAAGTACAGTATGCAGTGCATCTTTATTTCTCAAATACGGTTTAAGTACAGTATGCAGTGCATCTTTATTTCTCAAATACGGTTTAAGTACAGTATGCAGTGCATCTTTATTTCTCAAATACGGTTTAAGTACAGTATGCAGTGCATCTTTATTTCTCAAATACGGTTTAAGTACAGTATGCAGTGCATCTTTATTTCTCAAATACGGTTTAAGTACAGTATGCAGTGCATCTTTATTTCTCAAATACGGTTTAAGTACAGTATGCAGTGCATCTTTATTTCTCAAAAACGGTTTAAGTACAGTATGCAGTGCATCTTTATTTCTCAAATACGGTTTAAGTACAGTATGCAGTGCATCTTTATTTCTCAAATACGGTTTAAGTACAGTATGCAGTGCATCTTTATTTCTCAAATACGGTTTAAGTATAGTATGCAGTGCATCTTTATTTCTCAAATACGGTTTAAGTACAGTATGCAGTGCATCTTTATTTCTCAAATACGGTTTAAGTATAGTATGCAGTGCATCTTTATTTCTCAAATACGGTTTAAGTACAGTATGCAGTGCATCTTTATTTCTCAAATACGGTTTAAGTATAGTATGCAGTGCATCTTTATTTCTCAAATACGGTTTAAGTATAGTATGCAGTGCATCTTTATTTCTCAAATACGGTTTAAGTATAGTATGCAGTGCATCTTTATTTCTCAAATACGGTTTAAGTACAGTATGCAGTGCATCTTTATTTCTCAAATACGGTTTAAGTACAGTATGCAGTGCATCTTTATTTCTCAAATACGGTTTAAGTATAGTATGCAGTGCATCTTTATTTCTCAAATACGGTTTAAGTACAGTATGCAGTGCATCTTTATTTCTCAAATACGGTTTAAGTATAGTATGCAGTGCATCTTTATTTCTCAAATACGGTTTAAGTACAGTATGCAGTGCATCTTTATTTCTCAAATACGGTTTAAGTATAGTATGCAGTGCATCTTTATTTCTCAAATACGGTTTAAGTACAGTATGCAGTGCATCTTTATTTCTCAAATACGGTTTAAGTACAGTATGCAGTGCATCTTTATTTCTCAAATACGGTTTAATATGCAGTATGCAGTGTACGGTTTAAGCAGTATGCAGTGCATCTTTATTTCTCAAATACGGTTTAAGTATAGTATGCAGTGCATCTTTATTTCTCAAATACGGTTTAAGTACAGTATGCAGTGCATCTTTATTTCTCAAATACGGTTTAAGTATAGTATGCAGTGCATCTTTATTTCTCAAATACGATTTAATTGCATTATGCAGTGCATCTTTATTTCTCAAATGCGGGTTAAGTATAGTATGCAGTGCATCTTTATTTCCCAAATACGGTTTAAGTACAATATGCAGGGCATCTTTATTTCTCAAATACGGTTTAATTGCAGTATGCAGTGCATCTTTATTTCTCAAATACGGTTTAAGTGTAGTATGCAGTGCATCTTTATTTCTCAAATACGGTTTAAGAATAGTATGCAGTGCATTTTTTTTCTCAAATACGGTTTAAGTATAGTATTCAGTGCATCTTTATTTCTCAAATACGGTTTTAAGTATGCAGTGTATGTAAGCATCTTATTTGCATCTTTATTTTTTCAAATACGGTTTAAGTACAGTATGCAGTGCATCTTTATTTCTCAAATACGGTTTAAGTACATAGTATGCAGTGCATCTTTATTTCTCAAATACGGTTTAAGTCAAATACAGTATGCATTGCATCTTTATTTCTCAAATACGGTTTAAGTACAGTATGCAGTGCATCTTTATTTCTCAAATACGGTTTAAGTACAGTATGCAGTGCATCTTTATTTCTCAAATACGGTTTAAGTACAGTATGCAGTGCATCTTTATTTCTCAAATACGGTTTAAGTACAGTATGCAGTGCATCTTTATTTCTCAAATACGGTTTAAGTACAGTATGCAGTGCATCTTTATTTCTCAAATACGGTTTAAGTATAGTATGCAGTGCATCTTTATTTCTCAAATACTGTTTAAGTACAGTATGCAGTGCATCTTTATTTCTCAAATACGGTTTAAGTATAGTATGCAGTGCATCTTTATTTCTCAAATACGGTTTAAGTGCAGTATGCAGTGCATCTTTATTTCTCAAATACGGTTTAAGTATAGTATGCAGTGCATCTTTATTTCTCAAATACGGTTTAAGTACAGTATGCAGTGCATCTTTATTTCTCAAATACGGTTTAAGTACAGTATGCAGTGCATCTTTATTTCTCAAATACGGTTTAAGTATAGTATGCAGTGCATCTTTATTTCTCAAATACGGTTTAAGTACAGTATGCAGTGCATCTTTATTTCCCAAATACAGTTTAAGTACAGTATGCAGTGCATTATTATTTCTCAAATACGGTTTAAGTACAGTATGCAGTGCATCTTTATTTCTCAAATACGGTTTAAGTATAGTATGCAGTGCATCTTTATTCTCAAATACGGTTTAAGTACAGTATGCAGTGCATCTTTATTTCTCAAATACGGTTTAAGTATAGTATGCAGTGCATCTTTATTTCTCAAATACGGTTTAAGTACAGTATGCAGTGCATCTTTATTTCTCAAATACGGTTTAAGTATAGTATGCAGTGCATCTTTATTTCTCAAATACGGTTTAATTGCAGTATGCAGTGCATCTTTATTTCTCAAATACGGTTTAAGTATAGTATGCAGTGCATCTTTATTTCTCAAATACGGTTTAAGTACAGTATGCAGTGCATCTTTTTTTCTCAAATACGGCATCTTTATTTTAAGTATAGTATGCAGTGCATTTTTTTTCTCAAATACGGTTTAAGTACAGTATGCAGTGCATCTTTATTTCTCAAATACGGTTTAAGTACAGTATGCAGTGCATCTTTATTTCTCAAATACGGTTTAAGTACAGTATGCAGTGCATCTTTATTTCTCAAATACGGTTTAAGTACAGTATGCAGTGCATCTTTATTTCTCAAATACGGTTTAAGTATAGTATGCAGTGCATCTTTATTTCTCAAATACGGTTTAAGTGCAGTATGCAGTGCATCTTTATTTCTCAAATACGGTTTAAGTATAGTATGCAGTGCATCTTTATTTCTCAAATACGGTTTAAGTGCAGTATGCAGTGCATCTTTATTTCTCAAATACGGTTTAAGTACAGTATGCAGTGCATCTTTATTTCTCAAATACGGTTTAAGTATAGTATGCAGTGCATCTTTATTTCTCAAATACGGTTTAATTGCAGTATGCAGTGCATCTTTATTTCTCAAATACGGTTTAAGTACAGTATGCAGTGCATCTTTATTTCTCAAATACGGTTTAAGTACAGTATGCAGTGCATCTTTATTCTCAAATACGGTTTAAGTATAGTATGCAGTGCATCTTTATTTCTCAAATACGGTTTAAGTACAGTATGCAGTGCATCTTTATTTCTCAAATACAGTTTAAGTACAGTATGCAGTGCATCTTTATTTCTCAAATACGGTTTAAGTATAGTATGCAGTGCATCTTTATTTCTCAAATACGGTTTAAGTACAGTATGCAGTGCATCTTTATTTCTCAAATACGGTTTAAGTATAGTATGCAGTGCATCTTTATTTCTCAAATACGGTTTAAGTACAGTATGCAGTGCATCTTTATTTCTCAAATACGGTTTAAGTACAGTATGCAGTGCATCTTTATTTCTCAAATACGGTTTAAGTACAGTATGCAGTGCATCTTTATTTCTCAAATACGGTTTAAGTAAAGTATGCAGTGCATCTTTATTTCTCAAATACGGTTTAAGTATAGTATGCAGTGCATCTTTATTTCTCAAATACGGTTTAAGTGCAGTATGCAGTGCATCTTTATTTCTCAAATACGGTTTAAGTACAGTATGCAGTGCATCTTTATTTCTCAAATACGGTTTAAGTATATCTTTATCTCACGGTTTAAGTATAGTTGCATCTTTATTTCTCAAATACGGTTTAAGTGCAGTATGCAGTGCATCTTTATTTCTCAAATACGGTTTAAGTATAGTATGCAGTGCATCTTTATTTCTCAAATACGGTTTAAGTATAGTATGCAGTGCATCTTTATTTCTCAAATACGGTTTAAGTACAGTATGCAGTGCATCTTTATTTCTCAAATACAGTTTAAGTACAGTATGCAGTGCATCTTTATTTCTCAAATACGGTTTAAGTACAGTATGCAGTGCATCTTTATTTCTCAAATACGGTTTAAGTATAGTATGCAGTGCATCTTTATTTCTCAAATACGGTTTAAGTATAGTATGCAGTGCATCTTTATTTCTCAAATACGGTTTAAGTGCAGTATGCAGTGCATCTTTATTTCTCAAATACGGTTTTAAGTATAGTATGCAGTGCATCTTTATTTCTCAAATACGGTTTAAGTGCAGTATGCATTGCATCTTTATTCCTCAAATACGGTTTAAGTATAGTATGCAGTGCATCTTTATTTCTCAAATACGGTTTAAGTACAGTATGCAGTGCATCTTTATTTCTCAAATACGGTTTAAGTACAGTATGCAGTGCATCTTTATTTCCCAAATACAGTTTAAGTACAGTATGCAGTGCATTATTATTTCTCAAATACAGTTTAAGTACAGTATGCAGTGCATCTTTATTTCTCAAATACGGTTTAAGTATAGTATGCAGTGCATCTTTATTTCTCAAATACGGTTTAAGTGCAGTATGCAGTGCATCTTTATTTCTCAAATACGGTTTAAGTATAGTATGCAGTGCATCTTTATTTCCCAAATACGGTTTAAGTACAGTATGCAGGGCATCTTTATTTCTCAAATACGGTTTAAGTATAGTATTCAGTACATCTTTATTTTTAAATACGGTTTAATTGCAGTATGCAGGGCATCTTTATTTCTCAAATACGGTTTAAATTGCAGTATGCAGTGCATCTTTTTTTCTCAAATACGGTTTAAGTGTAGTATGCAGTGCATCTTTATTTCTCAAATACGGTTTAGGTACAGTATGCAGTGCATTTTTTTCTCAAATACGCTTTAAGTATAGTATGCAGTGCATGTTTTTTCTCAAATAAGGTAAAAATGCAGTATGCAGTGCATCTTTATTTCTCAAATACGGTTTAAATGCAGTATGCAGTACATCTTTATTTCTCAAATACGGTTTAAGTACAGTATGCAGTGCATCTTTATTTCTCAAATACGGTTTAAGTACAGTATGCAGGGCATCTTTCTTTCTCAAATACGGTTTGAGTATAGTATGTAGTGCATCTTTATTTCTCACATACGGTTTAAGTACAGTATGTAGTGCATCTTTATTTCTCAAATACGGTTTAAGTACAGTATATATTGCATCTTTATTCCTCAAATACGGTTTAAGTACAGTATGCAGTGCATTATTATTTCTCAAATACAGTTTAAGTACAGTATGCAGTGCATCTTTATTTCTCAAATACGGATGAAGTATAGTATGCAGTGCATCTTTATTTCTCAAATACGGGTTAAGTATAGTATGCAGTGCATCTTTATTTCCCAAATACGGTTTAAGTACAGTGTGCAGGGCATCTTTATTTCTCAAATACGGTTTAAGTATAGTATGCAGTGCATCTTTATTTCTCAAATACGGTTTAAGTACAGTATGCAGTGCATCTTTATTTCTCAAATACGGTTTAAGTATAGTATGCAGTGCATCTTTATTTCTCAAATACGGTTTAAGTATAGTATGCAGTGCATCTTTATTTCTCAAATACTGTTTAAGTGCAGTATGCATTGCATCTTTATTCCTCAAATACGGTTTAAGTAAATTATGCAGTGCATCTTTATTTCTCAAATACGGTTTAAGTGCAGTATGCAGTGCATCTTTATTTCTCAAATACGGTTTAAGTGCAGTATCCAGAGCATCTTTATTTCTCAAATACGGTTTAAGTATGGTATGCAGTGCATCTTAATTTCACAAATACGGTTTAAGTACAGTATGCAGTGCATCTTTATTTCACAAATACGGTTTAAGTGCAGTATGCAGTGCATCTTTATTTCTCAAATACGGGTTAAGTATAGTATGCAGTGCATCTTTATTTCCCAAATACAGTTTAAGTGCAGTATGCAGTGCATCTTTATTTCTCCAATACGGTTTAAGTGCAGTATGCAGTGCATCTTTATTTCTCAAATACGGTTTAAGTATAGTATTCAGCACATCTTTATTTCTCAAATACGGTTTAATTGCAGTATGCAGTGCATCTTTATTTCTCAAATATGGTTTAAGTGTAGTATGCAGTGCATCTTTATTTCTCAAATACGGTTTAGGTACAGTATGCAGTGCATTTTTTTCTCAAATACGCTTTAAGTATAGTATGCAGTGCATCTTTATTTTTCAAATACGGTTTAAGTACAGTATGCAGTGCATCATTATTTCCCAAATACAGTTTAAGTACAGTATGCAGTGCATTATTATTTCTCAAATACGGTTTAAGTACAGTATGCAGTGCATCTTTATTTCCCAAATACAGTTTAAGTACAGTATGCAGTGCATTTTTTTTCTCAAATACGCTTTAAGTATAGTATGCAGTGCATCTTTATTTCTCAAATACAGTTTAAGTACAGTATGCAGTGCATTATTATTTCTCAAATACGGTTTAAGTACAGTATGCAGTGCATCTTTATTTCCCAAATACAGTTGAAGTACAGTATGCAGTGCATTATTATTTCTCAAATACAGTTTAAGTACAGTATGCAGTGCATCTTTATTTCACAAATACGGATGAAGTATAGTATGCAGTGCATCTTTATTTCTCAAATACGGGTTAAGTATAGTATGCAGTGCATCTTTATTTCCCAAATACGGTTTAAGTACAGTGTGCAGGGCATCTTTATTTCTCAAATACGGTTTAAGTATAGTATTCAGTACTAATCTTTATTTCTCAAATACGGTTCAATTGCAGTATGCAGTGCATCTTAATTTCTCAAATACGGTTTAAGTACAGTATGCAGTGCATCTTTATTTCTCAAATACGGTTAAAGTATAGTATTCAGTATATCTTTATTTCTGAAATACGGTTTAATTGCAGTATGCAGTGCATGTTTATTTCTCAAATAAGGTAAAAATGCAGTATGCAGTGCATCTTTATTTCTCAAATACGGTTTAAATGCAGTATGCAGTACATCTTTATTTCTCAAATACGGTTTAAGTACAGTATGCAGTGCATCTTTATTTCTCAAATACGTTTTAAATGCAGTATGCAGTACATCTTTATTTCTCAAATACGATTTAAGTACAGTATGCAGTGCATCTTTATTTCTCAAATACGGTTTAAGTACAGTATGCAGGGCATCTTTATTTCCCAAATACGGTTTAAGTATAGTATGTAGTGCATCTTTATTTCTCACATACGGTTTAAGTATAGTATGCAGTGCATCTTTATTTCTCAAATACGGTTTAAGTACAGTATGTAGTGCATCTTTATTCCTCAAATACGGTTTAAGTACAGTATGCAGTGCATCTTTATTTCTTTTCTTGGGCCTGTTTTGCCCAAATATTTTTCATATTAAAAACATTTTCGTTTTATATTTGTTTTTTAATGCAAATCTTTTTGCTTTTTGTTTTATTTTTCTGAAAAGTTAATTTTTGATGATAATTTATATCAAAAAACAGTTATAATTACAATTTCTTTCGTTCATTACCATTATTTAATTACTTATTGTATTCATTACTTGTTATTTTATGAGTTAACTTCTCCAACTTACTTATTATTTTATGAGTTAACTTCTCCAACTTACTTATTATTTTATGAGTTAACTTCTCTAACTCTCTTATTATTTTATGAGTTAACTTCTCTAACTTACTTATTATTTTATGAGTTAACTTCTCTTACTTTCTTATTATTTTATGAGTTAACTTCTCTAACTCTCTTATTATTTTATGAGTTAACTTCTCTAACTTACTTATTATTTTATGAGTTAACTTCTATAACTTATTATTTTATGAGTTAACTTCTATAACTTATTATTTTATGAGTTAACTTCTCTAACTTTATTATTTTATGAGTTAACATCTTTAGCTTTATTATTTTATTATTTAACTTTTTAACTGAATCATTTTTTTCCTTATTAATATTTATTCAACAAATGTCATGAGTTTTCATCGGTTGTCGTTCTCTTCAATAACATATTGACTTATAATTTTGGAGGACATCTGACAACCTATTTGAAGTTTTTGCATGTGTTCTATTTTACTATTATTACTCAACTATTTCTTGGAATACTTGGTTACGTAATCTTTGTATGATAGCATCATGCGCTACAAAAAAGTGACATTTGCTATATTCTGCAAATAAAATGACCTATTAATAGAGGGTGGAAATAAGAAGATAATCAAAATATTAACTTTACATAAAAAACACTGAATATTCACTTCTAACCGAGTTGAGTTGTATAATTAAAACCACATCATAAGGACCAAATACAATTAAACCTACAATTTTTGTGTCATGCGAACACACTGGGATGTTCAGTGTAAGGAAATAGATCAGTTTGTCAGTTTCCAGCTCATCGTCTCTTGTTATTTTCTATGTTGTATTATAACTGGATTATTATTATTTAGTAGAGGAACACTGGAAACTACTTTTAAAAATAATAAAGCATTGTTACAAAGACGTTAACATTGAAGAGTCAAAAAATAAGAAGGAAAAAACATGAAATAATATTAATTTTACTTTATGTTTGTAATGAACCTATACCTGTTTATTTCCTTTTTGAGATAACTGTTCCTTTATTGTTTAAAACCGTTACATAATTGTGGAAAAAGTATGACTCTTAGAAAACACCTTAAACAAACAATTTGTGAGGTTTAAAATGAACTTCACATTCCATAATCAGACTTGTTTGCTATTACAGACTTTACATATTAAACTGTTTGTCTTTATTAATATCTGTAATTAGTTAAACATGCACTAATCATAAAACATATCATATATCAGAATCGGAAAAACTATACACCTTTTAAATATAATACTGTATATTAAGTAAAATAAAAGCATTGAGTTTAATTAATGTAAAACAACTTATTTATTATGACTGATTAAAGTGTATTTCTGTAAAACAACTTATTTATTATGACTGATTAAAGTGTATTTCTGTAAAACAACTTATTTATTATGACTGATTAAAGTGTATTTCTGTAAAACAACTTATTTATTATGACTGATTAAAGTGTATTTCTGTAAAACAACTTATTTATTATGACTGATTAAAGTGTATTCCTGGAAAATAACTTATTTAATATGGCTGATTAAAGTGTATTCCTGGAAAATAACTTACTTATTATGACTGATTAAAGTATATTCCTGTAAAACAACTTATTTAATATGACTGATTAAAGTGTATTCATATAAAACAACTTATATGACTGATTAAGGAATATTCCTACAAACCGGCTTATTTAATATAATTGAATAAAATGTATTCACATAAACCAGCAAAATTATTATGACTCGTTATACGTGTAATACTAAAAACTGATTATAAACTATGAATGAAGAAATGTGTAAGATCTAACCTCCCTAGAACAGATGTCTGCAGCATATAGCCCGTTAAGGAACTCTGCATCTCCTTCCAAGCGGACGCCATTTTCTACAACTCTTAGCCTGCCCATTCCATCCTAAAACACAATGAAGAGAGAGTTCGCATTAGAAAAAAAAACCCAAACAACTTCTTCACCATTGTGGATAAATAGCTGGTCTTCACCATACATGTATGTTCTTATTTACAAATACCAAGCTTTATTAGAGTATGAAAACGTCGGCATATAAAATAATTAGCATTGGTCATAAACATAAATAATAGAACAAAGATATGCAATATTATCATGAGATCTGTGCTTGAGAAAATATATCTGCATATGAACACACTGGGATGATATTTATAACATGCTCAGTGTAAGGAAATAGATATTATGGACAATATGGTTTCACATATGTGAATATTTCTATCACCAATAAATAAAAGAACAATCAAATATGAAATTAAGCTACATTCAGAGAAACTTTGGTGATATTCACGATAGATTATCTATTACACATAACTTCATAAGTTAATATTTAAACATTTACACAAAACTTAATAAGTTAACATTTAAACAAAACTTAATAAGTTAACATTTAAACAAAACTTAATAAGTTAACATTTAAACATTTACACAAAACTTAATAAGTTAACGTTTAAACATTTACACAAAACTTAATAAGTTAACATTTAAACATTTACACAAAACTTAATAAGTTAACGTTTAAACATTTACACAAAACTTAATAAGTTAACGTTTAAACATTTACACAAAACTTAATAAGTTAACGTTTAAACATTTACACAAAACTTAATAAGTTAACATTTAAACAAAACTTAATAAGTTAACATTTAAACATTTACACAAAATTTAATAAAAACAGAATATTTTACAAACTGGCGCAAAAAGTAGTTGAGATTAACTTATTGAATAAACTAAAGTTTAAAGAAAAGGACTGAATATACATGTAGATTAAAAAAATGAGTAATCCAAGGTTGTTCAACTTCACCAAACCAGATGGGCTATACAGTAGTAGCTGATGGTTCTTGATTCAGTTTGTTCATATTACAAAACTATACAGTGGTGGATAATGATTAGTAATGTTATGTAATAATTGGATATTGACTCAGTGTGGTCACGTACATACATGATAGTGAGTGGTGGTTACTAAAACTATAAATCTATATAACAGTTGATGGTTGTTGTTAAGTTATCAAAAAATGAGTGATAATTAATATAACTTTGATGAATAGTGAAACACTTTGATGTTCATAGTTACTTCAATGCATGAACGACAGATTTTGGTATGGACGAAATCCAGAAAGGGTTAAATTGTTTGGTTTACTTTAGCCCAAATCTCCTGGGAGGTCTACCTGCATTAGCTGTTACTCTTTCTCAGAAAGCAGCTGATAAACAACACCCACCACCAATTATTGTATCAACGAATGGTAGTATTGTCCGTCACATTATAACACTCTTACGGCTAAAAACCTGATTATGTTTGGTAACGTGGATTCGAACCCGCAACCTTCCTATTGCGAGTCGAACGTCTAATTAACTCATGGAGCCAGAATGTGGAACATTTTGTAGGGTCTTACGCATCACAGAATTCAAGGCTAGTATTTAGAGTGCATAGGGAAAAAAATGTGTGTATGGATTGATGTATATATATATTAGTAATAGCTTTAAATACTGTATAATATTCTGAATGCAGTACATTCAAGTGGGTTTAACTGAATGTTTGATGACCACCTGAATGATATTTAATAGTTTTAATTTAATTTAAATAATGGGACTGCCAAGATGGACCAGTAGGTCCCTTATGTCCACAAATATGTCATGTTATAATTATTTCAGTTAGATTGTATTTTACGCAGATTTCAACTTTATTAATTGAACCCTTGAATTGAATTATATTGAACCATTTTTTATAGATTGACTTTAGGTGTTAAACTATCTAGCATAAGTCCCTTCTTTTATTATTTCACATGCCAGATGCTTGTACAAATCTCGATTGTAACTTTTCCATTAAGATACCTGCCTCAGGAGGTAGTTTGTTTGTTTGTTTGTTTTGAATTTCGCATAAAGCTACTCGAGGGCTATCTGTGCTAACCTGTCCCTAATTTAGCAGTGTAAGACTAGAGGCAAGGCAGCTAGTCATCACAACTCACCGCTAAATCTTGGGCTACTCTTTTACCAACGAATAGTAGGATTGACCGTCACATTATAACGCCCCCACGGCTGAGAGAGCATGTTTGACGTGACGGGGATCCGAACCCGCAACCCTCGGATTACGAGTCGAGTATGTTAACCACCCGGCCATGCCGGGCTTCGCCAGTTGTAAAGGGCTTTTATTTTTTTGTATACTTGTTAAAACACAATACACACGTTAAAATATAAACCTAATACACCTGTTAAAATAAATCAATAGACCTTTTAAACTCCAAATAGGCATACTAATTAATATACAATCCTAATAGACATGTTTCAGTTTAACTGTTAACAAAACAAACCACATATAACCGTTTAAACACAGAATCGATACATCTGTTAAAACAAAAACCCAATACAATTGTTTAAGCACAGAACCAATATATCCGTTAAAAACAAACCCAATATGACTCTTTAAGCATAGAACCAATACAGCTGTTAAAGCATAAACCCCTTAAAATTGTTAAAATACAAAAACCAGTATTTCATAAACATAAATTCAATATTGTCTAAAAGACAAACCTTCTGTATCTAAAACACAGATTCAGTATATCCAAATTTAACTCCACCATACCTATTACATAGATAAAAAAATCTAATATATTTGGACTTTAGAATAAAAAATTACAAAGAAAACAAACAAACTTCGAAGCAAATTACAAAAACGCAAGGTTCGGTTTAACCAAAGCTTTTATAACAAGTCAGATCCAGATAACGAGAAAGATAAACGAGTCTCATTACGATATAAGAACACGAGATTTGTTTTGACAAATGAAGATCTGAAACTTTGATGACAAGTTACATTAGATCCAAATAATATTCAACTTTTCGAGAAAAGTAGACGGTTAGATCAAGATAACACCGAGTCGTCGTTAAATGTGAAGACAAAAGAATTTCACTATTAAGAAATTTTGAACCTTTATCACTCCATTTAGAAGGATTTCGTGTAAGTCAAATACTTACGATGGAAAAGTCCATGACTTTGATGATCCAGATCGTGAGGGCTAAGTTAATGATGACGACGGCCATTAGGAGGATAACCAGGAGGTATAGACACCTTTTTCTCCAGCCGTAAATTCCTATTCGATATATCAGTTGGTGCTGGTATCGGTCGTAGTCAGGGCCAGAACGGGCGGTCCATTCCTGGGATGCTGGTGACGTAGCTGTCGAAGCCTCGCCTCTTCCCATGGTTAGTCTAAATGTGAACAATGTTGTGAGTAAATTGTAGACAAACAGTTAGAGGTGAGACTAACTCCATGTGGATTTATAAACAGTTATCCTAAGACTGGGATATAATGTAATCAAATTGTGACAGTCAACATGAGCGACATAACATGTAAGAAACTTTACAACTCCAAAACAAACTTATCAACGCGTCATCCTGAAACTACGGTTTATTGTAACCAGTAGACAGTTAACCACAGAACACAAAGCTGTGCGAAACGTTAATTTCCGTTACGAACGTATTAACGAGTGATCCTGAAAATTCAATTTTACAGTAACCAAGCAGCTGTTCAACAGCACAATAATCCATCACGTTTTAACTAACATGTAATCCTGATAACAACTATATTATCTGCTTCACCTCGGAGATTCCGAGTTTCAGGTTAAAATGTTTAAAGACCAGTAAAAAGTTTAACATTTTTATATAAATCTTATTTTTCCTTTTTCTTACCCTTCCTGACGTTTCGGTTTTCTCATTTTACAAGGGTCTGTGGACCGCACAAGTTACAAAACAGATTTGATTTATAGAAACCAAAAACAATATAAAACTACAACGATATAATAGAACGGTGCACGGTGAAGTGTGCTAAAATTATTGTCGAACGGAGTCAAAGATCTTAAAATGAACGTTAAAAAAATAAGATAAAAAATATTACGTGACGTTATAATACTTCTGTAGGGGGCTGGCACGTGATAATACTTCTGTAGGTGGCTGGCATTGTATTTGTTAATGAAAGGGCATTTTGATTGAATCAAAGGAGATTCTTTAAATTTCCTGTGACGAAAGTCGTCACAAATCTTTGAATTTTGAGAGGCCCGGCATGGCCAGTTGGTTAGGACTCTCGAATCTCAATCTGAGGATTAAGGGTTTGAATCATTGTCACAGCAAACATACTCGTCCTTTCAATCGTGAGGGCGTTATAATGGTACAGTCAATTCCACTATTCGTTGGTAAAAGAGTACCTCAAGAGTTAGCGGTGAGTGGTGATAACTAGCTGCCTTCCCTCTGATTTTACACTGCTAAATTAGGGACGGCTAGCACGGGTAGCCCTCGTGTAGCTTTGCGCAAAATTTGAAACAAACAAACTTGAACTTTGAACCATCAAGGTGTTTTGTAAATTATCACGTGTGAGTTCATGTAATGTTTAGTGGTAGCGTTTTGTTGTCAGTAGCTGCTGTAACGCGAATGTGTTTTGTGAAACGATCGTGTATTGGACGACTATATTGACATATGCACGTGCCTGAACATTGTATGCATGTTTAGTAGATGGTGTACGTTAAGCGAGCATGATTTATTTAAGCCACTGGTCTTAACAAAACGCTTTCTGGTTTCCATGGGTTGTTGTTATTGAAAGCTGAAGTAAGTATATCATTTAGGTTTTAACTGTGTTTTTGTAAGATGTGGATATTCAAATGATATCTTCTAATCGTTTCATGAAGCCGAGCAGTTAAAGGTTTATCCACGAAAGGCATAATCCATAAAACAATGTTTTAATATGGCGATTTCTTTATTTGTTTGTTGTTGTTGTTGTTGTTTCTTGCTGTAGTTTGTTAAAATATTATGAGTCAAAACTGTTTTCGTAATGTAACTATCCGGATACCCATTGAGCAAAAACAACTTTTGAACTACTACTTTCGTTTTGAGCTATTGATAAAGTTTACTTCATTGGAACTTCTACAGTAAGTTAGGCTTAAGTACGACATTTCGATGACTGATATGACCATTATAAAGTAGACAAGTTTTTACACTAAAGAACATTTTAGTATTTAAATCAACGTTGAAATTTCAACAATGATTGATGTGTACACGAATCAGTACCTATGATCAATCCTAGAATTTAAATACATTAATTGTTGATTTATATATTAAACCGTTCTTTACTGTACTTGACAAAGATTTCACCAGTGATCCCAACGTCGTAACTGTTCTAAAAACAAACCTTATTTGCTGTAAAAGCTGCAAGTTGTGATGTAAAAAAGTAGTTTCATCCTGGCTTGTGTCTCACCATCCATGGTGTTGGAGGATTTTTATTAGTAAGTTTACCGATGATGACAACCTGTTTGGTAACTGGTATTATCAAAGTGCGTAATAATACTGTTTGTAACATACAGTGGTAACATGTATTATCAAAGTGCGTAATAATACTGTTTGGAACATACTGTGGTGAATGGTATTATCAAAGTGCGTAATAATACTGTTTGGAACATACTGTGCTGAATGGTATTATCAAAGTGCGTAATAATACTGTTTGGAACATACTGTGCTGAATGGTATTATCAAAGTGCGTAATAATACTGTTTGGAACATACTGTGGTGAATGGTATTATCAAAGTGCGTAATAATACTGTTTGGAACATACTGTGGTGAATGGTATTATCAAAGTGCGTAATAATACTGGTTGGAACATACTGTGGTGAATGGTATTATCAAAGTGCGTAATAATACTGTTTGGAACATGCTGTGGTGAAGCGTTTGGTTCTTCCAATAGTGACCATGGTATCAAGAAAAGGTGTAGACTTCTTTCAAACGTAACATTACGTGTTAGTATGAGGGAAGATGTCAGTTATTAAAGATTTCAAAGAACTCTAAAAGAGAGAGGAATCCATGGTTCTATCAGATCATCCCATAAGTATGTCAGAAAATTTAATAAAAAAGTGTACCATCATTCCTGTCTTTGTAGAAGGCTTTAACGACTAAAATATATGGTAGGGCGTGTATAAAAATGACAAATAAACTAGCCCAATTCAATTCTTTCAGATCGTTAATTGAATGAACCCTTATGAATATGGACGTGTCTGAGGAGCACATTAGGCAGACAATATTTTATGAGTTTAAAAAAGGCAGTAATGCAGCAGAAACTACATGAAACATTTAAGTTGTTTATGGTGCGGAGACTCTTTATGAAAGAAAATGTCAAAGGTGGTTTAAAAAGTTCAGATCAGGTGACTACAGCTAAAGTGATGCACCACATTCAAGTCATCCTGTTGAACTTAATGGTGACTTTCTGCTGGCTGCACTTGATAAAGATTGTGCTGTAACAGTTGTACAACTAGCACAGAAGTTTAATTCAACCAATGCAACAGTTCACTGTCATCTACAACACCTTTGAACGGTATCAAAACTTAGAAAATGGGTCAACCATGATTTCACAGAAGCCAACCTCAGAGCAACTCTCGTGAACGTGGCTCACCTTTTTTGGACATGTTAGTGACTGCAGATAAAAATGGATATATTATAAAAATGTTAAGCACCACAGATAATGGTCACTCAATTTAATGATTACATCAGATTTCAACAGTTAGAGCACTTGAATATTGCACTGAAAGAAAAGAGGCCTGCTTTGATCAGTCATAAAGGTGTTACTTACACCAGGATAATGCACGGCCCCATACAGCAAGGATCACATCTGTAAAGACCGAGGAGCTAGACTGAAAGAAAACTTCCACATCCTCCTTATTCTACAGACCTTGCCCCATCTGATTATCATCTATTCAGAAGATTGCAGAACTATCTTGGTGGAAAAGAGCTTGGAACACATGAAGATGTCAAAACTACCCTCTCTACATTCGTTTCCTCCAAACCCCAATCATTTTATAGAAGTGGCATTTAGAAGCTTGTGAATCGTTGGCAGGAAATAATTAATAATAATGGAACACACATTATTGATTAAATAACATTAAAAGCTTTTGAAATCCTTTCTCTTTTTCTGTACCTAAAATCGGACATTACTTAAGGGATAACCTGATATATACCGAAGAAATTTACTACAGATGTGTACCACGCAGGTGGTTCAAGGTTAGTTTCAAAATTCCACTGATGATTTAAAGAATGACATAAAGATAAGAGACCAAAACAACAGCAATGTTGTTGTCCATAGCAACTAAAAATAGAGATGAAAACAAAACAATACTGTTGCCTATAGCAACTAAAGATAGAGACCAAAATAAAAAAAAAAACAATATTATTGCCCATAGCGATACCTTTTGTTTGTTTCTAGAAAACTGAACCGAATTTGGAGTAATTGTTGCTGAGAACAAATCTGATAGAAGTTTTCGATGCATTCCATAGGGAACCATGTTGAGTCCAAGAAGCAATCATAGGGAACCATGTTGAGTCCAAGAAGCAACCATAGGGAACCATGTTGAGTCCAATAAGCAATAATAGAGTAATAAGAGAACAGAAAACGAGTTTAAAAGATTAACATTCACCAATGTCAAAAAAATCGTGTCTTTAATGAAAACCAATGATGATGGTTTGATCGATGGAACTACAGTTCTAAATAATCTAATACTTTCCAAGGACTGAATTTCAATGCTCTCCAAAGGTTTTAATTTTGTTATTTTGGATTAACATACCAAGAATCTAACACCCGTTCAAACCTTCACCAATGCTTCCACAAATTAAGAGTTCACAAAATATTTTTCTTCCTACGGTAATAGATATATCTGACTTAACAACGATGTTAGCCTTTCTTTTGTACCATTTGATTTTCCTAAACCCACACCTCCCAGTGCATGCGTTACTCCGGAAAATGATATTGAGAAACTTAAAAATGACATTAACAGGATTATAAATAGCTTTAAGAATTATCACCTAAAGCCCAGTCTTTTAAGAAACGAGCAGTTTGTTATAAACAAGTTAAAAAAGAACGATCTTATGCTAGTGAAAGTGAGTGAGAAGTGTAAAGGTTTTACTGTAATAAATACAGCCACTGATGTTAGAAAAACGTTAAAATAGATACATCTAGAAGATACGTCTAGTAAACTACTGAACAAAAGAACTGGGAAACAAATGTCTAGAGAAATTTCAAATAATACAACACTCTACCTGTATGATTCTAGACAATCTTAGAACATAGCGTTCCAAAATGTTCAGATTAACCAAAGATCCTAAACGTGACACCCTTTTCTCTCTGTTAGTGTCTCTGATTCACTCTCTCTTCAACAAAATCCCTTCATACATGAATAGTTCTGAACACTTTGTCAACAGGTTAGGTGAAGATGGTTTACAGATGAGTTCAAGTATTATTCCATTTACTTTTGATATCATCCATGTGTATTCTTCTATTCACCACTGAAAGAAGTGTAAGCTCGATTATGAATCTTATTAGATCGGCTACCCTTCTACTACTGTGAATCTTATTAGATCGGCTACCCCTTCTACTACTGTGAATCTTATTAGATCGGCTACCCCTTCTACTACTGATGAACATTTTGTTCTCAACAGCAATCACTTTAAATTCAATTCAGTTCTCTGTAAAGAAAACAAAGAACCAAAGTAGCGCCATGGGCAACAATACTCTTTTGACTTCTACTTTTAGTTACCATGAGCAACAATATTGTTTTTGTTTTGGCCTGTACCTTTAGTTACCATGAGCAACAATATTGTTTTTGTTTTGGCCTGTACCTTTAGTTACCATAAGCAACAATATTGTTTTTGTTTTGGCCTGTACCTTTAGTTACCATGAGCAACAATATTGTTTTTGTTTTGGCCTGTACCTTTAGTTACCATAAGCAACAATATTGCTGTTGTTTTTATGCATTTCTTATCAACTGTTGTTATGCGGTGGAATTTTGAAACTAATACTGAACCATTTAAGTCGTACAGATATGTGAATTACATTTTCCATATATAACATCATGAGTTCCCTTTGCTTTTGGAGTTCCTTGAATTTCTTTAATAAACCCCTTCCCATCGAATTACAGTTCACACTATACTGATGACGTCCAGAAGTTTGTACCCTGTCTTGATGTCATGGTCACTGTTAAAAGTTACAAACATGTTACTGTATGTTCCATTCACACCATTCACTAGCTAGCAAACAGGGTATTATTATCAACTAATTTAATAAAAAACTTGGAAAATGTTAATCGTCCTTACTAGCGTATGAACACTTTCTCCAGAAACTGCGATTTATTATAATCATTCAGTTATTTAACAGAATAATAGTTCATTGTGGATTTATTAATACGTAATTTTTAAACTATAAATTTATTTTAATCAAGTAAGTAATGAATATAAGAGCAGAAAAAACAACAACATAGATAAATATTAAAATTGTTACTGACGTAAAAAAAAGTGTTTTCTCTCTTATTTTTACTCATAGGCTTGATACCGATTTCAGTAAATTTAACTCCCCTCTTTCATATGATAAACTTTATTTATATTTTTTAGCTTTATCTACAATGCATGTTTCTTTTAATAGGCCTTTTAAAGTCACTTCATATTTTACACGACTTCAATCTTTTTTTCCAATTAATGTACCCACACCACGTAAAACAGTTACACTTCCTCAATATCTTTATTTGGCACCTCGTATTCATAATTTTATTCCTTATAGTATAAGATCTTCTATTAATCGTGTTAATCAAAAGAAATACTTAAAACAATGGATCTTAAATACTGATGATAATATTCTGGGAACTTTATATTGATTTTGTAAGTTTTGATTTTACTTTATTATGTGTTTAACCATCACAGGACGAGTTAACTCTTTGTTGATGGTTTTATATTGTTATTTGATTTTTTGTGTCTAATTTATTGCTTAATAAATTTATTATTATTATTATTATTATTATTATTATTATTATTATTATTATTATTATTATTATTATTATTAACACGTTATCGTGAAATAACATTTAGTAAACAAGAGTTGACAGTCAAGAGAAAAGAACAAAGAAAGCTGTAAGGATGTTGGAACTCCGTTACGTACTAATCAGCTCGTGATGCTTAGACTAGGATTTACTGTAATAAAACAGTCAGTCATTAGAAGAGCAGAAAGAAAACTTTAAAAATGTGAATATCCAATACGGACTTACCATCACGTCATCCTCAAACTAGGATTTACTGTAATAAAACAGTCAGTCATTAGAAGAGCAGAAAGAAAACTTTAAAAATGTGAATATCCAATACGGACTTACCATCACGTCATCCTCAAACTAGGATTTACTGTAATAAAACAGTTTGTCAACAGAAGAGTAGAGAGAAAACGTCTAGAAACGTTAAAATGTATTAGGACTTATTAACACGTCAACGTGAAACCAGAGTTTAATGTATTAAAGGAGTTTCCCAACAGGAGGACAGGAAGAAAAAATAATTAGAAATGGTACATCCCGTTAGGATCTGAATATACCTGATATTATGATATATAAGTTAATCAAACAATTACTCAACAGAAGAGGAGATAACATGTTCTCAGAAATGTTAATACCCGTGATATAATTATGAAAACATTGTCTCGAAATAGAGATTTGGTTTACTCAAGTAGTAAGCCAACAGGGCAACAGGAAGAAAACTTTGAGAAATGTTAAAATCCATTAGGTATTTATTATATCTATACTTCATTCAGAAACAAAATATTTCTATAATAAAGCAGTGAGTCAGAATAAAAACGTTATCGATGTTTGTTTTTGTATTGACTATTGTATATCACATCTTCAGGTAGATTTGTTCAATGTACTAAATGTTGGTTTCATTTGTTATAGATACATCTAATTTTGTCTAAAAATCACGGTAAGTTGTTAACAGTTCATGGCGTTTCTTGGAGTAAAAACAAACACACTGACGTTTCTCTCCAGGTAAACATTGTTTTCTTTACGTAAGTTTACAGAAACAAGAGGAATTAATTATTGATTTCTTACTTTAAATGTGTTTCATTATTACACACAGTGGTTCTTTATTGATTTCTTACTCTAAATGTGTTTCATTATTACACACAGTGGTTCTTTATTGATTTCTTACTCTAAATGTGTTTCATTATTACACACAGTGGATCTTTATTGATTTCTTACTTTAAATGTGTTTCATTATTACACACAGTGGTTCTTTATTGATTTCTTACTCTAAATGTGTTTCATTATTACATACGGTGGTTCTTTATTGATTTCTTACTCTAAATGTGTTTCATTATTACACACAGTGGTTCTTTATTGATTTCTTACTTTAAATGTGTTTCATTATTACACACAGTGGTTCTTTATTGATTTCTTACTCTAAATGTGTTTCATTATTACACACAGTGGTTCTTTATTGATTTCTTAGTCTAAATGTGTTTCATTATTACACACAGTGGTTCTTTATTGATTTCTAGCTCTAAATGTGTTTCATTATTACACACAGTGGTTCTTTATTGATTTCTTACTCTAAATGTGTTTCATTATTACATACGGTGGTTCTTTATTGATTTCTAACTCTAAATGTGTTTCATTATTACACACAGTGGTTCTTTATTGATTTCTTACTCTAAATGTGTTTCATTATTACATACGGTGGTTCTTTATTGATTTCTAACTCTAAATGTGTTTCATTATTACATACGGTGGTTTATTGTTAATGTCTGTAGCATTATTGTTTTCAACCGTTTATTGCATTCTAAACTGATACTGGCTATTATTCCTAAAAGGTTTCGTACATATCTGTGAAACGGTTTTGAGGTTAAACACAACGTTATCGTCTATTGTTATTTGCACTCAACACTTTTAATACATCAGTGAAGAGTACGGAGCTATTATACGTTTCTAATTATTCTTCAAACATTTAGTACACTAGTGATGATTCGAATGTTATAATTGATCAATTAGCTCTATAACACATTTAATACAGCAAAAAGAAATGTTATAATCCATTGTTGTTCATATTTATCAATTTTAGTACAGTGGTAACTATTATACTGTTATAATTCATTGTTGGTCATATCTATCACTTTTAGTACTGTGGTAACTATTAGACTGTTATAATTTATTGTTGGTCATATTTAGCACTTTTAGTACTGTGGTAACTATTAGACTGTTATAATCCATTGTTGGTCATATCTATCACTTTTAGTACAGTGGTAACTATTAGACTGTTATAATCCATTGTTGGTCATATCTATAACTTTTAGTACTGTGGTAACTATTAGACTGTTATAATCCATTGTTGATCATATCTATCACTTTTAGTACTGTGGTAACTAATAGACTGTTATAATCCATTGTTGGACATATCTATCACTTTTAGTACAGTGGTAACTAATAGACTGTTATAATCCATTGTTGGTCATATCTATAACTTTTAGTACTGTGGTAACTATTAGACTCTTATAATCCATTGTTGATCATATCTATCACTTTTAGTACTGAGGTAACTAATAGACTGTTATAATCCATTGTTGGTCATATCTATCACTTTTAGTACAGTGGTAACTATTAGACTGTTATAATCATTGTTGGTCATATTTATCAATTTTAGTACAGTGGTGACTACTAGACTGTTCTAATTCATTATTGATCATATCTATCACTTTTAGTACTGTGGTAACTATTAGACTGTTATAATTCATTGTTGGTCATATCTATCACTTTTATTACAATGGTAACTATTAGACTGTTATAATCCATTGTTGGTCATATCTATCACTTTTAGTACTGCGGTAACTAATAGACTGTTATAATCCATTGTTGGTCATATCTATCACTTTTAGTACTGTGGTAACTAATAGACTGTTATAATCCATTGCTGGTCATATCTATCACTTTTAGTACTGTGGTAACTAATAGACTGTTATAATTCATTGTTGGTCATATTTATCACTTTTTGTACAGTGGTAACTATTAGACTGTTATAATCATTGTTGGTCATATTTATCAATTTTAGTACAGTGGTGACTACTAGACTGTTCTAATCCATTGTTGGTCATATCTATCACTTTTAGTACTGTGGTAACTAATAGACTGTTATAATCCATTGTTGGTCATATCTATCACTTTTAGTACTGTGGTAAGTAATAGACTATTATAATTCATTGTTGGTCATATCTATCACTTTTAGTACAGTGGTAACTATTAGACTGTTATAATTCATTGTTGGTCATATTTATCAATTTTAGTACAGTGGTGACTACTAGACTGTTCTAATTCATTGTTGATCATATCTATCACTTTTTGTACTGTGGTAACTATTAGACTGTTATAATTCACTGTTGGTCATATCTATCACTTTTAGTACAGTGGTAACTATTATACTGTTATAATTTATTGTTGGTCATATCTATCACTTTTAGTACTGTGGTAACTATTAGACTGTTATAATCCATTGTTGGTCATATCTATCACTTTTAGTACAGTGGTAACTATTAGACTGTTATAATCCATTGTTGGTCATATCTATAACTTTTAGTACTGTGGTAACTATTAGACTGTTATAATCCATTGTTGATCATATCTATCACTTTTAGTACTGTGGTAACTAATAGACTGTTATAATCCATTGTTGGACATATCTATCACTTTTAGTACAGTGGTAACTATTAGACTGTTATAATCCATTGTTGGTCATATTTATCACTTTTAGTACAATGGTAACTATTAGACTGTTATAATCCATTGTTGGTCATATCTATCACTTTTAGTACAGTGGTAACTATTAGACTGTTATAATCCATTGTTGGTCATATCTATAACTTTTAGTACTGTGGTAACTATTAGACTCTTATAATCCATTGTTGATCATATCTATCACTTTTAGTACTGTGGTAACTAATAGACTGTTATAATCCATTGTTGGTCATATTTATCACTTTTAGTACAGTGGTAACTATTAGACTGTTATAATCATTGTTGGTCATATTTATCAATTTTAGTACAGTGGTGACTACTAGACTGTTCTAATTCATTATTGATCATATCTATCACTTTTAGTACTGTGGTAACTATTAGACTGTTATAATTCATTGTTGGTCATATCTATCACTTTTAGTACAATGGTAACTATTAGACTGTTATAATCCATTGTTGGTCATATCTATCACTTTTAGTACTGCGGTAACTAATAGACTGTTATAATCCATTGTTGGTCATATCTATCACTTTTAGTACTGTGGTAACTAATAGACTGTTATAATCCATTGTTGGTCATATCTATCACTTTTAGTACTGTGGTAACTAATAGACTGTTATAATTCATTGTTGGTCATATTTATCACTTTTTGTACAGTGGTAACTATTAGACTGTTATAATCATTGTTGGTCATATTTATCAATTTTAGTACAGTGGTGACTACTAGACTGTTCTAATCCATTGTTGGTCATATCTATCACTTTTAGTACTGTGGTAACTAATAGACTGTTATAATCCATTGTTGGTCATATCTATCACTTTTAGTACTGTGGTAACTAATAGACTATTATAATTCATTGTTGGTCATATCTATCACTTTTAGTACAGTGGTAACTATTAGACTGTTATAATTCATTGTTGGTCATATTTATCAATTTTAGTACAGTGGTGACTACTAGACTGTTCTAATTCATTGTTGATCATATCTATCACTTTTTGTACTGTGGTAACTATTAGACTGTTATAATTCACTGTTGGTCATATTTATCACTTTTAGTACTGTGGTAACTATTAGACTGTTATAATTCATTGTTGGTCATATTTATCAATTTTAGTACAGTGGTGACTACTAGACTGTTCTAATTTATTGTTGGTCATATTTATCAATTTTAGTACAGTGGTAACTACTAGACTGTTATAATTCATTGTTGATCATATCTATCACTTTTTGTACTGTGGTAACTATTAGACTGTTATAATTCATTGTTGGTCATATCTATCACTTTTAGTACTGTGGTAACTATTAGACTGTTATAATTCATTGTTGGTCATATCTATCACCTTTAGTACTGTGGTAACTATTAGACTGTTATAATTCATTGTTGGTCATATTTATCAATTTTAGTACAGTGGTGACTACTAGACTGTTCTAATTTATTGTTGGTCATATTTATCAATTTTAGTACAGTGGTGACTACTAGACTGTTCTAATTCATTGTTGATCATATCTATCACTTTTTGTACTGTGGTAACTATTAGACTGTTATAATTCATTGTTGGTCATATCTATCACTTTTAGTACTGTGGTAACTATTAGACTGTTATAATTCATTGTTGGTCATATCTATCACTTTTAGTACAGTGGTAACTATTAGACTGTTATAATTCATTGTTGGTCATATTTATCAATTTTAGTACAGTGGTGACTACTAGACTGTTCTAATTCATTGTTGGTCATATCTATCACTTTTTGTACTGTGGTAACTATTATACTGTTAGAATTCATTGTTGGTCATATTTATCACTTTTCATACAGCTGTAATGAATATTGTGTTTTTTTTTTACTACTGATAATCACGCGGATATCGATACTTATGATGGACTGAGCACAAATAGGCAATATGCAGCTTTTGCACAACATAAACGAAAACCTTATGAGCAATAAAAACATTGGCATGCTTTCCTATGAATAAAAACAAATATAAACACACGCCATTTGGAGTAATAATAAATATGAATGGAGCATATTCGGGTGGCGTTCAACAAAGAACACTTCGATATTCTAAACAAAAATTTCGGTTCTCTGGCCTGTGAGTGATAAGGTTCCTCTCACTTTTCTATTGTCTTTTCAGTTAGGCCCGGCATTGTCAGGTGGTTGTGTAACTTTCACTGCTAATTGTCGGGTTCAAATCCTTTTTCAGCCGTGAGGGCGTTATAATATGACAGTAAATTCCACTATTTCTTTGTAAAATAGGAGTCCAAGTGTTGGCGGTGGGTTGTGATGACTAGATGCCTTTCTCGTAATCTTGCACTGCTAAATTAGGGACGGCTAGCGCAGATAGCCCTCGTATAGCTTTGCGCGAAATTCTTTTAAGTTTTGTTTTATAAGTGCCATTCACACTAAAGCAAATCATTTTCTTTGTGTAAAATAAACATTTTTGGAAAAAATTAGACACATATTTACTGTGTGAAGATTTTTATCTATGAACGAAATAGACGCACCTTTACTGTGTGAAGACCCTTAACTATGAACGAAATGGACACACCTTTACCGTGTGAAGACTCTTATCTATGAACGAAATAGACACACCTTTACTCTGTAAAAACCCTTAACTATGAACGAAATAGACACACCTTTACTGTGTAAAGACCCTTAACTATGAACGAAATAGACACACCTTTACTGTGTGAAGACCCTTAACTATGAACGAAATAGACACACCTTTACTGTGTGAAGACCCTTGACTATAAACGAAATAGACACACCTTTATTTTGTGAAGAACTTTATCTATGAACGAAATAGACACACCTTTATTTTGTGAAGAACTTCATCTATGAACGAAATAGACACACCTTTACTGTGTGAAGACTCTTATATATGAAAGAAATAGAGACACCTTTACTGTGTGAAGACCCTTACCTATGGACGAAACACATATCATCCAAACCAACTGTTTTAAAAAAGTAGAAAGTTTAATTATTGTTCTATATCACATCTAATATTACTGAGTGAACCCAGTGAAACTCGTTTTACATGACAACTGATAGCACTGGACCATAACTGGGGAAATGTCGATTTATTCTGGATGATTTGGTGTGCTAATTTCACAGATGTAGTCAGAATTTGTTCATCACCTCTAGATTGTAAGTTGTTGTAATATCTTAATACCCTATTAACATTATGTGAAATACCATGCAAGCATCTCAATATAGTAGACTTATGTTGTAAAAATAATTAAGTTTACTTGGATAAGTTAATGGGTAAAAGGCATGCATTTTTGATAACTTCAAACACTGACTACATTGTATTGGTGTCAAAATCCAAATATATTGTTCGCATACACTATTTGTTTTCGATATAATTGTAGAGAATTACTTCACTTTTGTTTCATTCCCATGCTCATCTGCTTGGCCCGTGAATCACAAAACCTTCACGTGCTCAGCTTGCTAGAATATTCAAGAAATCTTCCGATTAGACAAAAAATTAGTCAACTGTCATTTGCCTCTCACTCACTCAGTTGGTCACTTCGCCTCACTCTAAGCACAGTCAAAACAAAGTCCGATCTTTTTTTCTTTAATCATAACAGCAATATAAACAAATTCAGCAAATTTCTTTTTAATTTTTAAACTATAATACTATAAATGTAAATTATTTTACATTTATTTAGAAAATAATTTAAAGTGTTTGTTGCCTCTAGTTTAAGTAAAGCCCGAACGTTCAACAATCACCCAAATAGTTTTTCTGCTATAGTTATGGAAAATATTACAATTTCACGAATGAAAAATACCACACACAGGTAAAGGTAGTTTAGTACCATTATTCTGGGAAAAACTGGAGCCAAGGATACACAGTGGATTCCCTACGTGTATTTTACAGTTTGAACATTTAGCTTGTCACAGTGGCTCAATTAGAAGAAACCAAATATATTATTTGCTGTTCTAATGATATGGCGAAGGTCCAAAGACCATAGAAATGACTGATATTATTGGCTGACTTATGTTTCTGGATATTCAGACAAAACTGAATAATACATTAGATATCCATATACTGCATCTGCAATGAAACTAGTACCTCATGGGAATGGTCTTCCAGTGCCACATCAGCCAGCAAATTCAGAAACAGAAGAATTATCTTGTGAAAACAGACAATGAATCATTTTCATCCACTTCATCTAGCAATTCTATTCCAGTGACACCTCATCTGATTACACAGTAACAGCTAAATGATCTGATTCGCGACATGTTTCTGTCACAGCAGCATGGGGAACTTCTTGATTCTCGCCAGTTCAATCTATTGGCTCCAGGAATATGAGTTTACCGTACGAGTTATTGCTTCTCATTACAGTATTGAAAATAATGATGAAATTTGGTGGACGACTTCCTAAATATTTTCCATCCAACTAAATTCCATCATCAATACTCTCCCAAGACAATATATCAAAGCACACAAAACACTCTGTTTCTGAACAAATGTTAATGTACTTATAAAGTCTCTTCCTTAAAAATAGACGTTTTATTGATTAATCTAAAGTTGATATGAAAGCTGTACTTTTCAACAATTGGAACATTAAGCCATAAATTCCTATTACCCATGCTGTGAACATGAAAGAAACTTATCAAAATGTGCACATTGTACATTCTTATATGTATTTTTTTTAAATTAATAAATAACGTTATTACATAAAAGGTTATTATTTTCAAAATGCATAGGAAAATATTCAATAAATCTATCATAACTCGAAAAACCAAAGGCGAAGGTAATTGTAAAATTACTAGGGAACATCTGTGTTTCTTCTAGTAGCAGAATACGTGTTTGTTGTTGGCTGGTGTAATATTCAGTTCGAAAAACTTGTTTTATATCACATCTGATACTCCTGAACCAGTCCAGTGAAATTTGTTCAATGTTACATCTGATAGCGCTGAACCAGTCCAGTAAAATTTGTTCCATGTTACATCTGATAGTGCTGAACGAGCCCAGTTAAATTGATTTTATATTTCATCTGATAGTATTGGACCAGTCCAGTGAAATTTGTTCTATGTCACATCTGATAATACTGAACCAGTCCAGTGAAATTGATTTTATATTACTTATAAGAGTGCTGAACCAGATTAATGAAGTTTATTCCATATTACATCTCAGTGCTGAACCAGATTAATAAAGTTTATTCTATATTACATCTCAGTGCTGAACCAGATTAATGAAGTTTATTCCATATTACATCTCAGTGCTGAACCAGATTAATGAAGTTTATTCCATATTACATCTCAGTGCTGAACCAGATTAATGAAGTTTATTCCATATTACATCTCAGTGTTGAACCAGATTAATGAAGTTTATTCTATATTACATCTCAGTGCTGAACCAATCCAGTGTAATTTATTATATTCTTTCTACTTCGTTTTCTTTGTCAACATTTAGTTCCTAAAGGTCTGAAAAGGTCAGATTAATTGACCTCTTCATCTTTCCTGTATTATGTTACATGATTGCTGTTGAATTTATGTCCAGATATAGACAATGTCCATGTAGGTATTAGTAGATACGTTCGTGTGTTGGATGTAACGTGGCTAAGGTTCCATATTACATAATCCTATACTTCACGAACAGTTCAGTATGTATCACACACATATCACTAGTTCTAATCCTAATATTAGAACATTTTATACAAATAACTTTTTAAATGTTTAGTTTTAAACTAATGTAGGTTGTTCTGTCTAGCATTAAGTGGCCTGATTAATCCTTTATTTCTAAAATATATGTTAACTGACGAGGAGTACTTAAGTCTATTTACATCATGTATGCAGTAGCGATCAACTTCGCACAGTAGGTCGTTTTTATGCCTATTTCTCAAACAGCAATTTAGAGAATCACGTAAAATCTGCGATAGTTTTAACATTTATCTAGTTGTCCATGAATCTGGATGATGTGTTACATAGTACTTTGTAGGATGATGTGTTACATAGTACTTTGTAGGATGATGTGTTACACAGTACTTTGTAGGCTGATGTGTTACATAGTACTTTGTAGGATGATGTGTTACACAGTACTTTGTAGGCTGATGTGTTACATAGTACTTTGTAGGATGATGTGTTACATAGTATTTTGTAGGATGATGTGTTACATAGTATTTTGTAGGCTGATGTGTTACACAGTACTTTGTATGATGATGTGTTACATAGTACTTTGTAGGCTGATGTGTTACATAGTACTTTGTAGGATGATGTGTTACACAGTACTTTGTAGGCTGATGTGTTACATAGTACTTTGTAGGATGATGTGTTACACAGTACTTTGTAGGCTGATGTGTTACATAGTACTTTGTAGGATGATGTGTTACATAGTATTTTGTAGGCTGATGTGTTACATAGTACTTTGTAGGATGATGTGTTACATAGTACTTTGTAGGCTGATGTGTTACATAGTACTTTGTAGGATGATGTGTTACATAGTACTTTGTAGGATGATGTGTTACACAGTACTTTGTAGGATGATGTGTTACATAGTACTTTGTAGGCTGATGTGTTACATAGTACTTTGTAGGATGATGTGTTACATAGTATTTTGTAGGCTGATGTGTTACATAGTACTTTGTAGGATGATGTGTTACATAGTACTTTGTAGGATGATGTGTTACATAGTACTTTGTAGGCTGATGTGTTACATAGTATTTTGTAGGCTGATGTGTTACATAGTACTTTGTAGGATGATGTGTTACACAGTACTTTGTAGGCTGATGTGTTACATAGTACTTTGTAGGATGATGTGTTACATAGTATTTTGTAGGATGATGTGTTACATAGTATTTTGTAGGCTGATGTGTTACACAGTACTTTGTATGATGATGTGTTACATAGTACTTTGTAGGCTGATGTGTTACATAGTACTTTGTAGGATGATGTGTTACACAGTACTTTGTAGGCTGATGTGTTACATAGTACTTTGTAGGATGATGTGTTACACAGTACTTTGTAGGCTGATGTGTTACATAGTACTTTGTAGGATGATGTGTTACATAGTATTTTGTAGGCTGATGTGTTACATAGTACTTTGTAGGATGATGTGTTACATAGTACTTTGTAGGCTGATGTGTTACATAGTACTTTGTAGGATGATGTGTTACACAGTACTTTGTAGGATGATGTGTTACATAGTACTTTGTAGGCTGATGTGTTACATAGTACTTTGTAGGATGATGTGTTACATAGTATTTTGTAGGCTGATGTGTTACATAGTACTTTGTAGGATGATGTGTTACATAGTACTTTGTAGGATGATGTGTTACATAGTACTTTGTAGGCTGATGTGTTACATAGTACTTTGTAGGCTGATGTGTTACATAGTACTTTGTAGGATGATGTGTTACACAGTACTTTGTAGGATGATGTGTTACATAGTACTTTGTAGGCTGATGTGTTACATAGTACTTTGTAGGATGATGTGTTACATAGTATTTTGTAGGCTGATGTGTTACATAGTACTTTGTAGGATGATGTGTTACATAGTATTTTGTAGGCTGATGTGTTACATAGTATTTTGTAGGCTGATGTGTTACATAGTACTTTGTAGGATGATGTGTTACATAGTACTTTGTAGGCTGATGTGTTACATAGTACTTTGTAGGATGATGTGTTACATAGTATTTTGTAGGCTGATGTGTTACATAGTACTTTGTAGGATGATGTGTTACATAGTACTTTGTAGGCTGTTGTGTTACATAGTACTTTGTAGGATGATGTGTTACATAGTACTTTGTAGGATGATGTGTTACACAGTACTTTGTAGGCTGATGTGTTACACAGTACTTTGTAGGCTGATGTGTTACATAGTACTTTGTAGGATGATGTGTTACATAGTATTTTGTAGGCTGATGTGTTACATAGTACTTTGTAGGATGATGTGTTACATAGTACTTTGTAGGCTGATGTGTTACATAGTACTTTGTAGGATGATGTGTTACATAGTATTTTGTAGGCTGATGTGTTACATAGTACTTTGTAGGATGATGTGTTACATAGTACTTTGTAGGATGATGTGTTACATAGTACTTTGTAAGATGATGTGTTATATAGTACTTTGTAGGATGATGTGTTACACAGTACTTTGTAGGATGATGTGTTACACAGTACTTTGTAGGATGATGTGTTACATAGTACTTTGTAGGCTGATGTGTTACATAGTACTTTGTAGGCTGATGTGTTACATAGTACTTTGTAGGCTGATGTGTTACACAGTACTTTGTAGGCTGATGTGTTACACAGTACTTTGTAGGCTGATGTGTTACACAGTACTTTGTAGGATGATGTGTTACACAGTACTTTGTAGGATGATGTGTTATATAGTACTTTGTAGGCTGATGTGTTACAAAATAATTTGTAGGATGATGTGTTACATAGTACTTTGTTGTAAATAACGAAGCTTGTATTGTTAGTAATACATTTAAATATTTATGAGCTAAATTAATACATGCCGAGCATGCAAGTTCTGTGATAAGACCTTCGTATGTTTTGTATATTTTAACATTATTATCTTGTATGGTTCAATGATTTTTGCCCGTTAAAATTATTGCATAATTTATTTGTACCAACATTTTTGTTCGAACATTGCTAATATGTTTAACCTACGTTAATTTAGAATTCTAGGTTAGGCCTAGAAATGTTGGTAATGTTGTGGTTTGGAGAAGTGTTCTATTAACAAATAATTTTCATGATTATTCTTTGTTGTGAGAATGCTGCTAGTTTAGTTTTGGAACACTTATTTCAATTCCTTATTTAACAGTATTCCGTTATATAGTTTAGTAGTGACTGAAGATTTCTAGCTGCTATAAATTGGGGTGAGGCACTTTCCCACATCTACACAGTCCGCGAATCGTAATGAACATAGTGAGTTTGTGTCTTTCAGGGGCATATTCTTACATATATGATATACATAATAGGAGTAAATGCCCCTCATTGGTGAACACCCGCCTGTGCAGTAAATGACTCAGTGTAGGTACCCTCACCATGTATTTTACATTTTCTATTTTCCAGAAAGTTTGATAACCAACAAATAATTCAACATGGTAGGTCCATTTCAAACACACCGAACCTAAGAACGTCGAGCCAGTAAAAGTAATTTTATATCCTATTTGACAGTGATGAACCAGTCCAGTGAAACTCGTTTAAAATCACATCTGATAGTGATGAACCAGTCTAGTGAAACTTGTTTATATCACATCTGATAGTAATGAACCAGTTTAGTGAAACTTGTTTATATCACATCTGATAGTGATGAACCAGTCTAGTGAAACTTGTTTATATCACATCTGACAGTGATGAACCAGTCTAGTGAAACTTGTTTATATCACATCTGACAGTGATGAACCAGTCTAGTGAAACTTGTTTATATCACATCTGACAGTGATGAACCAGTCTAGTGAAACTTGTTTATATCACATCTGATAGTGATGAACCAGTCTAGTGAAACTTGTTTATATCACATCTGACAGTGATGAACCAGTCTAGTGAAACTTGTTTATATCACATCTGACAGTGATGAACCAGTCTAGTGAAACTTGTTTATATCACATCTGATAGTAATGAACCAGTTTAGTGAAACTTGTTTATATCACATCTGATAGTGATGAACCAGTCTAGTGAAACTTGTTTATATCACATCTGATAGTGATGAACCAGTTTAGTGAAACTTGTTTATATCACATCTGTTGCTGAGTGACCTTATTGTGTTTTATATTATTCTAAAGTCAACCAGTTGTAAGTTCATGGAGATGTTTGAATGTTTTCATGATCAATATTGTTATTTCGTTTATTAATCTCTCCGAGTCCACCGACACCACACTTTAATTCCCAGTTTCAAACATTATGGATAATTTACATATGATTCGAATTTTAACGGGTGTCTTCGCTATAGTTTTTAGATTGGGATGAAGCTAAAACTTCGTGTGGTTTTTCTAATACTGCTTCCTGGAGTTTGAGGACATGTAATTGTACGTATAACATTTTTCGAGGTGTTTTTGGAGAACCTCTCCTCAGAAGAGATTAATTTCTTTCCTCTTTCTAATAAAAATCTTTTGTCTAGTTCGTGATGAACAACAGTATATCGTTAAAGGGGTCTGCTCTTGTTTGGGGATCAGATCTCTAACCCTCCGGACACCTCATGAATTATTTATTCCATCAAGTATGCTGATGGGCTCGGAATTGGAGTGTATAATTTGTAAGTCTTTAAAGAGAGGCTAAGTTTTCAAGTGACGACCACAAGAAACTTTCTTTACATACGAGTCGAGAATCAATAAGATGTAGGAATCCTTCTAACTTTTACGCTACGTTTCTCTGAACATTTTAATCTCAAGTGTTATGTGAAGAGAAACTGTGATGGACGTAAAATATTGAGAAAAAAATATGGCGTTTATCGTGAGCACCATCACTGTACAAGTACTTTGTTTCGTGTTTCGTCGCATTGTTAACGTATACACAGTTTGATTTAGGTCATGCACCTTAAAACGTGATAATTATAACTAAGGTTGATATACGGAAAGGCCGTTCACGTGGTTAATAAAGGGGTGATCTAATGCACGTGATTAACAAATAATGGTGTAAATAACTCTAATGCACGTGACTAACAAAGGGTGATATAATTGAAACACGTGACTAACAAAGGGTGATCCTGTGACTAATCCACGTGATTAACAAACAATGGTGTAAGTAACTCTGATTCAGGTGACTAACAAGGGGTGATCTAAGTAATTAGTGCGCGTGACTAAAAATATTGATATAAATAATGCTAATGCACGAGACTGATAAATGTTGATCTACATAGTACTAATGCTTGTTACAATAAAACATGAGGCCCCGGCATAGCCAGGTGGTTAGGGTGCTCGACTCGTAATCTGAGAGTCGTGGGTTCGAATTCCCGTCACATCAAACATGCTTGCCCTTTCAGCCATGGGGGTGTTAAAAGGTGACAGGCAATTCCACTCTTCGTTGGTAAAGGAGTTAGTAGTTAGTAACGATGACTAGCTGCCTTTCCTCTAGCCTTACCCTGCTAATTTAGAGATAGCCAGCGCAGATAACCATCATGTATGATAGCGCGAAACTCAAACAAACAAACAACAAAATATTATCGAAGTAAAGCACATTTCGTAGTAAATACGCCGCTTGTGATATTTGTTATTTTATTATTTAATGAAACAAGTCAGATTATGCAGAATTACAAAGCTGTTAAAAATTCAAGTACACGACTTTTGAATGTTCTGTAACTAGAGCTATGTACGATAGCCGAAAACAGGCAAACTTTACAACGAATATTATTATTATTATCGTACTGATGGAATTATCATATCGGTGGCGGATTTCGTTACGTTGCTGAAACCAGAGGGGCACTCAGCACAAGTAGTGGAACGTGTAACTCCGCCGCGCAGCGTAAATCATTTACTGACTTCAAAAAATAGGAAAATATGGATACAACGGTTTGTTTTACAGAATTTTAACGTTAAATGACCTGGAAAAACCAACTGTTTAGCCACTATGATTGTAATCCAGCAATAGGGTTGTTTTACAGAATTTTAACGTTAAATGACCTGAAAGAACCAACTGTTGAGCCACTACGGGTGTAATGCAGCAATAGGCTTGTTTTACAGAATTTTAATGTTAAATGACCTGGAAGAACCAACTGTTGAGCCACTACGAGTGTAATGCAGCAATAGGTTTGTTTTTACAGAATTTTAACGTTAAATGACCTGGAAGGACCAACTGTTGAGCCACTACGGGTGTAATGCAGCAATAGGTTTGTTTTACAGAATTCTAATGTTAAATGACCTGGAAGAACTAACTGTTGAGGCACTAAGGGTGTAATGCAGCAATAGGTTTGTTTTACAGAATTTTAACGTTAAATGACCTGGAAGAACCAACTGTTGAGCCATTCTTATTGTACTGCAGCAATAGGCTTGTTTTACAGAATTTTAACGTGAAATAACCTGGAAAAACCAACTGTTGGGCCACTATGATTGTAATGCAGCAATAGGTTTGTTTTTACAGAATTTTAACGTTAAATGACCTGGAAGAACCAACTGTTGAGCCACTATGATTGTAATGCAGCAATAGGTTTGTTTTCACAGAATTTTAACGTTAAATGACCTTGAAGAACCAACTGTTGAGCCTCTATGATTGTAATTCAGCAATAGGTTTGTTTTTACAGAAGTTTAACGTTAAATGACCTGAAAGAACCAACTGTTGAGCCACTACGGGTGTAACGCAGCAATAGGTTTGTTTTACAATATTTAGGTTTGTTATTTATAACGTAAGTCGTTTACTTGATGGAGATTTTAAAATATTTTTCCTCCTTAACTTTTGGGTTATGCTTTTCATTTCTTTAACCTAAAATTTAGCCAAATAACTGGTAGGTTTACCAGAAATGCAATTTGCCAGTTGGAAACCCAGACTTAACTGAAAGATTGGTTTAATAAAATGACTGACAGAAAATTTAAAAATGTTATTGATTTGAGAAAGACGATAATACAATCAAATAAGTATATCAATATTTGGATCTTCATAGTACAAATTACAAATAATTTAAATAAAGGAATCTATGGATTAGGCGAGCATGGTTGGTGCGACGGGAATTCGAACCTGCGACCCTCAGATTACGAGTCGAACGCCTTAACCCACCTGGACATGCCAGGCCTCAAAAGATACTTCGTAGGTTATTAGAGATGTATGTGAATCTGTGTGAACTTTCTTACGTCAAAAATTATGATACAAGTATTAGTGAGAAGGATCGTTGTTTGTTTGTGGTTTAAGCACAAAGCTACACAAAGAACTGTATGTGCTCTACTCACAACTGTTAGAGAAATTTTGTTTCTAGCGTTTAAATATTTATAGTCCCTTATCTTTAAGTGAACAGAAAAGTAGATAATAATAATATTTTTTGTATATGATAAATGGTTTTGTAAATAGTTTTGGCTTTCTAATCATACATATAGAATAGGTGTAACTTATTTTTATGAAACAAGTCGAGTTGTAAACTGTACTTTTAAACATAAGCTGTGATTGGTTGTTTTACTTTATATTCCCAAACTGTACTTTTAAACATAAGCTGTGATTGGTTGTTTTACTTTATATTCCCAACTCGTTCTTCAATCAATAGTGCGGCTCTTTTTATGGCCTTGCAAATAAGAAAAGTCCTCCCAAGGCTTTTGTTATGACAAGATGCATTGAGATGAAAAGAAAACATTGCTGCTTATAAATTTCAAGTAACAAAAATACGATTTTCCTTTTCCTGCAACGGATATACCAAAACCTAAACCTAATTAAACTCGGAGTAAAATTATTTCAAAATATTTCGATAGCAAATCGAAATAACTGATATACGCTGAACATAAGAATAAAGAAAACTAAACACTTTGTCACAGCATTCGTAGATCAAGTTCTCGCAAAACTGAACTATAAATCAACGTGACAGATCTGTAGTTCACAAGTAACACTGAATAAAACATTATGAGTCTATGTCATAAATTTATTAAAGCTCTACAAGAAAGATTCTACCTTGTTGTCATGTTAAAATTTATTGCGACTGTATCATAAATTTTCCACCTTTTACCATACTAATATTTATTACAAATGTACTTTACAGTTTGTATATTTTATCTTTTAAATATTAATTAAAGCTTTACTGTAAAATGTTTTCCTTCTTTTTATATCAATAGTTATTAACATTATGTTTTTATTTTTTAGCATGTTAATATTTATTACAACTGCATCGTAAAGTTTTTTACCTATTAGAATGTTAATATTTATTGTTACTGTACTCTAAATCTTCTACCTTAAATTATTTTAATATTTATTACAAATGCACTGATCATTTTGTATTCGTATTATTCACATTTATTTCAGCTGCGTTCCAAGTTTTGCCCTCGTTGCTATACTAACATTATCCATTATTACGTCGCACACTCCTGACGGACAGCTAACATTTGAAACAGCTGCCTTGAGGAACAACTGATATTTGACCTAATTGTTCCAATAAATAAGTTAATTTCACGATAGAGGCTCAAGAAACAACTATAATTTAACTCTGCAACTCTAAAATATAATTAAAATGTGAAATAAATTTCGGACGAGTAATTAGAACAGTTCAGAAACTGTTCTGATGATCAGCTAATATTTAAATTTACAGCCCTGAGAAATAACTGAAATCTGACTCTATGATCTTCAATAATAAAAAGGTTTTAAGATTTGTTAAGAAAATCTTGACTTAGAAAAAGTTTACTTTGAAACTTGTAAAATCTTTATATTTGATAGTTATATTCTATCTATGGAAAATCTACACAAGATATATTATGTTTATATGGAAACTTTAACACAAGTCGAGGTTATCTGCGAAGGAAGCAAACACTGTATATAGGAAAAGATCAAACAATATTCCTTTCTTATTAAACATATAACGAATGATGTCGTTAGATGCTAATAGATAACTTATTAAACGTATAATAAATAATGTTAGATGCTAATGGATAACATATTAAACATATAATAAATAATGTTGTTAGATGCTAATGGTTAACTTATTAAACATATAATGAATGATGTTGCTATATGCTGATGGATAACTTATTAAACGTATAATAAATGATGTTGCTATATGCTAATGGATAACTTATTTTGTAGAAAGTAATAATTGATCCATTTAACAGATTAACAACTTGTTTGTTTTCTCAAACTAGGTCAAACGTCTGTACAAAACTAAAAATGTGCAACATATAAGGGGCTTTTCCATCCTTCTTCCAACATATAAGGGGCTTTTCCATCCTTCTTCCAACATATAAGGGGCTTTTCCATCCTTCTTCCAGAGAAAACATCCTAAAAAAATTAACCCATGATACCATCTGAGAGTTTCCAGTTATTTACAAACATTACAGTAATCGAATCAGTCAATTCTGGGTGAAGCAATCCAAACGTCTTTCAAAAAGAGAAGATGTGCCCCAGTTTGAGGGCTTCAGCGTACCCTTTCTGTGACAATAATCCTTAAACAAAATAGTCCAACAGCTTCCAGTTCGCTATATTAAACCAGTTCTTGGATTTACAAGCCAAACATAATAAGAAACCATAGAGTACAACGAATAAAAAATTAAATAATATTTAAAATCTGAAAAAAATGAAACCCAAACACAAGCAATTAACAATATACAGAAAGTAAACTAACTAGACTGTGATGATACATCCTAGAATGATGAATAGTTAACCAAGACTAAACATTGCTTTAAAAACTAGATTGTGATGGAAGACAGGAGAAAACCATCCAAGAATGATGAAAAGTTAACCAAGACTAAACAATGCTTTAAAAACTATATTGTGATGGAAGACAGGGAAGTACCATCCTAGAATGATGAATAGTTAACCAAGACTAAACAATGCTTTAAAAACTATATTGTGATGGAAGACAGGGGAGTACCATCCTAGAATGATGAATAGTTAACCAAGACTAAACAATGCTTTAAAAACTAGATTGTGATGGAAGACAGGGGAGTACCATACTAGAATAATGAATAGTTAAACAAGAGTAAACAATGCTTTAAAAACTAGATTGTGATGGAAGACAAGGGAGGGGAGTACCTTCCTAGAATGATGAATAAATAACCAAGACTAAACATTGCTTTAAAAACTATATTGTGATCGAAGACAGGGGAGTACCATACTAGAATAATGAATAGTTAACCAAGACTAAACAATGCTTTAAAAACTAGATTGTGATGGAAGACAGGGGAGTACCATCCTAGAATGATGAATAAATAACCATGACTAAACATTGCTTTAAAAACTATATTGTAATAAAACACAGGGGAGAACCATCCTAGAATGATGAATAGTTAACCAAGACTAAACAATGCTTTAAAAACTATATTGTGATGGAAGACAGGGGAGAACCATCCTAGAATGATGAATAGTTAACCAAGACTAAACAATGCTTTAAAACTAGATTGTGATGGAAGACAGGGGAGAACCATCCTAGAATGATGAATAGTTAACCAAGACTAAACAATGCTTTAAAACTAGATTGTGATTGAAGACAGGGGAGAACCATCCTAGAATGATGAATAGTTAACCAAGACTAAACAATGCTTTAAAACTAGATTGTGATGGAAGACAGGGGAGTACCATCCTAAATTGACAAGCGTGTAACTAACAACCAAGAAATGGAAGAATGTGAGTTAGAGTATAGCTGCTTTGTTATATAGACTCACAACTAAAACATCGTCACTAAAAGTGTCAGTAATGGAATGGTTTGTTATATAGACTCACAACTAAAACATCGTCAGTAGAAGTGTCAGTAATGGAATGGTTTGTTATATAGACTCACAACTAAAACATCGTCAGTAGAAATATGAATAATAGGATGGGTTTCGTAAGTAGGTTTAGAACTGGAAGATCATTGTAAACACTAAAACGTTTTTTCAAAGTCAGTAAAATTCTGTGTCAAATGATCATTTCTGTAAGTACTGTACAAGACAATTTTCATATTTCTGACCCTGTAAGTTACGAAGTATGGCTAGATAAAATAAAAATATGAATAGAACATTATTATTGTATCCATATACTTGATATATATTTTATACGCTCTGTTTTCTTATATATAACTTGAATTATTCATCGACTCGGTATTTTATTTTGTTTTCTTTTGCACGCTTCTGGCGTGACGTAATGGTAAACGTATTGTACTATAATTCAGGGATCCACTCTTTGCGTCTTGTTATCACAAACACAAAAGTCGCGCTCTATATTTTGTGACCGTGGGCTCGTTCTAAAAAAAGACAGCCAAATCTCAGTATTCGGTTAGAATGACCAATGAGTTGGCGGTAGGTGGTTTTTTTTATTTATTTATTAGCTGTCTTCCCTCTAGTTCATAACTCGAAAATTAAGACTAGCTAACGCCGATGGTCTTTGTGTAGCTTTGCGCCAATATCCAGTATTTTGAAAAGTATGATGGGTAATAAAATGTATATTTTTTATAGAGGGCTATTTTCATGTAATACATGTTCCATGCTTTCATAAACACTTACTGTACTCATGTGACGTTTCTATTATTCCTAAGTACTATTTTTTTATGTTACATTGGAATGCCGATGTTTCCTATATCTTTAAAACCAACTTTATCTGATGATGTTGGACCATGACAAGTGTGTGCTTTTCTTCAAAGTACCAGAGTCCTTTGGGACAGCGCCAAGGGAATAGTGAAGTATATATAAAAGGCAACGCCGATGTTTCTAGTTGCTTTTGTTGTTTTGTTTCTGCTCCACAGACTTTGAAATACCAAGGGCAGACTTAACGTTTTGACTTTAATACCAACATTTTGGTAGAAATAATGTGAGAAATCAGCCTCCTAGATAACTTTCCACCATTTTGTTCTTCCTCCTCTTAACAACTGTACATGTTTGAGTATTATTCTATCACAGACTGAGTTTTGTTCTAATAATTCATTCTTATCGATATCATAAGATCATAATTTCATAAGATCATAAAATCATAATATCATAATATCATAAAATCACTTAAACAGAGATTTTTGTGTCTTTCTTTCTTCATATCTTCCTGAACGTAAAAGCTGAATATTCTTCATAACTAAAATAATTTCAATTTTTCAACAATAAAAAACATTCATTTTTGTATTACACTACTCACCATCTCTCTTCCATGGAACATTCTATCCACCTACATCTGCTTCATAGAACTACTTTGTCAGTTTTGATCTTGCAACATTCTATTCACCTAAATCTACTTCATAGAACTACTTTGTCAGTTTTGATCTTGGAACATTCTATCCACCTACATCTACTTCATAGAACTACTTTGTCAGTTTTGATCTTGGAACATTCTATTCACCTACATCTACTTCATAGAACTACTTTGTCAGTTTTGATCTTGGAACATTCTATCCACCTACATCTACTTCATAGAACTACTTTGTCAGTTTTGATCTTGGAACATTCAATCCACATACATCTACTTCATAGAACTACTTTGTCAGTTTTGATCTTGGAACATTCAATCCACCTACATCTACTTCATAGAACTACTTTGTCAGTCTTCATCTTGGAACGTTTTATCCACCTTCATCTACTTCATAGAACTACTTTGTCAGTTTTGATCTTGGAACATTCTATCCACCTACATCTACTTCATAGAACTACTTTGTCAGTCTTCATCTTGGAACGTTCTATCCACCTTCATCTACTTCATAGAACTACTTTGTCAGTTTTGATCTTGGAACATTCTATCCACCTACATCTACGTCATAGAACTACTTTGTCAGTTTTGATCTTGGAACATTCTATTCACCTACATCTACTTCATAGAACTACTTTGTCAGTTTTGATCTTGGAACATTCTATCCACCTACATCTACTTCATAGAACTACTTTGTCAGTTTTGATCTTGGAACATTCAATCCACATACATCTACTTCATAGAACTACTTTGTCAGTTTTGATCTTGGAACATTCAATCCACCTACATCTACTTCATAGAACTACTTTGTCAGTCTTCATCTTGGAACGTTTTATCCACCTTCATCTACTTCATAGAACTACTTTGTCAGTTTTGATCTTGGAACATTCTATCCACCTACATCTACTTCATAGAACTACTTTGTCAGTCTTCATCTTGGAACGTTCTATCCACCTACATCTACTTCATAGAACTACTTTGTCAGTCTTCATCTTGGAACATTCTATCCACCTACATCTACTTCATAAAACTACTTTGTCAGTTTTGATCTTGGAACATTCTATCCACCTACATCTACTTCATAGAACTACTTTGTCAGTTTTGATCTTGGAACATTCTATCCACCTACATCTACGTCATAGAACTACTTTGTCAGTTTTGATCTTGGAACATTCTATCCACCTACATCTACTTCAAAGAACTACTTTGTCAGTTTTGATCTTGGAACATTCTATCCACCTACATCTACTTCAAAGAATTACTTTGTCAGTTTTGATCTTGGAACATTCTATCCACCTACATCTACTTGTCAGTTTTGATCTTGGAACATTCTATCCACCTACATCTACTTCAAAGAACTACTTTGTCAGTTTTGATCTTGGAACATTCTATCCACCTACATCTACTTCATAGAACTACTTTGTCAGTCTTCATCTTGGAACGTTCTATCCACCTTCATCTACTTCATAGAACTACTTTGTCAGTTTTGATCTTGGAACATTCTATCCACCTACATCTACTTCATAGAACTACTTTGTCAGTTTTGATCTTGGAACATTCTATCCACCTACATCTACTTCATAGAACTACTTTGTCAGTTTTGATCTTGGAACATTCTATCCACCTACATCTACTTCATAGAACTACTTTGTCAGTCTTCATCTTGGAACGTTCTATCCACCTTCATCTACTTCATAGAACTACTTTGTCAGTTTTGATCTTGGAACATTCTATCCACCTACATCTACTTCATAAAACTACTTTGTCAGTTTTGATCTTGGAACATTCTATCCACCTACGTCTACTTCATAGAATTACTTTGTCAGTTTTGATCTTGGAACATTCTATCCACCTACATCTACTTTATAGAACTACTTTGTCAGTTTTGATCTTGAAACATTTTATTCACCTTCATCTACTTCATAGAACTACTTTGTCAGTCTTCATCTTGGAACGTTCTGTCAATCTTCATCTACTTGATGGACCTACTTTGTCAGTCTTCATCTTCTTGGTAACCCTACTGGAACTAATTTTCTATCCATCATTATCTTTAATTTAATCGACCGTGATATTTTCATATACTTGCTTCATTACTCTTAAGGTATGTGATCTTAACTATCCGTCACGACAATGGTAGAGTGCTGATAAATGGTTGTAGTTCTATATGAACCAGTAGTGTCACTATTTACGTTTATCAGTCCACGGAAGAGGTTTCTTTCTTCTAAAGCGTTTTAATTCCTCATACATTCCATTAAAGTATTGTTTACATCCTCTGTTACTTTACTTTTTTGGAATGAGAATTCCATTCCTTCATTTTTCCTAAGGTACTGACGTTCCTTACATCTTACTCTGTGCTTGAGGATATTATCCATCTCTTGATCTCTGAACTGAAATGTCGCGTAACTCTGCAGTTTTATATAGAGACAGTGTGATACACTTCATCTTTTCATAAAGTGTTAATAAAAATAACTAATTATGTCATACCTACTGAAAGTGTTAATAAAAATAACTAATTATGTCATACCTACTGAAAGTGTTAATAAAAATAACTAATTATGTCATACCTACTGAAAGTGTTAATAAAAATAACTAATTATGTCATACCTACTGAAAGTGTTAATAAAAATAACTAATTATGTCATACCTACTGAAAGTGTTAATAAAAATAACTAATTATGTCACACCTACTGAAAGTGTTAATAAAAATAACTAATTATGTCATACCTACTGAAAGTGTTAATAAAAATAACTAATTATGTCATACCTACTGAAAGTGTTAATAAAAATAACTAATTATGTCATACCTACTGAAAGTGTTATTAAAATTACTAATTATGTCATACCTACTGAAAGTGTTAATAAAAATAACTAATTATGTCATACCTACTGAAAGTGTTAATAAAAATAACTAATTATGTCATACCTACTGAGACACATCTTATTTCAGAAAATAATCGGTAAATGAGCGAGCGTCTCCTGTGACTCTCACTATATCATTGGGCTGTAATTAAGTTAATCAACAATTATAGTACAAGAAATAAAACATCTTGTTGTCATTACGTTGATTGAAATTTACATTTTACTGAATAATCAAAAACTCTTCGTCCAAAAACAAAAAAAACATAAAAACACTGATCTAAGAATGGGATTATTTGGATCAAATTACAATGGAATCCAGAATAGATTCCAAAATGACGATAGATATTCCAAGCGAGGTTTGAAATTTGCTGAAAGTGATGAAGTATAGAAAACAACAATCAAAACTTTTTTTTAAATATTATAAGACAGATGAAATAAATTAAGGAAGAAAAGAACAGAAGAGTAAAAACAGATTGTTAAACACGAAGTTACACAATGGGCTAGCTGTGCTCTGCCCATCATAGGTATCGAAACTCGATTTATAGCGTTTGTAAGTATGCAGACATGTGTCTGTGCCACTGGGAGCCTTGTAAATAGATCCCAATGAGATAAAGAAGAGTCAGTACATTAATAGAAAAAAAAAACTATAACAATAAATGTAATATTTACTAAGAATTACAGTGAAATTTTTTTGTTTTTGAATTTCGCACAAAGCTACTCGAGGGCTATCTGTGCTAGCCGTCCCTAATTTAGCAGTGTAAGACTAGAGGGAAGGCAGCTAGTCATCACCACCTACCGCCAACTCTTGGGCTACTCTTTTACCAACGAATAGTGGGATTGACCGTGACATTATAACGCCCCCACGGCTGAGAGGGCGAGCATGTTTGGCGCGACGGGGATGCGAACCCGCGACCCTCAGATTACGAGTCGCACGCCTTAACACGCTTGGCCATGCCGGGCCTTACAGTAAAATAAATTGATGAAGACAAGATGAAAATAAATGATTTATAGAAAGAAATGTTTAACATCAAGGTTAACGAAGTAAAAAAGAATTATGTCGTCAGGATATCAGGAAACGGAATTGGAAAATGAAAGGATAAAACTGACTCTCTTCATATGCTCATGAATTAGAACCACAAATGTTCTTAACTATGACATTTAAAATATGGGAGCCCACCTATACTAGACCTGATAATACATTTTTGTACCACATAAAACGTCAGGATTTTCTTGAGTTATTCTAAATAAATCACTACTACATCAAGGTAAGGAATTTAGAAGACTAGATCAACCAATTCATACAATTGATAAAATAAAAAAACTATTATGGAATAGTACTATTGGAGGCATATGAAACACAAGTTGAAATAATTTCTAAAGTAAATGGATGGAGTGTTAAAGGAGTTTTCCATCTTGTTGCTAACTTAGAAAAAGACCATGTAAGAGCATTTAGGAGCTTTGCTGCCTATATCATTCAGCCAGCCAACTTATCAAACGTATTTGGAAAGTCACATCGGATGGATGTTTTCTAAACAATGTTTATAAACACCATATGGAACAAGGATGTAAGCTTAGGCGAAATTGCTAAAGATGAGGGAAAACTGTCCACTTATCAAACCCGAATGCTCCAAAAAAGAATTGTAAATTCGTTGGCATACGATCAGTTCATGGCTGCTATAATGGACGAGAATGTATGACTCAGGTGAAATCAAAGGTGTTGTGCATTTTTAAAATGGGTCTCCAGTCGGAATGGTAGTTGTGTTAGTTAAGATGCAGATTAATATCGAAAAGCATAATCAAAGAATCATTAGATTATCACATCAAGCAACGTAGGAACATCAGCTCTCTCTAGCGGAGGTTAGGAGCAACTCATATGACTATTTACAGTTGTTTACTTAGAATGGGAGATGTTAACTACAACATAGAAGGTTTTTGTTTAACTATAATTTATAAAGGCATATCACCAGGAACTACAGGAAAAAGCCTTCAGGAAATAGTAAAAGGATGACAGTCATATGAAACAGTTAGAAGTGTAGAAAACATGGAGAATACGTCAGAAACTGATAAATTAACTGTTCATAGTGAATCAACCGACAATATCCTGAGAATGGAATACTCCATCTTCCCTAGTTGAAGAAAAACTCCTAAGAATAGAAGCCTCTATCTTTCCCACCTGGAAACGGTATCGTCAGAATGGAAATATTCTGTTTTTCTCAACTAAAATAAGGATTGAATCAGTTTAAAACAGCAGTCTACATGTCGAGACGGCAAAACTCATTAAATTAATTTTACATTTCTCAGTAAACGAAATATAAACACACTAATGTAACACTTTACAACATATTATATTAAAATCAAGTATTGTAGATTTCCAATTCATTGGCAAGAAACCTTATAACGTATTGATAAACACTAGCTGAACAGTCATGATTATTGGATAATAGATGATGCAAGAGGATGCAGTGATGCTAAAAATAAGCCGTAATAGACTCTCATGAAGTAAAACGTTAGGCTTCACTACACCGAATGGACAAATTTGAGCTGACCACACGTCGAAACTTGCGCCATTGAGTTTCACCGCCTATTGAAAGAAGATATTTCTGCACTGCTGGGCAATTACACTGCCAGAAGTTGAGAATCCAGAACTAAAAAAAGTGCAATAGGCGAAACTCCAGGAAGAAAGATAGTCGAAATTAAAAGTCATACATTTTTAAAGTTTTAAAAACGAGCATGGTTGACCTGAAGATGACCTAGGAAGGACAAAACGTTGTTCTCTGCTTATTAATTAAAGTGTTAATACCTATACCAGTCGTTCTGGAATACATTTTTGTTCCAAGTGGGTTTCTCGTCATCAAGTATGTGAGAGAACTGTCAAACATCACAGTCAACAATGTAAATAGATATAAATACTAATATATATATATATGTATGTATATATAAACAGATAATAATGGACAGCACGGCTAACAATGTAGACAGATGGAGTCACTAATGTATAAAAAATAAAACACTTAACAGTAAATTCAATGGTCTAAACAGCTGAAGCAACCAATGTGTAAGTAAAGAATACTTAACAGTACACTAATTAATATCAACAGATGGCGCCACTAACATAAACTGGAAAACAGCAGTGCAGCCATGAATCTCGACAGCCAAACGTTATTAATATATATGTATATATAGATAGATAAACAACAGTTAAAAGTACTGATAACATTCTAGATATACCGTGTTAATAATACATAAGCATCGAATAATTAACAACAGATGGCGCTGCTATCAATAAATGGACAAGGAATACAATGAACCCAGCAAAAGAAAAATACACACACACGTTGATCAGTTAACGTTTTAAATTTATATTCCAATTTCACCAGAAACCTATGTACACAACTCATTTAAAAGAAAACTTTAGAGCTGCCTTGACCAAAATGCTAAAATCATTAATAACAGTAGGCGTGTCTTAAATCAAATCAATAGAAGTGACTGACCAGGACAATTGGTTTTAATCAACGTTTAGATGTGGAGAAAGCTACTTCAGTCAGATTGTTTAACATGGTCCGTTTGTGATACGTCGAATAGCCCCAGAGATTTGCGAATATAATTATACCGCAATGATATGGCTTTTTCTTTCATTTTTTCTTATAAAGCAGCCAAATTTCACACACACAAAATAAGAATATGCAATGGTGATGTTTTTTGTTTACGTTTAGAGAAAGTTACTAAGGCGAATCTTAAGTTCAAATATGGACCACACGTGCACAGGAAATGAGGTATTACGGTGATGGTCAGTACCTACCCCAAGAGTAAATAGTTAGTGATGTAGCTTGTGACACGTTCAATAAAATAAGCTTTAGAAATAAAGGATACCTGCGTTCATTTTACCGTTCGTTTAGTGTTTAACACAAAGCTAAACAATGGGTTAAATGTGTTCTACCCATCACGGGTTTCGAAACCCGATTTTGAGTGGCGTAATCCATAAGACCTACAACTGACTCACCGAGAGGCAGCACAACTAACGCAGTATTATTTTATTTTAAACGAAGAAAACCATTAGGAGATTTCAAGTTAATTAGAAATGTTTATATATATCTAATAAGCGTTACATACACCAGCGTTCTGAAAGTTCTGATTCACTAAGAATAATAGTCATGACAGTTATAAAGAAAAGGCAAAACTCGAAAACATTTTCGGAGTATGATAATAAAAACCCGCCTATATATTTTATTCATTATGTTTATTTGACGTATTATGTTAGTCAGAAAGACAAATCAATATATTTGTTAGGTTTAACTATTGAACTTCATTTTAAACGAAATATATTTACAATTATTTGTTGAATATGTACCCTATGCTATGACCTTACTTAAGAAAATACACTGGTTTCTCTTTATATATAATTACTGGCGTTATTCTAATGAGAATCCACCACCCTACCCCCACTCTAAATCTGTTAACTATATTTACCGAATGAATTATTTTACTCAGATAAGCTCAAACATATAAGTTGAATATATCAGTCGGAAATTATTTTAGTTGGAAAAGTTGTTTTTTAATTAACAGAAGAAATTCAACTATTGTTCTGTTAGTTACTATTCAATGCTAAAATTATATTAGCAACGCTGATAGGTTTTTTAAGTGTAGAACTACGCTATACTCTTGGTTAATCAAATAGGACATTTGTCATGTAAGACTGACTTCGTGATCCTAAGAAACCGACGGTACGAAACTTACCGATAATAATAAGAAACAACTTCGTGTATCGTTCCCGTTCTTGTTTATGACTCGCCTCACAGGGTGGTATGGTCGCAAAAGTATTTACGGAAATGTAACTGCAGGGGGCCACCACGCCTTATTGTCTTCAAGATAGCTGAGAACAAGGCAAGACTCTCGGCTAACTAGGCACTCAACACCGGATAGATACAATAAGCGTGATGGCGGTGCTTGAAGTTCACCGTTTGCCAGACAAGGAATGAAGACGTGTCTGCCTTGGCCAGCGGCCAGACTAG
>NC_134834.1:109012133-109063340 GCF_004210375.1 Tachypleus tridentatus
TATGTCCAAGATGGGGAGGAGATAATAAACTCTGAACCTTGAAATAAGAAATGTTAATAATAGTCCTCTTCAAATGCTACACCCATTTTTCCTCCACCAATCTAGAGCAAGAACGAAAGTAAAACGGGCGAGAACTGCTACAATTAAACAAGTAGGGTCGAGTTCACACTCCTAGACATTGTGGTCTTTGTTACCACAATAAGCACATGTCATCAAGAACCACGACATAATGTCTTCTAGTGACAAAACCACTGACACTGGTAAAGTCTGAAAATATACGTTCGTACATTATAGTTCATATGTCCAGCCTTAACAGCGACAGATGGACATGATGACATAAACGTCAAAATTAGAATAGTGGTAGGTAACATAATTCTGTACTCACGAGTGGAGACATGCCTCACTGCAGAAATTCCTTGGGTGGAGAAACCAACAAGAATTTTCGGCTTGGGAATGTTCTTAAAATCCCTCTCAACAATAACTTCTCGTGATGAATTCAAACTAGCATGTAGAGTAATATGAATGGGTATATTCCCAATGGTTTTAATTACATGAATGGGTATATTCCCAATGGTTTCGAATTACATGAATGGGTGTATTCCCAATGGTTTCGAATTACATGAATGGGTATATTCCCAATGGTTTTCGAATTCAAGAGTAGTTCAGTGTGTTTTGGGGTAGATGTTTCCACCAAGATATTCCAAGAGAGCAGCTCCTTGACTGCATAAGGAGAACCCGCAAGCCTGTCTAATCTATTCTTAATAAAAAAGTGTAATATTCGTCCGGTTTGGTTTGTTTGACAAAGAATGAAGTGTGAGAACATGAGGTACATGTATTGAAGAAGGTGAATACTGGTGTTCAGAATCTTCAAGATGTGGTCGTTTATCAATGAGCTGTTTTATATATTTTTTTATTTTTTGGTTTTATGGGATCCATAACAAAAGAAAAAAGATTCAGTGCTGACCACATCCACCATGGAGCGCTACGAGTAATATTCAGAAATATTACTGAAATGTACAGTTACTGTTAGGTAAAATAACAGACAGAACTTGAGAGATAGAAGCAAAACTATCAGTTGGAAGAAATGTAAACAGAAACAGAGTTTCAAACACCAGTTACCATCAGGTGAAAAGACAAAACAAAAAGAGAGATATAAAAACAGCTAGTCCTAGACAAAAAACACAAATATGAATAGACCTAGAAACAAGAGCTACCTTTAGATGAAAATAAGAAAATGTAACAATAATTAAAACTAACAGCTTTTACTAGTTGTCATACAGATATCAGGTTAGTAAGAAAAGGTGGCGTTATCTGAGCATAAATAGATAAACCAAGTTTGAACTATTATTATTTGCTAAAATTATCATAAATAGAATTAGAAATAAGAAATAACAGCTGCTAATAGGATCAAATACACAAACAAATCAATTTATAAACAACAGCTGTTATTAGGAACAAATACACAAACAAATCAAGTTTCAAACAACATCTGCTATTAGGAAGAAATACACAAACAAATCACGTTATAAACAACAGCTGTTATTAGGAAGAAATACACAAATAAATCACGTTATAAAACAACAGCTGTTATTAGGAAGAAATACACAAACAAATCAAGTTATAAACAACAGCTGTTATTAGGTAGAAATACACAAACAATCAAGTTATAAACAACAGTTGCTATTAAGAACAAACACACAAACAATCAAGTTATAAACAACAGCTGATATTAGGAACAAACAATCAAGTTATAAACAACAGCTGATATTAGAAACAAACAATCAAGTTATAAACAACAGCTGCTATTAGGAAGAAATACACAAACAAATCACGCTATAAAAAACAGCTGCTATTAGGAAGAAATACACAAACAAATCACGTTATAAAAAAACAGCTGCTATTAGGCAGAAATACTCAAAGAAATCAAGTTATGAAACAATAGCTGTTATTAAGCAGAAATACTCAAATAAATCAAGTTATAAACAACAGTTGGTACTAGGAATAAATACACAAACAAATCAAATTATAAACAACAGCTGCTATAAGGAAGAAATACGCAAACAAATCAAGTTATAAACAACAGTTGGTATTGGGAACAAATACACACAAATATCAAATTATAAACAATGGTTGTTAATAGGTAAAAATATAAACTAAAGTCTAGTTAGAAATAAAATAGTGGCCATTAGAGTACAACATGAATTCCATTCAGAGGCAATCATTACAATAAAATATAAAAATAAAGAAGGTGTGAGTAGCAGGTATAAACTGGTGAAAATAGAAATTAACTTCACAACAAACGTGTCATTTGACTATACAAGTAGAAAACTAGTTAGAGAGAACAGATACCTTTTGGTAGAAAATACAAATAGAAATCGTTTGAAAGATGTATATATTGAATGATATTACAAAGAGCAGATATAATAAGCTGAGAATTAAACAAAGTTCGAGTTAAAACAATATCAAGAATTATATAAAAAACAAGCAGAGAAAGAGCTTAAAACAACTCTCCCCATTGGTTGAAACTACAAAATCAATTTCAAAAACAAATCGCAATTGGTAAAGTATAAAGTGAAATCTAGTTCAAAATGAAACTAAAACACAAGTGTCATTCGAAGAGAATAAAAGAAGAGAAAGCTAGATAAAACATTTACATTCAAGTGAACAGAAAATAAAATAAGATACAACATCTACTATTAAACAAAGATGTGACAAACAATTAATATTAGTTGAAAGGTTTGCATTATTTGATTCTACAATTAACTACTGCAGCTGTCATCAAGTGAAGAAAGAAACAGGAGAGAACTGAGAAGTAACAGTTCTCAAGATGTAAAAAGGGAAATAGTTAGATTTAATGTTATAATCAATCATACACAACTCTTATTGAGAGAATATACAAAGCTAGAAACAAACACCATCCTTAAGTTAAAATGCAAACAGAAATCGAGTCTTCAACAGTAGTTATGATTATGTGAAAAGACAACACATGTGGAATTAAAACAATAATTGTCATTAGGTGAACATACAAAGAGAAAGAGGCTAAACATAACCTTTTCAATCGAGCAAAATGCAAACATAAAACAACAAAGAAATAGCAGATTTCATCATGTGACGATGCAAAAGAAATAAACTTAGATGTAAATAATCGCATTTGATGAAAATATAAACAGAAATCCTGACAGAGCCAACTGTTATTCCTATTTGAATATGTAAACAGAAATCTAGTTAGGAACGACAGCTATCATTAGGTGAAAACATAACATTAAATCGAGATTAAAGAATAGTTTTCACTAAGTGAAAATATAAAAATAAATTAAATTAGAAACAATCACTGTAATTATAACAAAATATAAACTAAGTCTAGTTAGGAACAGTAGGTGTGGTTACATGAAAATACTGACACAAATCTAGAAAGAAAACAACAATAGCCATTAGAGAATAATATGGCCCGGCATGGCCAAGCGTGTTAAGGCGTGCGACTCGTAATCTGAGGGTCGCGGGTTCGCATTCCGGTCGCGCCAAGCATGCTCGCCCTTTCAGCCGTGGGGGCGTTATAATGTGATGGCAAATCCCACTATTCTTTAGTAGAAGAGTAGCACAAGAGTTGGCTGTGATTGAAGATGCCTAGTTGCCTTTCCTCTAGTTTTACACTGCTAAATTATGGACGGCTAGCGCAGATAGCCATCGTAGCTTTGCGCTAAATTCAACAAATTAACAACATTAGAAACTTAGGTTATAATATCATTCTAGCGAGATGAATTAATAAAATAAAAGTGTATACACAAATCAAACTTTCTCTCTATATATATATATATATGATAATTTTTGAACCAATAATAGCTTCGAAATTTATGTAATCATAACAACAGTTGCTCTTTGAGAAGTCTCTCAACCTAACATGGATTTTATCTGTGAAAGTTATATAACCTAAAAGCAATAATAAGTTTGAGAATCACATAATCCGATCAACAGTACTTACTTTGATAGTTATATAATCCGAAAAGCAATAACTACTTTCATGTTTTATATAAACCGCACAGTAATCCAAATATTAATCAAAAGTCTGGGAATCACATAATCCGATCAACAATACCTACTTTGATGTTTATATAATTGAAACACTGTTAAGATGTGTATATACAAGCAGAACAGATATTATCAGCTTCATATTTATATAAAACGAAGATAAATAATTGATTTGTGATTTATAGAAACGAAAAGGAGGTGATAAATAGTTGTTAGAATTGTATTGTTTGAACAGATACAATCAGTTTAAGATTTACGTAAGCCGAACAACAATATCCTCTTTCAAACTATTATAACCATTTTGAGATTTACTAATCCATATACAAATAAAGCCGCTTTTCAAGGGCTTAGGAATAAACCTGAAGGCTTACAACTCTTAAAAACTTAAATATACGTATAAATTGAGCAACAATATTTATATTTAAGCTTGATATAAGGGTAATACTTATAGTCCCTTTTAACTTCCAAATAATGTGAACAATAATCATGAGCAACAATATTTACATTTAAGCTTGATATAAGGGTAATACTTATAGTCCCTTTTAACTTCCAAATAATGTGAACAATAATCATGAGCAACAATATTTACAATTAAGCTTGATATAAGCGTAATACTTATTGTCACTTTTAACATTCAAATAATGTGAACAATAATCACTTTAATATTTCCATTATTAAAATTGTAATAACTGGTTCGAGATTAATATAAGCCTAACATTAATAGTGATGTGAGATATCTTTGAACCGAATATCATTAATGCCTTTTAAAATAGTAATTACCCAACCATAATAATCACTTTGAAATATATTCAAACTGAATACATATAATGCGTTTTAAGATTTGTGTAATTCGAACAATGATAATTAGTGAGTGAATTACACAAATCGATTATCAGTAACTACTTTTTAAACTTAATATGAAGTCAACAGTTATGATCACTTTGAAATCAATATAATTTAAAGAGGAATAGCCATTTTGATTTTTACGTCAGTCAAACAGAAAATATCCACCTAAGATTATATTAACCGAATAGAAAATAAGTACACGCCGAAGAGGTATAATCCATTTTTATATTTACAAGATCCTCACATATTTTAACCGTATACAGAAAATGTTTTAAAATTTGTATAACCCAATAACTAAAAAACAGTTACACAGTTAACATATATAAATATAAAAATAGAATCAAAATGTAAATATTATATTTCGAGCCTACAACTAGGGACTCTGTAAAATTAACAAACTATGCTGAAAATAGTGTGTCTACATTATTTTCTGAAGCTACAAACCCTTATTTTGACTCTATGTCTACAGTACTTATCAATTCCAGTGGAGATAAAATAGGGATTCATACAGCTTAAGAAAGTAAAGTAGGCACTATTTCTAGCCTAATTTATTAGTTTTTTTAGAGCTCCCAGTTGTGAGGTAAAAAAATCTTTACATTTTGATTCAACTTCTTTCTGTACTATTTTCACTCTTTTTAAATTAACAATTTTAATTACTTTGTTTCTTAAGTTTCATATCCATTTATAAAGAGTACATCTTAAGATACATACGTGCACATACATTTGGTTGAATATTATACGTTTTATAACAAGTTACTACTGCTTTGATTTTTTTAACCCCAAAATTATTTTGCTGAACGAAGTGATTTTTTTTTGCCTGAAGTTTCGTCTAAACGCGCGTTTAACAAGCGTCGAGTACAAAGGTAGTTGCTCACAACAACATCGCGTATATTCATGTAATTACAGTCACGTAAATTAATTTTCAGTGAAAATTATCAACTCTTCAAATGTGCCATGGATATTCGCAGCGTTTCATATAGTATATCTGTCTAGGTTTTGATGCTAAACACCCAGCTGATTTTGTTGTAGGTTTGTGAAACAGAAAAAATAATAATGAAATAATATTAAAACATGCACTCATAATTTCATGGAAGTACAAATATCAATAGAATAGACCCGACATGTCAACCTGGTTAAAGCACCTAATTCGAAATCTGATGGTCGCGGATTCGAATCCCCGTCACACCAAACATGTTCATCCTTTCAACCGTGGGGGAGTTATAATGTGAAAGGCAAGCCCATTATTCGTTGGGAAAATAGTAGCCCAAGAGTTGGCGGTGGGTGGTGATGACTAGCTACTTTCCCTCTACTCTTACACTACTAAATTAGGGGGGTCCGGCATGGCCAAGCGTGTTAAGGCGTGCGACTCGTAATCTGAGGGTCGCGGGTTCGCATTCCGGTCGCGCCAAGCATGCTCGCCCTTTCAGCCGTGGGGGGCGTTATAATGTGTCGGTAAATCCTACTATTCGTTGGTAAAGAGTAGCCCAAGAGTTGGCGGTGGGTGGTGATGACTAGCTGCCTTCCCTCTAGTCTTACACTGCTAAATTAGGGACGGCTAGCACAGATAGCACTCAGTAGCTTTGTGCGAAATTCAAAAACAAACAAACAAAGAGAATAATATAAAAATGAATTTAGAAATAAACACTCTCATCAGATGAAAATACAAACAGAATTCATGTTAGAAAAAAACCCTACACTTATGTAAAAATACAAAGAAATTGTACCTGTTACTAAAACATGATAAGAAATGAAGTTATAAACAATATCTGTCACCAGGTGAAAAGTCAAACAGAAGTCGCCTCACAAAGAATAACGATTATTGGACGAATTTATGTAAACTGAAATCAAATGAACAACAGCAACTAACTGACAGTACAAACAGAAATCAACATAATCGCAACAGCTGTTATTAGATGCAAATAAAAATCAGATTTACAAATGGTAGCAGCCATTTTGTAAAAATAAAAACAGAAATCAATTTCGGAATAAATTATCATTATGTGAAAATATGAAGAAAAATGAAGTTACAACAATAGTTCTTTTTGGATAAAATAATCCGAATAAAAAACAAAACTGAAACAACTGTCATTAGATGAACATGAAAACATAAATCAATTTAAAACAACAGCTACAATTTGGCAAAATATACACACAACAGTAGCTACCATTATGTGGACCATTACGTGGAAATAGAAATGATGTAAAATCTATAACTACAACATATAACCCCAAACATGCTCGCACTGTGAGGGCGTTATAATGTGATGGCAAATCCCACTATTCTTTAGTAGAAGAGTAGCACAAGAGTTGGTGGTGATTGGTGATGCCTAGTTGCCTTTCCTCTAGTTTTACACTGCTAAATTAGGGACGGCTAGCGCAGATAGCCATCGTGTAGCTTTGCGCTAAAGTCAACAAATTAACAACATTAGAAACTTAGGTTATAATATCATTCTAGCGAGATGAATTAATAAAATAAAAGTGTATACACAAATCAAACTTTCTCTCTCTATATATATATATATATGATAATTTTTGAACCAATAATAGCTTCGAAATTTATGTAATCATAACAACAGTTGCTCTTTGAGAAGTCTCTCAACCTAACATGGATTTTATCTGTGAATGTTATATAACCTAAAAGCAATAATAAGTTTGAGAATCACATAATCCGATCAACAGTACTTACTTTGATAGTTATATAATCCGAAAAGCAATAACTACTTTCATGTTTTATATAAACCGCACAGTAATCCAAATATTAATCAAAAGTCTGGGAATCACATAATCCGATCAACAATACCTACTTTGATGTTTATATAATTCAAACACTGTTAAGATGTGTATATACAAGCAGAACAGATATTATCAGCTTCATATTTATATAAAACGAAGATAAATAATTGATTTGTGATTTATAGAAACGAAAAGGAGATGATAAATAGTTGTTAGAATTGTATTGTTTGAACAGATACAATCAGTTTAAGATTTACGTAAGCCGAACAACAATATCCTCTTTCAAAATGTTATAACCATTTTGAGATTTACTAATCCATATACAAATAAAGCCGCTTTTCAGGGGCTTAGGAATAAACCTGAAGGCTTACAACTCTTAAAAACTTAAATATACGTATAAATTGAGCAACAATATTTACATTTAAGCTTGATATAAGCGTAAGACTTATAGCCACTTTTAACATCCAAAATAATGTGAACAATAATCATGAGCAACAATATTTACATTTAAGCTTGATATAAGGGTAAGAATTATAGTCACTTTTAACATTCAAATAATGAGAACAATAATCACTTTAATATTTCCATTATTAAAATTGTAATAACTGGTTCGAGATTAATATAAACCTAACATTAATAGTGATGTGAGATATCTTTGAACCGAATATCATTAATGCCTTTTAAAATAGTAATTACCCAACCGTAATAATCACTTTGAAATATATTCAAACTGAATACATATAATGCGTTTTAAGATTTGTGTAATTCGAACAATGATAATTAGTGAGTGAATTACACAAATCGATTATCAGTAACTACTTTTAAACTTAATATGAAGTCAACAGTTATGATCACTTTGAGATCAATATAATTTAAAGAGGAATAGCCATTTTGATTTTTACGTCAGTCAAACAGAAAATATCCACCTAAGATTATATTAACCGAATAGAAAATAAGTACACGCCGAAGAGGTATAATCCATTTTCATATTTACAAGATCCTGACATATTTTAACCGTATACAGAAAATGTTTTAAAATTTGTATAACCCAATAACTAAAAACAGTTACACAGTTAACATATATAAATATAAAAATAGAATCAAAATGTAAATATTATATTTCGAGCCTACAACTGAGGACTCTGTAAAATTAACAAACTATGCTGAAAATAGTGTGTCTACATTATTTTCTGAAGCTACAAACCCTTATTTTGACTCTATGTCTACCGTACTTATCAATTCCAGTGGAGATAAAATAGGGATTCATACAGCTTAAGAAAGTAAAGTAGGCACTATTTCTAGCCTAATTTATTAGTTTTTTTTAGAGCTCCCAGTTGTGAGGTAAAAAATCTCTACAATTTGATTCAACTTCTTTCTGTACTATTTTCACTCTTTCTAAATTAACAATTTTAATTACTTTGTTTCTTAAGTTTTATATCCATTTATAAAGAGTAAATCTTAAGCTACATACGTGCATATACATTAGGTTGAATATTATACGTTTTATAACAAGTTACTACTGCTTTGGTTTTTTTAACCCCAAAATTATTTTGCTGAACGAAGTGATTTTTTTTTGCCTGTAGTTTCGTCTAAACGCGCGTTTAACAAGCGTCGAGTACAAAGGTAGTTGCTCATAACAACATCGCGTATATTCATGTAATTACAGTCACGTAAATTAATTTTCAGTGAAAATTATCAACTCTTCAAATGTGTCATGGATATTCGCAGCGTTTCATATAGTATATCTGTCTAGGTTTTGATGCTAAACACCCAGCTGATTTTGTTGTAGGTTTGTGAAACAGAAAAAATAATAATGAAATAATATTAAAACATGCACTCATAATTTCATGGAAGTACAAATATCAATAGAATAGACCCGACATGTCCACCTGGCTAAAGCACTTAACTCGTAATCTGATGGTCGCGGATTCGAATCCCCGTTACACCAAACATGTTCATCCTTTCAACCGTGGGGGAGTTATAATGTGAAAGGCAAGCCCATTATTCGTTGGGAAAATAGTAGCCCAAGAGTTGGCGGTGGATGGTGATGACTAGCTACTTTCCCTCTGCTCTTACACTACTAAATTAGGGGGGCCCGGCATGGCCAAGCGTGTTAAGGCGTACGACTCGTAGTCTGAGGGTCGCGGGTTCGCATCCCGGTCGCGCCAAACATGCTCGTCCTCCCAGCCGTGGGGGCGTTATAATGTGACGGTCAATCCCACTATTCGTTGGTAAAAGAGTAGCCCAAGAGTTGGCGGTGGGTGGTAATGACTAACTGCCTTCCCTCTAGTCTTACACTGCTAAATTAGGGACGGCTAGCACAGATAGCCCTCGAGTAGCTTTGTGCAAAATTCCAAAACAAACAAACAAACTAAAATACGGAGTTAGCGCAGATAGCCTTTGTGTAGCTTTGCGCGAAATTCTAAGCAAACAAAACAAACAATAGAATAATTCACCACTATCAGGAGGAGAGAAATCTATTATGATAATTGTCTACTGTTTGAAGATTCACTGATGTGGTCACAGAAATCAACGTAGGAAAAAATACAACAGTAAACTCGAGGAACTATGCATAGATTTTGGCGCATTATACCAAGCGGTTTTGTGGTAGCTTTAGGTGCCTGAATGGTTTCAAAAAGAAACGTGATTAGCAGGAATGAAAACAGCGATAAAATCTTATTGTTTTCTGTTTCAAGAATCAACATACAAATAACCCTATGACCTATGACCTGCACGGGAGAGTTTTTAGTAAGTTTGCTCAGGTTTGAATAAAATGTTCAAACGTATTGTATAACATGAATAATATTAATGAGAAAAAAATACATTAATTTTGTCTAACAATCGGAATATCAACCTTTTGCTATTATATATATTTTAGTGGCTTTAACCCTTAAGATAGAAGGTCTTTAGTATTGCTTTAAGAACAAGTCTACTTTCTAAGATCTGTTTTTGCCCGGATGTTCTATTAGAATGTTTGTAAAATTCCTAAGAGATTCCTATTACTATCATGGTTCATGATAGCGAAGAAACTACAATCACTTTTAAAGTCTATGTAAACTGAACAGCAATAATATGTTTTGATTTATTTAAATCAAATATCTAAAAAAACTTCAGAGACTTATGTAAACAACAGAGTAACGAAACAGTTATATAATTCAAGCCGTAATAACCAGTTAATGTCTTAAACAAGCCATATAGTGATCACTTTTAAGATTTATGTAATCCGAACTCTATGATCCAGTTTGATGTGAATACACCATCAATACTTAACCTTAAGATTAATATTAGCTTAAGATTAAGAGAAATTTTAAGATATAGAAACTGAACAGTAATAACAAATTTAAGGTTTATATAAATCAAAAGCAATAACATTATGTAACAAAATTTTTTACTTTTTTTTGTTCCTGGACAGAAAGTGTTATTTCCCAATTGCTTAGGCCTAAAATAAATGGAAAAGATCTATTTCTCTTCAAACTTTGATTTTGTGACCTGGGAGCGTGTAACGTAAACATAATTGGAGACTATATTTGGGGGCTAATACATGAAAGTGATTTACATTACAGTTGCAAATCTCGAAAAACTACTCACTTCTAACCATTTTTGTATAACTTTAGTGTAAATACATGTATATCTTGATTCATATGTTGTTTTATTCAGACCTTATGTAAACGAAAATGTACAAATTTGCCCATTTTTACATAGAAAATATGTTATTTTCTAAATTTCATTATCCAAGTCACAAAAGCAAAGTTTGAAGCGAATAATGGTCATTTTCTTTACTTTTACAACATAAGCAATTAAGAAATAACACATACTATCCAGGAACAAAATTTGTGTTACATAGTGTGATAACACATACTATCCAGGAACAAAATTTGTGTTACATAGTGTGATAACACATACTATCCAGGAACAAAATTTGTGTTACATAGTGTGATAACACATACTATCCAGGAACAAAATTTGTGTTACATAGTGTGATAACACATACTATCCAGGAACAAAATTTGTGTTACATAGTGTAATAACACATACTATCCAAGAACACAATTTGTGTTACATAGTGTAATAACACATACTATCCAGGAACACAATTTGTGTTACATAGTGTTATAACACATACTATAAAGGAACACAATTTATGTTACATAGTGTTATAACACATACTATTCAGGAACACAATTTGTGTTACATAGTGTAATAACACATACTATCCAGGAACACAATTTGTGTTACATAGTGTTATAACACATACTATCCAGGAACACAATTTGTGTTACATAGTGTTATAACACATACTATCCAGGAAGACAATTTATGTTACATAGTGTTATAACACATACTATTCAGGAACACAATTTGTGTTACATGGTGTAATAACACATACTATCCAGGAACACAATTTGTGTTACATAGTGTTATAACACATACTATCCAGGAACACAATTTGTGTTACATAGTGTAATAACACATACTATCCAGGAACACAATTTGTGTTACATAGTGTTATCAGTTTGAAACATGTGTAAACAAACTTCAATTATTGTTTTTTAGATTGAAATTTACTGAAGGAACAATAATTTTTAAAACGATAAACACTGAGTAGTAGCAATCACCTTTAAATTACTAAAGATTTATATATATCTAACAGCAAAATCAGTTTTATAGTGAATGTAATCCAACAGATTCTTGTCAACCGGAAAGCAATAATTAGTCTGAATTTATGTCAAGGGAACAGCAAAACCCTCTTTGAGGTTCATGTGAACTAAACCTTAATAACCAGTCTTACTTTTAGGAAAGAAACGAACAGGAAACAGCACTTCATAGCTCACACAAACGAAACAGCGATAATAGCTTTAAGATTATAAACCGATCAGCGACGTGAAAAAACAGTTTTAATAAACATTAGCCCGAACAGCGATGATCCTTTGATATTAATACTAATCAAACACAATAATATCTCTTACGTTTAGATAGTACCAACACAAGTATATATATTTGAGTTTTAGATAGTAAAAAATAACTCTCTATTTTACGTCTATATACGAGTATTACAAACACACTAATCTCTTTTATGTTATTATATTACAAACACAATAATCTGGTTTCTTATGCGTGTTAAAAATACAATAATTGTTGAAATAATTTTATATTATTAACCCTAACATTTACTTTACAAATGTATTGTACCGCAGTGGGACATTGGTACGAAATTATGACGGACAAATTCAAAGCATAATAATTCCTCGTATCGAGAACACATGAAAACGATTTCGTTAAAGACGTACAATTTCCACATAAAAGTTATTACTGTTAATTCACAAAAGATCTTCGAACGCCTCATGCATGAAACAGGTTTCGTATCTATGTTCCATGTCGTTCACACGTGAAAGTAAGTAAGTCATGAATAAAATTTTGAAAAGCTCGTTCATATGAAACAGCTTCCAATCAAATTTACCAATCAATCCTTCGGTTTGTTATATTTGTTTACTTCTTTAGGAAATCCATATCAAAGTTTCTGTTATTATTTGTATATAGCCTTTAATCTCTATATGAATATATATCTATATATAATCATTGTCTATTGTTTCAAACTTTGTTTGCTTCTGTTTTTACCATTACTGTTAAACTTAGGGACTTACGACATTTAAATCTGGGGTTCTTTCCCCATCCATGATAAACAGACTGCAGATAGCTTGTTGTCTAGCTTTGTGTTAAAACAAAGAATTTTCTGTTTTTTAAAGTACATGAAATTTCGTGTGGCCCTCTTCTTAAAATCATTTTCTATGCAATCAATATTATTTCTTTAACTTACAGAAACAATTATCTGTCTTCATAAAATAGTACTAAAACGTTTTAATTTACATAACTTTAAGTCCAGTTTCTTTATAATTCCTAGATCTTTGAGCGAAACAAGAGTAACACAACGGCGAGTTGACATCAAACAGTTTTATTTACTTACAGTGATCACATTCGAAAAAATCAAAAAAATTCTTTGAAGGTTAATCTCATTGTCGATTAATCTAAAATTCGTATAAAACATGCATTAATTTCCCATTAGCAAAGCACTTGCTGACACTTTACTTTATTTCTATTAACGGTAATTTAATTGAATTATTTCTATATTTGTTCAGGATCTTTGTCGCTTCAGTTGCTTCTAATGAAACTTCTCAAACTTTGATCTCAGCGAACGTGAAGACGAGTAGCAGGAAACTGTTTCGGAAGAAATGTTACTTACAGGAAATTTAATGTGGAACTGAACGACGACTGTAGACAGAGTGATAATGAGAAGGGGTGTTTAGTTAAGATAAAACTCACGACATTATTCACCGTTATTCTCATTGTTGATCGACAGATAACATTATCACAGAAACCTCATGATGATGCTGACTGTTCATCTTACTCATGGTAGAAAGATGATATTATCATCAGAAATCCACAACACTGTTGATTTTTTACCTCGCTGCTGGTCGAAGGTTGGTATCGTCACAAAAAATAACAGCATTATTAACTTTTCAACTCATTGTTGGCAGAACTATGATGATATCATCAAAAACCCACAATATTGTTGTCTTTTCAACTCATTGTTGGTAGAACTATGATGATGTCATCAAAAACCCACGATATTGTTGGTTTTTCAAATCATTGTTGGTAGAACTATGATGATGTCATCAAAAACCCACGATATTGTTGGTTTTTCAAATCATTGTTGGTAGAACTATGATGATGTCATCGAAAACCCACGATATTGTTGGTTTTTCAACTCATTGTTGGCAGAACTATGATGATGTCATCGAAAACCCACGATATTGTTGGTTTTTCAACTCATTGTTGGTCAAAAGGCAATATTATTATAGAAAACTTACAACACTCTTGAGTTTTTACCTCATTATCGGTCGAAAGTTGATATTATCAGAGAAAATTCACAATCATACTGATCATTATCTTACCTCATTATTACACGGTTACTAAAACCTGTAAGAATTACTTCAGTTTCTTTCTTCACATGAGTGGTACATTTAACTGTGTTAACCCCGATTGTTTCCCAGTTTTGTTTTATAAACACAATACCACCAATACTTTATATCAATTCAACTGGTAGTGAATTATAAAATAGCAATTGATCAGAAACGTATCTATCTATACAAGTAACAAGAAGTGTGAAAATAATATGTATTTTTTGTCTTCAGTAAATAACATGGACTCGAGAGATATATTCATGTTCATAGTAGGTGAAAAGAAGAATAAAGTTTATTTCTCATTAATAACTGTTTGATTTCTGCTTCAATTTCGTGTATAGATAAATACGCGAGGGCACTGTGTGCTACCCACACCTACTTCGTTCCCACGGTTGAATGGACGAGCGTGTCTGGTGTGACGGGGATATGAACACGTGATTCTGAAATCGAGAGTCGAGAGCCCTTACCACCAAGTCATGCATAGCTCTAAAGGATAGTAATTTTGTTAGATATTAAGAACAAAGCTATTCAAATAGCTCTGTCCACCACGAATATCGAAACCCAGTTTCTAGCGGTTGTAAGTCTGCAAAGATACCATTCTACTACTGAGGGAGAGGAATGAAATAAAGAAATATATTCGTGTTAATAGTTAGTAGAGTGAATATGACGTTTGTGTCTTTGATAAATTACATTAAAGTTAGATACTTATCTTATTTTACTTTGTAGTCAGGATTTGTTTCAAAAATAATATAAAAGCAGGAGTGATATTCATGTTAGTAATAAGTAAAGTGAACGTTGGCCATGCTTATTTCTTTATTTTATTATGAAAGTAAGCGACTTCTTGTATTGTTAGCTGTGACGGATTTACAGTTATATATTTCTTTAATATCGAGGTTTTTATTTTAAATATGTATCACGAAATTCCAGGAAGATTTATAAATTTCGAGCATTACGGACTGTTCAGCTTCAGATAATTAATTTCGGACGTTACTATTTCTACGAATACCTTATACAATTTCAGCTGTGAGAAACTCACGTGTCATCAGCGAAGAACCAATCAACTCCATTAAGTAAATTGTACCGACATCAACTCTAAATTAATTCACTGATCGTGAACCCTCCATAGGACATCAAAGAAGTTACAGATCAGATAGAAGACTCAATAATATTTGTAAATTTGTAAAAGTTCTGTATATAAATTATTATTTCTAATAAACGTTGTTATAAATTGTATTGTTTTTCGTATATTAAAATATATATATTTGTATTACAAAAGAAATTTTGTGTGTCAATCTTGTTGGCAAATATAGTAAACTAGAAACATATCAACATTTAATTAACTTCTAAATTCAAATTATCTTTTAACTCAGTTTCAGACTAGTTCCAATTGTAACACGTAACCTAGTTAACTGTGCTAAGATGTAATATTTTTATCTCTTTAATGAATGATAAGAATATTAGATGCATGTTATTATATATTCGTGTTGATGTGAATAGTACAAAACCTATCTAACTTTGGTCTGTCTCTAAGTGACATAATAGTGAGATATACCCCTTTCTTTTGTAAATGCAGGGTGAAAGTGAATTTTTCATCTTTGATAAAAAGAGATTAATGCTACGATATATGTATTTTCTTGTAGTGCAGTGTGAAGGTAATATTTTGTATCATTGATAAATAAAATGAATTTAATATGTAGTTTTTGTCCTTAATAACTAGAACCAAAGTGATAACTTAGCCAATATGTTTGTATATTTTGTAACAAATAAGACCATTATTATTGAGATGGAATACACATGCACTTAACACTTTTAAACTGAGAAATAAGTGTTATATTAAACATCTATATACGTAATTTGTACAATGAGAAGTTCTATGGACATCATAAACGATTTATTATAACAGAAAACAGTAGACACGTGTAAAACAAAGTGTAATTCAGCATTTCACCTATCACAACAGGACCTTGTCAATCATATATAATTAAAAAATAGAACACCATAAATAGCATCTTAGATCAGTCGTCTTCTTGCTCTAATAACCTCTGTAAGGTGACACGACGTATTATCAATAACGTTATTGATGTAATCCGCCACGATTTCATCCCTCTTGTCACTAGAAGGAGCTGTAACTCAGCTACAGTAGTTGGTTTAGGGTCGTGGTTAGTAGTTCTGCTCAAAAGTTCTCAATGGAATTACAATCTTGTAACATCTTCCTAGTTCAGATAATCCTGTAAACTGTAGGAAGTGGCATTGTCATCCTGGAGGAGTTATTGCCAAACTTTGGTCTAGCATATATCAGAAATAAAGTCTCGCGTGATACAAGTAAAAGGAGCTAATGAAAGTTCCCTGAAGGACATGGAGAACAGTTTCTACCATGATAAATAGCTGCCCAAATATGTATTGCACCACCTCCTGCGTGTTATCTGTGGGAAAGACAGTTTTTCTCTTATTTGTTCTCCAGGCAAACGACGAATACGAATCCTAACATTAACTTTAACAAGCCGGTAACAGGGCTTATCTGAAAAGATGACATGTTGCCAGTGTTAAAACTATACGTTGGCGTGTTGTCTTGCCCAAGAAACATGGCGACAGCAATTAATTCTACTTAATATTGGTATGCAGCTCTTCTTGCAAAATAACCTTGTTTGGTTAGCTTTCTATTCCCTGTTCTTTTTGATACCCTGGAATGAACTTGTTTATGTCATTCTTGTTCTTAGGTTTTCAAAGACTTCTTTCGACCTTGTACTTTTAACCACTATACCAGTAGTCTGTTAAGAAAACAAACATTTCCTGTATTCCTGTGACGTTTCAAAACTGTATATGGTACACTGGAAATGTTCATTTGCTTCCTACCATTCTGGACAGTCAAATAATTTGATACCCTATAACTTCTGGTACGTGACGAGGCATGACTTTACACCAAATACAAAAAAAAAAAAAGTATCTGAACAAAGCGTTCATCTGTTTTCAAAAATATTATATCAAAAACACAACCTTGTGTACAAAACAGGTGTGTGGGTGTTTTGAAGAACACTTGTACTGACCAGAATAACAACTCGTACATGTTTGTCTGATCATACGCTACCTCACTCTGTTACTACTCAAGTGTTTACTCAGTAACTAGAAAATGGCATCAGTGGGGATTAATATGTAAATACTTTAACTAAGACTATAAGATAAAGACGTCTTGTTTGTAGTGAATAGAATAAAAGATTAGATTTTTTCTTCCTTTGAAAAATAAGACTAGTTTGTTTGTGTTGGAATTTCGCACAAAGCTACTTGAGGGCTATCTGCGCTAGCCGTCCCTAATTTAGCAGTGTAAGACTAGAGGAAAGGCAGCTAGACATCATCACCCACCACCAACTCTTGGGTTACTCTTTTACCAATGAATAGTGGGATTGACCGTCACATTATAACGCCCCCACGGCTGGGAGGGCAAGCATGTTTGGCGCGACTCGGGCGCGAACCCGCGACCCTCAGATTACGACGTGCACGCCTTAACGCGCTAGGCCATGCCGGGCCCTAAAATAAAACTAATAAGGAATATCTTATTTTTTTAAATTGCTATTAAATAAACTAAAGATGAGATTTTGTAACTTTAGTCAATAAAATAAAAGCGGAGGAGGTGTATTTTTGTGATGACATCTTTGATCAGGTAATTTTTTATGTGTTGGATAAATAATACGATAGTCAGTGAAATTATTGTGTTAATAATAAATGTACTGAAATCCACTTTATACGAGAAATCATTCATTCAAAAACAGAAGTCGTAACCCTAATCATTAATTTTGCTTGGAATTTCGCGCAAAGCTACTCGAGGGCTATCTGTGCTAGCCGTCCCTAATTTTGCAGTGTAAGACTAGAGGGAAGGCAGTTAGTCATCACCACCCACCGCCAACTTTGGTCTACTCTTTTACCAACGAACAGTGGGATTGACCGTCACATTATAACGCCCCACGGCTGAAAGGGCGAGCATATTTGGTGCGGCGGGGATTCGAACTCGTGACCCTCAGATTTAAGCCGAGTGTCTTAACCACCTGGCCATGCCGGGCTCCCTAACTATTAAAGAAACGACTTAAGCAAATAGAAACAATGGACTATAACATTCTTTGAGGTTATTGTATGATGTGTGATGATTTATTGTGCTTAAGCATGCACACGAAGAAAAATTTGCCCTTTCAAACAATATCTGGTTACATATCTTAAAGTACAGGCTAATCTTGAACAGAAAAAAACAACTTATCTGCTAGAATACGCCCCAGATACGATACGTCAGCATTCAGGTTTAATAATTAGACTCATAACATCTAATTTAACTCTATCTCAGAACGACTTGTAGCTGCATTTGTTATGTAAACAATTTCTGTAAAAACAAGTTATATTTAAGTTAAAAGGTAATACTAACTAGTGTAGTAATAATTTACTATTCAGTTTCGTGCATTAATTATTAAACGATAAAAAACTATTTGTAACAATTTTCGCATTTATATCGACCGAAGAAATATAATCGATTAGAGATCATTATAAATCAAACAGCAATATTCACTTTCAATACAGACCTAATCCGGTCACACTTTATTATTGATGTAAATCCAACAACAATAAACCCTTTCAGATATGTCTAATCCGAATAACAATAATGACCTTTGAAGAATCTCATAAACCGAACACTAAAAGTCACTTTTAAGATTTGTGTAATCCGAACTGGAATAATCAGTTAGTTACTAATTGAAACAGAATATTTACAATGACGTTTGAGATTCGTATAATGGGAACAGAAATCATCTCTTTTAAAACGTATGTTAACAAATTTCCATAGTTAATTTCAGGAATATATTTAAACCGAAGGCCAGGAATTGCTCTGTGAATTATATATGTCAAATACATACTTTTAACATTTATATATAGAACGAATTATTTTAAAAAAATAATTATATATATATAATGATAACTAAAGGGCAACAATCGCTTTTTAGATTTATGTAACAGGAACTTCAATAATTACTTTAAAGTTTATATAAACTGAACAATTTGTTTGTTTGTACCTAACATTTGAGTTAATTATGAAGCTCTTAGAATTTACTTTGATTTTAACTCAAAACGACGTATCGCTATAATTGATACAAAAACAAACAAAGAATGAGTTACAAAGTATTTGTATTATAGATAACTTGTAGAAGTAAGTTATCTTTAAGTAAGTTATTTTTAAGTAAGTTATCTTTAAGTAAGTTATTTTTAGGTTAATGGATAACATTAACTAAGATAGAATTGGTGATAATAATTCATTACTTGTACAGGAATTGATTAAAAATAATGGTATGATTTAAGTGTGATGTATAATATAATTTTAATAGTAATAACAGACTTACTTTTATATTTACATTTTATTTAAATATGTTTAATTTTCCCTTTGCTATGAAAAACGTAGGCAAGTATGTGGCTTGGAATAATATCTTATATTGAGTTGGATTAGGCAACAATTCTTGGTAAAATGTAACGAAATGTACGAACGTTTTTGTGTATTTTAAAACTAAAACTTTCATAAATCTAGCTGAGGTATCAATAAACATTAAGACCTGGATTAGGTCTTCTTACCTATTTAAGCGTACTCCTAACAATCAGAGAAAACATTAGGTTTTACCATAATAAGTTGCAAATAATTTTCCTCATGATTTATATCAAAAATAAAAATAAGACGGTGACCGTGTGGTGTTTTATGTATGATACACAGTAGAGACTTAACATAGAAATAGCTCATCCATCAAATATAATGTTTTAAGTGCGTAACACGTCTTAAATTTCACTTTTTGGACCACGTGTGATTTATTGCTGAAAACCATTACACAATTTTTATGTTATACAGAGCAGTTATCCATCGATGCCAGTTATTTTATATATCACTACTGCAAATCCCAGCTAGAGTGCTATTTAATATCAAATTGGATTTGTAGAAGTATCAAGTTACAGTGAATAACCCACTGGTTAAGTGTTATGATAATACTCATTGAAACATAGGTTAATCTGTGACGTAAATAAAACTTTCAACAGAAATTAAAGTCCGATTAATTTTGTATTTTAACAAAAGTTTTGCGGTGAAGAGAATTGAAAGTTTATCTTTCAAGCATCGAAATGATAGATAAATATCCGAAGATGCTGATTAAAATAACAAATCCTATTTGTGTACGATGATTTGTAAGAAAAATTCTAACAGCTTGTCATTACTAGGGCTTGTTTTATTTCTTATATGATGGTTTTATAGTCAGAATTTCAACACATTTTCAATAGCAAAATTTCAACAGATTTTCAATAGCAAAATTTCAACACATTTTCAATAGCAAAATTTCAACACATTTTCAATAGCAAAATTTCAACACATTTTCAATAGCAAAATTTCAACAGATTTTCAATAGCAAAATTTCAACACATTTTCAATAGCAAAATTTCAACACATTTTCAATAGCAAAATTTCAACAGATTTTCAATAGCAAAATTTCAACAGATTTTCAATAGCAAAATTTCAACAGATTTTCAATAGTAAAATTTCAACAGATTTTCAATAGCAAAATTTCAACAGATTTTCAATAGCAAAACTTCAACAGATTTTCAGTAGCAAAATTTCAACAGATTTTCAATAGCAAAATTTCAACACATTTTCAATAGCTTTATTAGAATACCTAATATGTTGATTTATGGACAGAATTCCAACAGATTTTCAGTAGCAAAATTTCAACACATTTTCAATAGCAAAATTTCAACACATTTTCAATAGCTTTATTAGAATACCTAATATGTTGATTTATGGACAGAATTCCAACAGCTAGTCATTAGAAAATCTGGTATAATAATTTATAGACAAAGTTCCATTAGTCTGTGGGTAGAATTCGAAGAGTTTGTCATTAGAATGCCAGGTCCTGATCGTGGAACAGTGATTTATGAGCCGACAACATTTCAATGAAAGACATTATTCTTATCACTATGTAACGCTTTAAGGGAAGATATTCTGTCATTTTTCATTAGAAAATCAGATGGTAATTCCGAAAACTGGTCACATAATTTCTTTTTTTTTTATTTAAACAGAGAAACTTTAAGACTTTTTCGTCAGAATGTATAATTTGGCAAAACAAATATGGTTCAAACTATAATTTGGTATCGAGAGTACACCAACTACGAGGTGGGTCAAGAGACATATGTTTTGGCTTGGAAAGCATCACTACGCGTTAAGCCTAATTTTTAACCTTTAAATCTATTTAGAAAAAAAAAACAGCTTTATTCCGCCATGCCAGCACCTTCAGAAAACTTACTCTGAAACAATATTTCTGTAACGTGGAGAGTTATAGAAAATTTAAGAATATATAATCCCAACTTGATGTTTCCAGTTCTTTGTGGTGCCATTTTAAAATACACAGTTTTATAAGCTTTGAAAATGTTAATATCTTTTTTTTTGTTTTTTTTTAATTGCGCGCAAAGCTACTCGAGGGCTATCTGTGCTAGCCGTCCCTAATTTAGAAGTGTAAGGCTAGAGGAAAGGCAGCTAATCACCACCATCCACCGCCAACTCTTGAGCTATTCTTTTACCAACGAATAGCGGAATTGACCGTCACATTATAATGCCCCCACGGCTGAAGGAGCGAGCATGTTTGGTGCGACGGGGATTCGAATCCGCGACCCCCAGATTATCAATCGAACGCCTTAACCAACGTGACCATGCCGGGCCTTAGCATCATATTCGGGATAATAAAAACGACGAAGATTCTTTTCTTAAAAAGATTGTCAGACAGTAGTATCTTCTTCTAACAAAATGTTTTTAATTCGAAATATCTTAGTTCGGAGACGTCTACGTTCTGTCGCTGTGATATATTTTGATTGACTTATCGTCTTACAAGACTCTTCATATAATATTCGATTGGAAAACATTTCAAACAATATTAAAGTCTTAATATCTTGAGGTAGAGACTCCACGAAATGGTAAAATATTTGTCTACTTTGTGGACGATTATGGTCAGAGATGGTTCATCTGGTTCATAGATGACAGCAAAAAAACTACAACGGCAAACATGATCAAAGATTGAGTTGTGCTGTTCCAACTGATGCAGGACAATATTAGGTCGGTGCATATGTTGCATATTAGCCTGAAACAAATTGCTGTCTGCAAGGTTATACATGCAACTCAGATAGTGTAGACAGAATATGAAACAGCATGATATACATTTCACTTGTTATTCATCATTTCAAAGAAATCAATATCAAAAGCTGAACCGTTTTAATCATTCTTGAAATAATCGATCACATTGTTCAAAGCACGACATCTGGTGGCACATATAAACCTCTAAACTATTTTCTTCGAGGCCAGACGTCTATGATTTTAGACAAGGTACTCCCAGATGCAGATGTTGGTAAACATTGAATACAAATGTTTTTGAAATGCCGACCATAGAAACCGTCTTTAATAAGACCATACCTACTAGAAGTGAATCTTAACAAGACCATACCTACTAGAAGTGAATCTTAACACAGCAGTTACTTCACAATCAAGAAACATTTTACTTTTGTTGAAAGTGCTTTATTCAAATGGACCGAATATTTTACACGAAACATCATTTGTGAAAATAAGTAATTGAAATAGTGGCTAGTGTGTTTATTAAATCTACATGTTTATTGATAATGTAAAAATAGGTAGAATTCTAACCATACTATTATTGTAACGCATACATTGTATTTCACAAGTTATTAGACAAAACACTTTGTGTTCTTTGGCTATCCATATTTTGGTACTGTTACTTTATACTCCATACTTGATTAAAATTTACTTTGTATTTCATAACGAGTTACTATGCATTTATATTCAATAATTTACATAACACGATAACATAATAACTGTTGCACTGTTTACTTATACATCCTACTAACAGATTAATGATTTGGGTGTTTAGAATTAAGCACAAAGCTACACAATGAGCTATCTGATAATACAAGTATCGAAACCCGGTTTTTAGTGTGCAGACATACCACTGTGCCACTAAGGGGCAGGTTAATGACCTTATTGGTACCTGTGTTTTATTTATAACAATACATCATGTATGAGGTATTCTTTGTTCATACTCCATACCAGAAATAACAAGACTGATAATGATAACAACACCTTATACTCCACACCAGAAATAACAAGACTGATAATGATAACAACACCTTATACTTCACACCAGAAATAACAAGACTGATAATGATAACAACACCTTATACTCCACACCAGAAATAACAAAACTGATAATGATAACAACACCTTATACTTCACACCAGAAATAACAAGACTGATAATGATAACAACACCTTATACTCCACACCAGAAATAACAAGACTGATAATGATAACAACACATTATACTCCACACCAGAAATAACAAAACTGATAATGATAACAACACCTTATACTCCACACCAGAAATAACAAAACTGATAATGATAACAACACCTTATACTCCACACCAGAAATAACAAGACTGATAATGATAACAACACCTTATACTCCACACCAGAAATAACAAGACTGATAATGATAGCAACACCTTATACTCCACACCAGAAATAACAAGACTGATAATGATAACAACACCTTATACTCCACACCAGAAATAACAAGACTGATAATGATAACAACACCTTATACTCCACACCAGAAATAACAAGACTGATAATGCTAACAACACCTTATACTCCACACCAGAAATAACAAGACTGATAATGATAACAACACCTTATACTCCACACCAGAAATAACAAGACTGATAATGATAACAACACCTTATACTCCACACCAGAAATAACAAGACTGATAATGATAACAACACCTTATACTCCACACCAGAAATAACAAGACTGATAATGATAACAACACCTTATACTCCACACCAGAAATAACAAGACTGATAATGATAACAACACCTTATACTCCACACCAGAAATAACAAGACTGATAATGATAACAACACCTTATACTCCACACCAGAAATGAATAAGACTGATAATGATAACAACACCTTATACTCCACACCAGAAATAACAAGACTGATAATGATAACAAACCCTTATACACCACACCAGAAATAACAAAACTGATAATGATAACAACACCTTATACTCCACACCAGAAATAACAAGACTGATAATGATAACAACACCTTATACTCCACACCAGAAATAACAAGACTGATAATGATAACAACACCTTATACTCCACACCAGAAATAACAAGACTGATAATGATAACAACACCTTATACTCTACACCAGAAATAACAAGACTGATAATGATAACAACACCTTATACTCCACACCAGAAATAACAAGACTGATAATGATAACAACACCTTATACTTCACACCAGAAATAACAAAACTGATAATGATAACAACACCTTATACTCCACACCAGAAATAACAAGACTGATAATGATAACAACACCTTATACTCCACACCAGAAATAACAAGACTGATAATGATAACAACACCTTATACTCCACACCAGAAATAACAAAACTGATAATGATAACAACACCTTATACTCCACACCAGAAATAACAAGACTGATAATGATAACAACACCTTATACTCCACACCAGAAATAACAAAACTGATAATGATAACAACACCTTATACTCCACACCAGAAATAACAAGACTGATAATGATAACAACACCTTATACTCTACACCAGAAATAACAAAACTGATAATGATAACAACACCTTATACTCCACATGATAAATGTGGTACTGTTTTTCTTATACTCCACACTTTAAATAATTTTCATAAAGGTGGTGATATATAACATTGTACTCGATATTTCTTGTATCTCACAACATTAATAACTAGATTGATAATAACCTTTTAAACATCCCTTCCTAGTGGCATGTCTGTAGACTTAAAACATTAGAAACAGGGTATCGCTTCGATACCAGTGATGGGCAGAGTGCAGATAGGCCGTTGGGTAGTTTTGTGCTTAAAGTACAAAAAAAGCAAGCAATCACGAATTCTAATTGTATTTGATAAATGTTGTACTGTTTGTGTATACTTTACGATGCATGTCAATGTTCTTAATAAATATTGTACTGTTTGTATACTTTACGATACATGTTAATGTTCTTAATAAATGTTGTACTGTTTGTATACTTTAGGATGTATGTCAGTGTTCTTAATAAATGTACTGTTTGTATACTTTACGATACATGTTAATGTTCTTAATAAATGTTGTACTGTTTGTATACTTTAGGACACATGTTAATGTTCTTAATAAATGTACTGTTCATGTACATTTCACTCCACTGGACCATGTGCTTAATAAACATTTCTATTGTATTATATTATATGTACCTAGAGTGATGACATTTTACACTTTACCTTGATAAATAAGACACTATTTAACCCTCATGTTAGACTAAGTATTATTTTTAGACACTTTTCTTTAACAAATCAATATTATTCCTATCGACTTCTAATGGGCTTAATTTTAGTTTATGACACAAACATTTCCGCCTTCGCCACGTTTAGCAAACTTATAATGGATTCTGTATTAAAAGTCAATTCGTTTGTAAGTGTCTCAGTAGAAACCGATATTATATTTTCTGCTGGAAGCTGAGTCGCTGTATAACTATGTTAACATAAACTAATTATTCTAAAAGTTCGGTACATATACCTGACTGTGACAGCGTAAACTGATATGATACACTGTATTAAAATTATTAGGACAGAGTAATAATATATGATACTTATCAGACTAACGATTATAAATAATAACCCTCTCGTCAATAAGCTATTGATACTAAAATCAGTTGAAAGAATACACTGGTAGGAACCACTTCAAACCTGCCCATGTACCTGTTTAATTATTCATTGGTGTTCCTTTATAAAGAGCTTTAGTTCAAGTTCCTAACATTCTACACTTTAAAGGTAGAGTGCTTATTGTAATGGCAACGTATTCAAAACGAGAAAGTGACAGCCATAAAGTTGTAATTTTTGTTCTCACTTGAACATGATCTCTTTGCATGAAACAACTTATACAGCATTAACCTGTTGCAGACTCTCACAGAATAAAGAAAGAAAATAATAATCCACTATACGATAAATCCGATAAGCCATCTTTTCTCTTAATAAATTGACGTCAACAGCTTTGGAAGAGGTCTGTTTTATCCAATATACAAGCTGTTCAGAGTTATATGTCAATGTAAGTGACTGGCTAGCAATCACGTTTAGAGGATTTGACGACAATAGCTTCAAGGAACGTGTGAACATCATGCCATTGTTTGCTGTCATCCACAACATATGAAATTTTATTGTATATCTTCTGGCTCTATAACACAGTGTCCACACTTACTACTAGATTCTTACTCATTTAGAAGAAAAACTGAATCTAATATTTTGTGATAAATATGAGAACAATAAAAATGAAGATGTAGCATTTTTATATTTTACCATGGAAACAACAAGTGGAATTCCGTTTTATATTTATCAAGAATGTCTGTTACAAGAACTCTGTTCAGAAGAACGAGGTTACATATTTCTCAAGTATTTCTATTTTTATTGTTTCAACATCTGATCGCATTATGTCTCAGAGACAAAATACATCATAATTTGTAAATATATTACCTGAGTATCACATAACACCATTAAAATAAAATACATCATCATTTGTAAACATATTACCTGAATATCACATAACATCATTCAAACGAAACACATCATGGTTTTTAAATATATTGCCTCATATCATATAACACCATTCAAACAAAATACTTTATCATTTTTAAACATACGTAATATTTTAACTCAGTTTAAACTGTATATTACTAAACTCTCAGTATTCTGATTGATTTTTTTTCTAATCTTGCTTTATTGAGATAATGTAAATGTTGGTCTGATCCTTCTCTGTTCAAATATTTTCTTTCATCTAACTCTGACTAAACTGTTGATGGAATATTGTTGCCCTAATCTCACTAGTATAACGTATTTGCGTTAATCGTAGTGGAATATTGTTGCCCTAATCTTACCAATATAACGTATTTGTGTTAATCGTAGTGGAATATTGTTGCCTAATCTTACCAGCATAACGTATTTGTGTTAATCGTAGTGGAATATTGTTGCCCTAATCTTACCAATATAACGTATTTGTGTTAATCGTAGTGGAATATTGTTGCTCTAATCTTACCAGCATAACGTATTTGTGTTAATCGTAGTGGAATATTGTTGCCCTAATCTTACCAATATAACGTATTTGTGTTAATCGTAGTGATAGCAAATATTTGTTTTAATATTATTGTCAGAACATCTTTGCCCTAATTATACTACTGCAACATTTTTCATCTAACCTCACAGACAGATCATCTTTATCACATCTGCTAGAGTATTCTCGTCCTTGCCTTACAACTAGAACATATTTCTTCTAAATCTCTTACGAAATCATCTTTGTCCAATTTTTACCACTATAAATTGTTCCCATGAATGTTACTTCTATAACACCTTTTTACTCATGTTATTGTAAGTGCACCTAATGTTAAACAGCATAAAATAATAAATCGAAACTGTTTTGTTCAAAATAACACTATGTAAGTTTCATGGTGACGTCACCACAGACATAAAATTAAAAATATTTCAGTTTCTGATTTTTCTCAACATCTCAAACAACGTTTCACTGTCTTTTGTCGGTTTCTGAAAGATACGAATCCTTAGATATCCACCTATAACGCTTGCAGAATTGAAACTGTTCTTTTTATACGTGGCGTAACTTCTCCACTTAACTGTCTATTGACACACGACGTGATATAAATGTAAGATCAAGAAATACGTTGACGGTTCATTTGATATGCCAGCGATACAGATTTCAAACAGCAAAGAAGGAAAATGGAAACCTGGTCATTGTTTTGATTATTTTGTTCTATTGGGCACCTCAGAAAACCATACACATAATATATACTAGTGTTATAAGAAGGAAATTTTGAAATATTTCTATCATTAATTGGAGTACTCGTCCGTTAGAGGGCTGAAATAAAAAAAACTCGTTTTTAACAAAATATGAAAATTATGCTTCTGTCTTTTTATTAACATAATAAACATAAAAAGTATAATAAAAATACGTGAAGGGAGTAATCCGGAAAAAAAAGTTATACTGTTTTCAATATGAAATTAGTTGGTGGATACAACCTCACTCTTTATGACCTTCCTCTTGTCATCCTGTATAACTGTGTCAAGTTTGATGCTGGTTGATCAAAAAAATGTGAAAACATTTAAGGAACAGATACATATACAGACAGAGGTGAAGTAACATATGCGATATCTGACTGTGACAGTTTGTAAAATATAATAAATACTGGCGTTTATAAGAAGCTACATTTCTAGGTATGGATAAAAATGTGGAAATGTGTATCTTATGTCAAATGGAACTTTTTGTTATGGTAGCTTCTCAGATTACCTAAGTGTCATCATTGATTACCTATGTTTATTAATAATTAGATAATATTGTCGTCTACAAAGATGGGCCTATTTTCAAGAATGGATAAATAACACCGAAATAGGAAAAAAAAACACATGACAACAATCCACATAAAGAATGGATGAATAACACCAAAATAGGAAAAAAAAACACATCACAACAATCCACATAAAGAATGGATGAATAACACCAAAATAGGAAAACACAAAACACATGACAACAATCCACATAAAGAATGGATGAATAACACCAAAATAGGAAAAAAAAAACATGACAACAATCCACATAAAGAATGGATGAATAACACCAAAATAGGAAAAAAAAACACATGACAACAATCCACATAAAGAATGGATGAATAACACCAAAATAGGAAAAAAAAAACACATGACAACAATTTACATAAAGAATGGATGAATAACACCAAAATAGGAAAAACAAAAACACATGACAACAATCCACATAAAGAATGGATGAATAACACCAAAATAGGAAAAAAAACACATGACAACAATCCACATAAAGAATGGATGAATAACACCAAAATAGGAAAAAACAACACATGACAACAATCCACATAAAGAATGAATGAATAACACCAAAATAGGAAAAAAAAACACATGACAACAATCCACATAAAGAATGAATGAATAACACCAAAATAGGAAAAAAAAACACATGACAACAATCCACATAAAGAATGAATGAATAACACCAAAATAGGAAAAAACAACACATGACAACAATCCACATAAAGAATGAATGAATAATACCAAAATAGGAAAAAAAACACATGACAACAATCCACATAAAGAATGGATGAATAACACCAAAATAGGAAAAAACAACACATGACAACAATCCACATAAAGAATGAATGAATAATACCAAAATAGGAAAAAAAAACACATGACAACAATCCACATAAAGAATGGATGAATAACACCAAAATAGGAAAAAACAACACATGACAACAATCCACATAAAGAATGAATGAATAACACCAAAATAGGAAAAAAAACACATGACAACAATCCACATAAAGAATGAATGAATAACACCAAAATAGGAAAAAAAAACACATGACAACAATCCACATAAAGAATGAATGAATAACACCAAAATAGAAAAAAAAAAACACATGACAACAATCCACATAAAGAATGAATTCCCAGAACAAGTGATAAAGAAGATAAAATGAAACAGTAAAACAGACAGATCATAGACACATCACCAAATACCCGTATGTCAGAGGGTTCTTTGAAAACAGCCACAGGATATCTAAAAAACATAAACTCAGAACACTGTTAAGAACCTATGATCATAGGTTTTACTCAGCAAACCACCTAAAGATCTAAAATAGAAAAAAAACAAAGCAACAGCAACAGAAAATAAATAAAACAAAACACCATTTACGGCATTCCTTGTGACTATGGATTCCAATACATTGGATAAATAAAATTACCAACTAAAGGTAGAATCCATGAACTCAATATACAGAAAACATCGGTCAATATACTGCAGCCAATCATGTGAAGTAAAAAAAAAAATCATACGAATAAAGGAAAAACAAGTTACGGTTTTACGTCATATTTTCTCCACTGAAATCCACACATAAATCAGAATAATGGAAGATGTACAACACATGAGAAAAAGGTTGGTAAAGGATGTCATTACACCATACTCGTGAACAATAAAATATACTCGGCCAACCTGGAATAGGACTCGGTGAAGCCACCCCAGTGGCACAGCAGTATGTCTATGGACTCACACCGCACGAAAAGCCCATTGTGTGACTTTGTGGCTAATTGCAAACAAACAACAACAAAAAACCTGGATATCCCTCTTTAAAAGATTATAATAAATTAATTCATTGTATTCCCGTTAGAGGGACCCCAGAAGAGTGGATAGCTGTCAAGAAGACCAAGGACTGGTCTTTTATCACCACGGGCTTAGTACTTCGTAGTTTCTGTCTGAAACGGCAGAAGATTGTCAGTCGAAACGTAAAATAAAAGATAATTATTAAATAATAGAATTAAAAGGAACAATAGTTAGACCAAGAGCAACGCATAGATCAGTAAATGTAACAGCGATATATATCAGATCTCCAGCTTTGCCGTAAAAATTTAAATACAACTTCTTAAAAGTATCTACAACGTATGTAAAAACTTGTTCTTCTACGTACCAAACATAGAATGTGTATGTTAGAAATAGACTCACCACACGTATAATGTTTATATTGGAAACAGGCTTACCAAATTTGCATTGTATATGCCAGAAATAGGGTTACCAAACGTGCAACGTTTATAGTAGAAATAGGCTCATCAAACGTGGAATATATACGTTAGAAATAGGCTTACTAACATAGAATATTAAATTCTAATCTATTTCAGCATAAATTTATTGGAAAGACACTAAGAAGGCAAATATTTGTTTTAAAGATCAAAGCTTCACAATGGGCAGTCAGTGTTGTACCCATTAAAGGTGTCAAAACCTGATCTTCAGGTTAAAAGCTGCAAACGTACTGGCGGATTACCAGAAGGGAAGAACTGCTTTATAAATGACTAAATTAAAATCTACATGATTTTTCCAGTTTCCTTGTAAGCGTTCATTGTGTTTTATACATGTCACGGCAAATACAGTTATATTAGATGATATAATTAAACATAGGAACGCAGGCTTCACTGTTTAGAAAGCACATTGTTACAAGAAGGTATTCGCGTGTGTCTGTTTGGTATCTTTTGAATTCCGCTCAAAGCTGCACGAGGGCTATCTCCGCTCGCCGTCCGTAATTTTGCAGTGTAAGACTAGAGGGAAGGCAGCTAATCATCACCACCCACCGCCATTCTTGGGCTACTCTTTTACCAACGAATAATGGAATTGACCATGACATTATGACGGCTGAAAGGGTGAGCATGTTTGGTGTGATGGGCATTCGAACCTGCAACCCTCAGATTATGTGTCGAGTGCCTTAACCATCTGGCCATGCCGAGACGACAGTATTGATACGGTTTAAAACGTTAACCACATTTAAAATATATGTTCTAAACGTAAAATTAGTTTTAATATTTCATTAAAAAATTAGTTATTGACCAAACTGAAATATGAAACACTAGGATACTGAAGACAATACAAATTATAATTTCTAGAATTACTAAGACAAAAACTAGTCACAAGCAATAAATAAACACTGTAGATATCAAGGCGCAATGTACTCATAGAAAAAAATAACATAAATATTTGCAAAATAGATTGTCCCTACAAATATAGTAATTTCTTTAATTTTAATTTTTTTATTTTGTTTTAAATTTTACGCTAGCTGTCCTTAATTTTGCCGTGTAAGACTAGAGGGAAGGCAGCTAGTCATCACCACCCATCGCCAACTCTTGGGCTATTCTTTTTGAACAAATATTGGGAGTGATCTTCACATTATAATAACCCCACAGCTGAAAGGCGAAGATGTTTGATGTAATGGGGATTCAAACCCGCGAACCTCAGATTGGGAGTCGAGTTCCCTAACCAACTAGCTATGGCAGGCCTTTAAAATAGGGAAAATATTAACATATATATATATATATATACACATGTGTGCATGTTTCCAAAATAGAAATATATATTTATTGGTCTCGAATAAGGAAGACCCTAACAGAAAAAGTCATACGTTTCCGAAAGGAAATTTAACAAGTTCGTTTCCTATTAATCGTCGACTGTAAGGTCTATGGTTTGCGTCCCGTTACCTCTTTAGCCTGACAAAAGTAGCGATGAGTGATGTTGACTAGTCTTCCTTCTCTCTAAGATATGACATCAGATAACTAAAACAGATAACCCTCCTGTAACTTTGAGCAAAATTCAACAACAAAAAAAACAAACCTTCAGAAAAAGTAATATGTCAGTTGCCGAAATATATTGGTCCTAGAAACAACAAACAACTCTCCCACCTAAAAACATTGGTCCTAGAAACAACAAACAACTCTCCCACCTAAAAACATTGGTCCTAGAAACAACAAACAACTCTCTTACCTTAAAACATTGGTCCTAGAAACAACAAACAACTCTCCCACCTAAAAACATTGGTCCTAGAAACAACAAACAACTCTCCCACCTAAAAACATTGGTCCTAGAAACAACAAACAACTCTCCCACCTAAAAACATTGGTCCTAGAAACAACAAACAACTCTCCCACCTAAAAACAATACACACACACATATATATGTTTTCAAAAGGTGTGTGTTTGTATGTGCGTATTTTCTTACAGCAAAGCCACATCGGGCTATCTGCTGAGCTCAAAAAGAGGAATCGAAGCCCTGATTTTAGCGATGTAAATCCGTAGACTTATCGCTGTACCAGCGGGGTGGGCCGTTTTCAAAAGGAAACGTTCCATTTAAAAAGTAAAACATACGCTGGTTTATGTAGATTGACGGATTTAAAAGGAGGGTAGAAAAGGTCAAGACCTGACGTATTATTCCTTGAATTTCTATATTCAATGTTAGTTCTGTAAAGAAGCATGGTAACTTCCAAAAAACAATACTTATCAAGACAAAGAAATCCGCTGGATTATCGCTACGGAAAATATTGTGTCATGAGCTCCTATAGAATTTGCTTCTTTGATCTAACATTTACGCGAAGAAAAGCTATCGTGGCTGATAGCCTAGAAGAAATACAGCTAATCAGTATCACCCACCGCCAACTCCTTCTATATTCTGATCGAGTAGCGGGATTTGACCTTCATTTCTTCTAAACCTATAAAGTCTGTTTCCACCGAAGGCAAGATTCGCTGAATTAAAAATGAGATTATTCATACTAACAAATTAATACGGAGAAGAGATTATAATACTGATAATTTAGCTACATATTAATAATTGCATATAGATTCAGTTTTACTTAAATGGTTGTTATTTATGCTTTACCAACAATAGAGCTTTCCATATTATTGAAGCCCCGGCATGGCCAGGTGAATAAGGCGCTCGATTCGTAATATGAGGGTCGAGGGTTCGAATCCCCGTCGCACCAAACATGCTCGCTCTTTCAGCCGTGGGGGGCGTTATTATGTGCGGTCAATCGCACTATTCGTTGGTGAAAGAGTAGCCCAAGAGTTATCGGTTGGTGGTGATGACTAGCTGCCCTCCCTCTAGTTTTACACTGCTAATTTAGGGACGGCTAGCGCAGATAGCCCTCTTGTAGCTTTGCGCGAAATTCAAAAAAAACAAACTATGTTATTGAATATTTTAAAATAAAATGTTAAATGGTTGGCTAATAGTCGTTAGTTTATGTAATGTAATTACTCTTTTATTTTGAGCAGTAAGGTATTGTGGGTAAATAGAGTTAACTGTGTAAGACAACATAAGTACTGCATAATACTTACGTAATTACTAAATACGATTACGTAAAAAAGGTATTACATGTCTCAAAACAGAAAATGGATCTGGCCGCGAGAAAAAGGACAAGAGAAAATATGAAACAGTAATGTGAAAATTAGGTTGTAGAAATATAATCTCAAGACGGCTAGCATGAATAAGACCTTATCAGATTTAAACATAAACATGTGGAAACTAACTAAATAAAATACTACTACAAAAGAAGAAAAAACGACACAGTCGTAAAAAAAACCTTTATTCTCACGTACACCTCAACTACACACACCATCCCTAACCTCACACACCCGATTGTCCACTACGACCCATAATGTCGACCTATGAATCATTCAACTACAACCACTGTTAACACATATCGTGGACATTTTATAAATATGTAACATCGGTCCTTTTTCAAAGGCTCTTTTACCTTATTCTTGACCAACTGAACGTTAAAGCCTTAATGGTCAATTTTGATGTAATCCATATATTCACAGAAGTCCAAACTACTGACACCTGCAAGTTAGCTTTATTATATCGAAGACCCTAACCCTTTGATACAAATCCCCAACAACCAATTAGCAAACCTTATAGAATTCACTACCACCAAAACTAACTTTTATAGAATTCACTACCACCAAAACTAACTTTTATATTATGTTTTAATGACCAAAACTACCTACAAATAAATGTCCTAAGTATGGGGATTCCCATATCACCAGATCTAGCCAACATTGTGAAGACACAGATTGAATCTCAAACGATCAATTCAGCCTTACACCCACCACTATAGTGGTACAGGTATGTTGATGATACAATTGTTGGATTCACATCTACAGAACAACCACTTGTTTTTCCAACCGTATTAACTCCATACACTCCAACATTAAGTTCACCTGGAACAGGGAAAAAAGTAGCCAAACAACATTTCTTAACCTCAAGATGACAAGAACCAAAACACAATTAGAAACAGAAATCCATAGAAAAATCACCCATACTGGACTATAGATTCCCTAGCATTCAGTACATCAAACAAAAAACACTCAACATATTAATAAACCAAATAAACACAGCCACAAAACTAATGATTAAATAAACAAAATAAAACAACACTTTATCAACAACAAAAATTTCCTTCAAAAATTGTCGAAAAAAATTAAACACACACACATACACACCTAGATCAACAACAGTGAACCACAAACAAGCAATAATAAATCCCGAGAAACAACAAAGTACAAAACCTTACATTGTTGTATACAATATATTTCTGATATACCTATACTAATTAATAACCTAACATCCAACTGCAACGCCCCCTACAATCCCGTGCCCGTTTGTACTCTCGTCGCTAAGACACGTGCCCGTCGCAACGTTTAGTTTCTACCCCCGCTAGTATAGCGGTATTCTCCGGATTTACAAAGCTAAAATCAGGGGTTCGAATCCCACCAGTGGGCTCAGCAGACAGCCCGATGTGGCTTTGCTATATGAAAATATACACAGCTTTTCCTTCGTCATTTTCATGCACTATACGCTTAAAACTAGTTTTGTTTTATTTTATTTTTTATGCGCTCCTTATGGCTCAGTGGTATGTTTGCGGACTTACAACACTAAAAACCGGGTTTCGATACCCGTAGTTGGCAGATTACAGATAGCCCAGTGAGTGGCTTTGTGCTTAAGTGAGAACAACAACAGTTACTTCTTATGTTTTTTATTTATTTTTTCTTTCCTTTCTTTTATTGTATTTCATTTTTATTATCAGTATTTTAACTTTCCCGATAAATATATATGAAAAAGGGAAAATATATACATATAAGTATATTACAAAAATAGTAAATATTAAAAAATGGAATAGAAGTAAAAAAATAAAAGATAAAAAATGGATAAAAAAGGGCAAATCAGGACAATACATGGACAGGGCCGGAGTACTGTGGGATACTCTGGCCCAAAATCTACAACAACAACAACAACACATGGACATTTCCCTAAAAGGGCCGGAGTACTGTGGGATTCTCTGGCCCAAAATCTACAACAACAACAACAATACATGGACATTTCCCTGAAAATGGCCGGAGTACTGTGGGATACTCTGGCCCAAAATCTACAACAACAACAATACATGGACATTTCCCTAAAAAGGGCCGGAGTACTGTGGGATACTCTGGCCCAAAATCTACAACAACAACAAATTCGTATTAGTTAGGAATGGAGGAAGAGGTCTTGTAAACCTGACCCTCCTGAATATTCAAAAATTAAACATACCCAAATATCCACAAAGAAGAAGCGAAGCCCGTCAACGGTCAGTTGAAAACTCCCTTTGCTAACCTAAAGATAACTTAGGAAGGTTGAAACGTGGTTCTGTACTTTGTATTAACTAAAATGTTAATATCTATACCAGCCGTCTTGAGAACACATTATAACTTCAAGTGGGTTTCTCGTCATCATGAACAAGTTGTGAAAAATTGTTCGAACCAGAATACGAAACAGCAGTGGGTGAATGTGGTTGTGAAATATGCAAGTCAAAAACATGGAGACATTTTATTTTTAGCAATGAAAATATAAAACATTAGCTGTGATAAAATACATTTTTTGTTCATGTCTGATGATTGTTATAAAAACACCTTTGTTTTCAAACATCAAATCCATCAATATCCCAGAATTATTATACGTTATACATAGATATTAGTAACCGAAGAAGCACTTGTCTTTCAGATATATAAACGGAATTAGATGTTGTTCTATGTCACTTGAAAATGTTTAAATATTTATGAACGGTACTTATAATAATTTATTTCAAGTATATAAACTGCACAAAACTTTTAGATACCCAGTAAAACTAATGATAGAAATGTCACAATTATTCTCTGACAAAGCTCTTACCGAAATATATAGATTAAAGAATTTATGTATTTTAATAAGTCCACTCATTATATGATGTAATTAACAGACGCTACTCCGTGAAACTCTGTAAATACAGAACTGGTGAAAATAAAAACCACTCTATGTTTCACAATTCATTCCTTTATTATTACCGTGTCATTGCGCTTAGAAAATCGTTGTTTAGTTTTAAATTTTTATTAATTATTTAAGGATTATTTAAATTTTCTTTCTAATTACAATAAATAGATTGACACTCTTAAAACACGAAATATAGGACAATATACAAACAAGAGAGTTACCATACGAAAGTAAGTGCTCACGAAATGTTTACAGTTCTGTGGAATCAAGAGTGTTGATTCAAATGTTGAATCACTAATCTGAAAAACAGATTACACATCAGAGTAAAAATATAACGCATATACATGTTACACAAAAATGTAAAAATATAAATTGTACACAGTTTACACAGAAATGTAAAATTATAGAGTGAATACAGACTACTCAGAAAGTTTAGACAGATTACATAGAAGTATAAAATTATGAAGTGCAGATAGATCACACAAAAGTGTAATGTTATAAAGTGTAGACAGATTACACAGAAATGTAAAATTATAAAGTGAAAACAGATTACACAGAAATGTAAAATTATAAAGTGAAAACAAATTACACAGAAATGTAAAATTATAAAGTGAAAACAGATTACACAGAAATGTAAAATTATAAAGTGAAAACAGATTACACAGAAATGTAAAATTATAAAGTGAAAACAGATTATACAGAAATTTAAAATTATAAAGTGTATACAGATTACACAAAAGTGTAATATTATAAAGTGTATACAGATTACACAGAAGTGTAATATTATAAAGTGTAGACAGATTACACAAAAATGTTAAATTATAAAGTGTAGACAGTTTACACAGAAATGTAAAATTATAAAGTGAATACAGACTACTCAGAAAGTTTAGACAGATTACATAGAAGTATAAAATTATGAAGTGCAGATAGATCACACAAAAGTGTAATGTTATAAAGTGTAGACAGATTACACAGAAATGTAAAATTATAAAGTGAAAACAGATTACACAGAAATGTAAAATTATAAAGTGAAAACAGATTACACAGAAATGTAAAATTATAAAGTGAAAACAGATTACACAGAAATGTAAAATTATAAAGTGAAAATAGATTATACAGAAATTTAAAATTATAAAGTGTATACAGATTACACAAAAGTGTAATATTATAAAGTGTATACAGATTACACAGAAGTGTAATATTATAAAAGTGTAGACAGATTACACAGAAATGTAAAATTATAAAGTGAAAACAGATTACACAGAAATGTAAAATTATAAAGTGAAAACAGATTACACAGAAATGTAAAATTATAAAGTGAAAACAGATTACACAGAAATGTAAAATTATAAAGTGAAAACAGATTATACAGAAATTTAAAATTATAAAGTGTATACAGATTACACAAAAGTGTAATATTATAAAGTGTATACAGATTACACAGAAGTGTAATATTATAAAGTGTAGACAGATTACACAAAAATGTTAAATTATAAAGTGTAGACAGATTACACAGAAATGTAAAATTATAAAGTGAAAACAGATTATACAGAAATTTAAAATTATAAAATGTATACAGATCACACAAAAGTGTAATATTATAAAGTGTAGACAGATTACACAGAAATGTAAAATTATAAAGTGAAAACAGATTATACATAAATTTAAAATTATAAAATGTATACAGATTACACAGAAGTGTAATATTATAAAGTGTAGACAAATTACACAAAAAATGTTAAATTATAAAGTGTAGACAGATTATCCAGAAATGTAAAATTATAAAGTGAATATAGATTATCCAGAAATGTAAAATTATAAAGTGTATACAGATTACACAGAAATCTAAAGCTCTAAAGTGTAGACAGATTACACAGAAGTGTAAAATTATAAAGTGTACACAGATTACACAGAAGTGTTAAATTATAAAGTGAATACAGATTATCCAGAAATGTAAAATTATAAAGTGTACACAGATTACACAGAAGTGTAAATTATAAAGTGTATACCGAGTACCCAGAAATGTAAAATTATAAAGTGTAGACAGGTCACATAGAAGTGTAAAATAAGTGACAAAGAACTCAACAGGCAAAATAAATGTACACATTTACAACAGGTCATAAGACTATAGACATATTATATAACAACAAAAATGACTGAACGCGTTGATGTTTGTCACTTGTGTAATCATTATGTTTGTACACACGTTTGATAACACGTAACTGTTTGGGTGATATGTTGATTAACACTCAACCATGGAAGATGGGTGGTATACTCACAGAATAAAAATTTCAGTCATATGAACAGTTGTATCTCAAACAAATAATAGCTATTGATGTTACATGTGAAACGTATGCAAAGAAACTATTCCAATCAACGTCTGATATGCTTAAGAGAGCAATGTAAACAACATGTCTATCTGATACATATTCATTGCTAGTCACTACCTCGCTGAAAATGCATATTTAGAATGTTATATATGGTACCAACTGGCTGCCACGACAAGATTTCCATAACCCTTATTGACAAAGTTGTATATCCGTTTTAGCTTCTAAATCCACTATTCATCTGACAAGTTACGTCCTACAGACATTAATACATTTGAGTTGATAATTCGACGTGTTATTTTTTTTAAAAAAAACAACTGCAAAAAACAACCCATTATACACCTAAACATATTAAGTTAATAACTTATAAACCCGGACATATTACTTTTGTCAAATTCTCAAAAAACACGATAACTAAAACATTACAAGAACACGATAACTAAAACATTGCAAGAACACGATAACTAAAACATTGCAAGAACACGATAACTGAAACATTACAAGAACACAATAACTATAAGATTACTCTTGTAATTTTACAAGTAGTAATTCCACTGTAACGTGTAGTGGCACAGCAGTATGTTTGAGGAATCCCGTTGCTCTAAACCGGGTTTCGATTCCCGCGTTGGGCGAAGCACTGCTAGTTTACTGTATTTTTTTTTTTTTTTGCTTAATTACAACCAGTCAAATTAATTTATCTTTATAAGTACGTTTCTATATCATTCCTGCTTTTACTTACACGATCCTGATTTGGAATCTAAAATTTACAAAGAAGCGTCCAAACTTTACCCTATTTTGAACGCATATATTACCGAAGCAGAATTCTATCAGATAATACAAACAATTAATATCACATTACCGATGAACACATTCTATCAGAAGTGCAGGAAGACAACATCATATTACCGAAGCAGAATTCTATCAGATAATAGAAACAATTAACATCATATTATCGATGAACACATTTTATCAGAAGTGCAGGAAGACAACATCATATTACCGAAGCAGAATTCTATCAGATAATACAAACAATTAATATCACATTACCAATGAACACATTCTATCAGAAGTGCAGGAAGACAACATCATATTACCGAAGCAGAATTCTATCAGATAATGCAAACAATTAACATCATATTATCGATGAAGACATTTTATCAGAAGTGCAGGAAGACAACATCATATTACCGAAGCAGAATTCTATCAGATAATACAAACAATTAATATCACATTACCGATGAACACATTTTATCAAATGTATAGGAAGACAACATAGTATTACCGAAAGAAAATTCCCTCAGAAATACTGGGAGTCAACATCATATTCTTTGATAGAATGCTATCAGAAATAAGAGAAAAGCAATATAATATTGTCCATTCATGACGAGTAATATTTTTAACAAGACTTGCAAAGCTATTCTTGTATTGATGGTATCTTAATATTTTCACCTCCAACTATTTTTCAGTGAAATTAAATTTTATTTTCAAATACTTCTACAGGTATTCTTGTATGGTGTCTACATAACTTAGTTTTCATCTATTGTCCAATCACCTCAACTAGAACATACAGCAAGACTTTCAAATGTATTCTTCTACTGTGTCTCCATATCTTCATCTCAAAATACCGTTTATTCAACTGGCTAGTTTTATTGAAACATTTAAAAGAATTCTTCTATGGTATTTACATAACCTCATGTCTGAATTTTGTCGAATAAAATTTACAAATATTATCAGCATCACTATTAAATCCATTATCGTATGACGATACTTCATCTTCAAATACTGTCCACTCAACATTAGTGGTGTTTGTAGTGAGACTTTTTAAGTGTTCTTTTAAATGTTGTCTCCCTGTCTTCATTTCAGACTGTTGTCCACTCAACATTAGTACTGTTTGTAGTGAGACTTTTTAAATGTTCTTTTGAATGTTGTCTCCCTGTCTTCATTTCAGACTGTTGTCCACTCAACATTAGTACTGTTTGTAGTGAGACTTTTTAAATGTTCTTTTGAATGTTGTCTCCCTGTCTTCATTTCAGACTGTTGTCCACTCAACATTAGTACTGTTTGTAGTGAGACTTTTTAAATGTTCTTTTAAATTTTGTCTCCCTGTCTTCATTTCAGACTGTTGTCCACTCAACATTAGTAGTGTTTGTAGTGAGACTTTTTAAATGTTCTTTTGCATGTTGTCTCCCTGTCTTCATTTCAGACTGTTGTCCACTCAACATTAGTAGTGTTTGTAGTGAGACTTTTTAAATGTTCTTTTGAATGTCGTCTCCCTGTCTTCATTTCAGACTGTTGTCCACTCAACATTAGTAGTGTTTGTAGTGAGACTTTTAAATGTTCTTTTGAATGTTGTCTCCCTGTCTTCATTTCAGACTGTTGTCCACTCAACATTAGTACTGTTTGTAGTGAGACTTTTTAAATGTTCTTTTAAATGTCGTCTCCCTGTCTTCATTTCAGACTGTTGTCCACTCAACATTAGTAGTGTTTGTAGTGAGACTTTTTAAATGTTCTTTTGAATGTTGTCTCCCTGTCTTCATTTCAGACTGTTGTCCACTCAACATTAGTAGTGTTTGTAGTGAGACTTTTAAATGTTCTTTTGAATGTTGTCTCCCTGTCTTCATTTCAGACTGTTGTCCACTCAACATTAGTAGTGTTTGTAGTGAGACTTTTAAATGTTCTTTTGAAATGTTGTCTCCCTGTCTTCATTTCAGACTGTTGTCCACTCAACATTAGTAGTGTTTGTAGTGAGACTTTTTAAATGTTCTTTTGAATGTTGTCTCCCTGTCTTCATTTCAGACTGTTGTCCACTCAACATTAGTAGTGTTTGTAGTGAGACTTTTTTAAATGTTCTTTTGAATGTTGTCTCCTGTATTCATTTCAGACTGTTGTCCACTCAACATTAGTAGTGTTTGTAGTGAGACTTTTAAATGTTCTTTTGAATGTTGTCTCCCTGTCTTCATTTCAGACTGTTGTCCACTCAACATTAGTAGTGTTTGTAGTGAGACTTTTAAATGTTCTTTTGAATGTTGTCTCCCTGTCTTCATTTCAGACTGTTGTCCACTCAACATTAGTAGTGTTTGTAGTGAGACTTTTTAAATGTTCTTTTGAATGTTGTCTCCCTGTCTTCATTTCAGACTGTTGTCCACTCAACATTAGTACTGTTTGTAGTGAGACTTTTTAAATGTTCTTTTGAATGTTGTCTCCCTGTCTTCATTTCAGACTGTTGTCCACTCAACATTAGTAGTGTTTGTAGTGAGACTTTTTAAATGTTCTTTTGAATGTTGTCTCCCTGTCTTCATTTCAGACTGTTGTCCACTCAACATTAGTACTGTTTGTAGTGAGACTTTTTAAATGTTCTTTTGAATGTTGTCTCCCTATCTTCATTTCAGACTACTGTCCATTTAAAATTAGTACTGTTTGTAGTGAGACTTTTTAAATGTTCTTTTAAATGTTGTCTCCCTGTCTTAATTTCAGACTGTTGTCCACTCAACATTAGTAGTGTTTGTAGTGAGACTTTTTAAATGTTCTTTTGAATGTTGTCTCCCTGTCTTCATTTCAGACTGTTGTCCACTCAACATTAGTAGTGTTTGTAGTGAGACTTTTTAAATGTTCTTTTGAATGTTGTCTCCCTGTCTTCATTTCAGACTACTGCTGTCCATTCAACATTAGTACTGTTTGTAGTGAGACTTTTTAAAGGTTCTTTTGAATGTTGTCTTCCTGTCTTCATTTCAGATTACTGTCCATTCAACATTACTAGTGTTTGTAAGGAGTTTTTTAATGGTTCTTTTGAATGTTGTCTCCCTATCTTCATTTCAGACTGCTGTCCATTCAACATTAGTAGTGTTTTTAGCGAGACGTTTTAAAGGTTCTTTTGAATGTTGTTTCCCTGTCTTCATTTCCGACTGTTGTTCATTCAACATTAGTAGTTTTTAGCGAGACTTTTTAAAGGTTCTTTTGAATGTTATCTTCCTATTGTCATTTCAGACTATTGTGCTTGAAACTCTAATAGTAATTTTGTCATTAAGCTTACATGTGTTATTTTATGGTTTTTTTCAGATATCTTCATAAAAACCTATAGTCAGTTCAGTCGTGCAAGTATTTTTATCAAGCCTTATAAATATATTCTTGTAACGTATCTCCACATTTTTGTCTTTATCAATTCTTTGTTAGAGTTACAAGTATTTTCAGCAATATATTTAAATGTATTCTTATATGGCGTATTCATATCTTCATCTCTAACTATTCCTCAATTATTTTTATTAGTATTATCAACAAGACTTTTGAAGATATTCTTGTATGATGTCTCCATATCTTCAGTTTAATCTGTAGGACATTAAAACTTAATAATATTTTAGGTAAGACGTTCAAATGTGTTCTTGTATTGAGTTTTCACACATTTTCATCTAAAGTATTGTCCATTTAGTCCTATTAGTTTTCTTGGTGAAACTTTTAAAAGTACTCTTTACATATCTTCATATTTGACTATTTTTCAATCAGATTTACTAGTATTTTCTGCAATACTTTAAAAGGGTTTTTGGTATGACGTCACAGTTTCTTTATTTTCAACTATCAACCAACCAGACTCGATAGTATTTTCATTATGACTTTTACATCTATTTTCGATTTGTGTTTCAATATTCTAATTTCCAACTATTGTCCAATTAGCTTTTCTAGTATTTTCATCAAGACTTTTATATCTATTGTTAATTGGTGTTTCAATAATCTCATCTCCAACTATTGTCCAATTAGTTTTTCTAGTATTTTCTTCAACACTTTTACATATATCCTTGAACAGCTTCGCCATATCTTCATCTGCGAGTATTATCCAATAATCTTTAATAGTATTTTCAACACGAAGTTTTTATGTATTTTTGTATGGCTTTTCATTTATCTTTATTTAAAAGTATTGTCAGTTCAGATCTACTAGTATATTTGCAATATTTTTAAAAGTATCGTAAAGCATCTCTACAACTTCAACTCTAATTATTTTCTAATCAGATTTACTATTATTTTCAGCAAGACCCTTAATTATATTCTTGTATAGCATCTGCTAGCTAAGCCATATCCCCAACTTCACCTGAGACTACTGTCTCTTAAACCCTTGTAGTATATTAAGCAAAATGTTTAAATGTATTCTTCTATGTGTTTTTTAATGTAACTTCATATAAAAATATTGTCAATTTAACCCTACTAGTATTTTAGCATGACTTTTAAATGCATCCTTGTAATGCGTCTTCACATCTAACTATCCTCCAGTCAGATTTTCTATTATTTTCAGCAGTACATTTAAAGGTATTATTGTATATCGTCTCAATATTCTCGTTTCCAGCTAATGTTATATTACCTTTACTACTATTTACAGCAAGCATTTTAAGCGTATTCTTCTATAGCATCTCCATATTTTCACCTCCAACTGCTGTCCAATCATCTTTACTAATATTTTAAGCAATACATTTACATGTATTTTTGTATGGCATCTCCTTATATTCATCTGGAACTACTGTCTAATGAGATTTACTAATATTTTCAATGAGATTCTTAAATACATTTTTGTTCAGCGTCTCTGTATATCTATCTCCATCAGCTGTCCAATCATCTTCACCAGCAATATTTTTAGATAAATTCTGGTACGAAGTCTCCAAATCTTCATCTTCAGCTATTGCCCTTTCAGATTTTACTTGTATTTCCAGCAAGTCCTTTAAATATATTCTTGTATGGCGTCTCCATATCTTCGTCTGCAGCTATTATCCATTCAACCATTGTAGTTTTTAAACATGATTCTTGAACGGATTCTTATATGCCGTTTATGCGTCTTATCTTCGGCTGTCACCTTTTGTTGTTTAACTGTACCGGTTTCTATCCTCTTACTTCTGCCCTTGATTGACATTTTTTTTAACCACTTTTATACCAACAAACCCTACTGTTTGATGCGAATTAATTTCAAAAGATGGTTTGAGTCAGTTTGGAATATCTTTTCCATTATCACATGTCCTACTGATTCACTCATTCCTTGTCCGTCATGGCGCTGAGATCTTCAAGAATGTTAATCCACTATGTACTCCGGAGTACAGGACTCGTTACTCTTTCCTCTTTCCAAACTCTACGTGTATTGGATACGTCATACTCAAATTTTTTTATCCAATATGCTGATGATACTGCTTTGGTGGCTCCTTCTTGAACCATAGTTCTCTTAACAAAATTCTCTTTTTGGGATTTACGATGCTAAAATAAAAACGTTCGATTCCCCTCAGTGAACACAAGAGTTAACTCTGACTTTGCTATAAGACAACACAAACATATACTTCACAAAATATTTAATATTGCAATAAATCAGTTTTTTTTGTCTGGTGCCATTACTGGCTTATTAATTTTAATGCTACCCAAATACCTGTTATATTCTTTGGTAGCCCACATCCTAAATATCTGCCTTTCAAAACCTCTTCGTATTTCATGATATTAGAGACAAAGCTCCTATCTTGTTATCTGACACAGTGAAATATCTGGCTCTCATTTCCTGGTAATCATCTCAACGTGAAAGATCCAAATTTCTACTCTACCATAGAAAATTTACGTGTTTTCTTGAATATCTCCAATGGTTTGGATAGTCCACTTTTTTCTCTTCAGTTATAAATTTTATATACCACTCTATCTGACATAGTAACATACGGTTGTGTTCCATTCTCCTATTACAGTCATCAGGCTTCTCATCACTTTGCATAGGTTTTCATTTTATATTACCCAGTCCCCCAAATGATCTCTGTAGTCGCGTTTGTTTTATCAAACTGTATATTTTTCCTGTAAAACATCCTTTTCTGAAATTACTACATGATATTATTAGTTACTACATTATATTATAAATTACTACATGATATTATTAATTACTAAACGATACTATTAGTTATAACATGATATTATTAATTACTAAACGACACTGTTAGTTATAACATTATATTATTAATTACTACACGATATTATAAATTACTACATTATATTATTAATTACTACATGATATTATTAATTACTAAACGATACTATTAGTTATAACATGATAAACGATACTGTTAGTTATAACATTATATTATTAATTACTACATGATATTATTAATTACTACATTTATATTATTAATTACTACATGATATTATTAATTACTAAACGATACTATTAGTTATAACATGATATTATTAATTACTAAACGATACTGTTAGTTATAACATTATATTATTAATTACTACACGATATTATTAATTATTACATTATATTATAAATTACTACATTATATTATTACTTACTTACATTATATTATTAATACTGTTACTACATTATATTATTAATTTCTGCCTCCTACTAAACAACTTTTCAAATTCTACTTTTTTTTGAAGGAGGATCCTGACCATAAAGTTGGCCACCATGGTAGACTTACCACTTTGCATTTATCCTTCCATCTCAAGACTCTGGTAACTCCATCCTATGTTACCTATACTTTAGCATCCCGCGCTCTACTTTGTCATTTATATTGTGAGGAACTCCTTTCTCATTTATTTCTCTTACTGAGCCATTATAAATTATTGAAGTTCTCTCATGACTGAAAGAGGGCGTAACTTTCTTATGGCCCGCCAGTATACGAGCTGGAATGAAAGCACGATTAAAAAAAAACAAAAAGACACTCTGCTTCTGATCGTCTAGTCTGACTAAGAAACTGGTATTTATGAAAAGCCACTTGTGTAGAGGCTCGTAATAGACAAGAGATTGACCTAAAATGCTACTTTACACCTCTATTGTTTGGAATCTGAGATAGTAAAATAGAGATGAATCTTTAAAAAAATGCATAAGCAGCTTACGGATTTTTTATTTCAAATAGTAGGCCCGTTGTACATTTATTTTGTTCGGTTAATATACATACATTTGTACGGAACAACTGAAAAAACAATAATTCTCGTATCATATTATTTTTATCAGATTCGGTAAACAGAGGTTTTCAAAGAAAAACAGACTTATAAAATCCGACATATTACTTTTGTTAAGTTTGTTTAAACATATTTAACAAAACACAATATTGTTATATGCACAAAGAGTTTACTTTTCTACCTTCTAAATACAAACATTTTCACAATAGGAATTCTTAAGGCATATTGCCTTTAGTAGCTTACAAATCTAGAGTTCTCCACTCCTGGCCCGACATGGATAGGTGGGTTAAGGCGTTCGACTCGTAATCTGAGGGTTGCAAGTTCGAAATCCTATTACACCAAACATGCTCGCCCTTTCTGCTGTGGGAGCGTTATAATGTGCAGTCAATCCCACTATTCCTTGGTAAAAGAGTAGCCCAAGAGTTGGCGGTGGGTGGTGATAACTAGTTGCCTTCCCTTTAGTCTTGCAGTTCTAAATTAGGGACGGCTAGCGCAGATAGCCCTCGTGTAGCTTCGCGCGAAATTTCGCAGTGTAAGACCAGAGGGAAGGCAGCTGGTCATTCCCACCCATCGCCTACCCTTGGACTACTCTTTTTACCAACGAATAGTGGATTTGACCGTCCCATTATAACGCCCACAACTTAAAGAGCCTACATGTTTGGTGCAAAGAGGATTCGAACCTGCGACCGACCCTCGGATTAGTTGTTATGGTGTTCGTCTTGCAGTCTGAGGATCGCGGGTTCCAACACTCATTCCATCAAAATATTCTCCTCCTTTCAGCCAGGGGGCGTTATTATGTGCGATCAAACCTACTATAGATTGGTAAAAAATTAGTTCTAGAGTTGGCGGTGATGACTAATTGCTTTATATGTGGTATTTAACTGCTAAATTAGGTACAATTAGCGCATAAACAACCCTCATGTAGCTTTGCACGAAATTTTAAACAAGCCAGACTTACAGACGCATATCAATTTCTTTTCGGCATACTTTTAAACTCAGACAGACATAATATACCCATTAGTAGTTACTAAACTTATAGTCTCAGGCTAATTTCTTTTATTACATTCTGTATAAACGATTTTTATAAAGAAAATATTAATCTAGAGCTCTGAAATCCATAAAAATCAAATAAACATTTCTGAAACGACTGGTTTGTTACAGCCAAATAAATTGGCTCTCTTTCACGTCTCTTTATCCTGGTTGGTAAATACAAACTACTGCAGGTAATCACACGGAATCCACCGCTGGTAAAACAGTAAGTCTACGCATTTATAACACTAAAATCAGCGCTTCGATTCCCGTCGATGGACTCAGCAGATTGGCCGATGTGGTTTTGCTATTAGAAAACACACACAGCTAGATGGATAACAATGTTTAAACACAGTAAGTGAAAGTTCTTTAAACTCCATTTATTTTACTTGTGTGTACTTTTAACGCAGTATTTATTTTATTACAACTCTATTAAAAAATTGATTCGTTTCCTATTTATTTGTTCAGTTTTATATGTCCATGGAATGGACACAACATCTTTAAGCTTCTAGTAGAGCCATAAAAGTTTATTTTTACTTTGGCCTGCAGATAAGCGAATGAAAGCTGCAGTGGGTATTAGATCTCTCATTGTGGTTTTACTTCATTTTAAAACTCATTTTTGTTAATACTCTTATTTATTTACTTTTCACGTCATTCCTGTAAAAAGTACATATTTTACCTTCATAAATTTATCGTCTATCTATCCATCGATATTTGGCCCGGCATGGCCAAGTGGGTTAAGGCGTTCGACTTGTAATCCGAGGTTCGCGGGTTCGAATCTCGGTCGCACTAAACATGCTCGCCCTTTCAGCCGTGGTGGCGTTATAATATGGCGGTCAATCCCACTATTTGTTGCTAAAAAAGTAGCCCAAGAGTTGGCGGTGAGTGGTGATGACTAGCTGCCTTCCCTCTAGTCTCACACTGCTAAATTAGGGACGGCTAGCACAGATAGCCCTCGAGTAGCTTTGTGCGAAATTCAAACAAAACAAAGCCCCCCCGCAAGTACAGCGGTATGTCTCCGGATTTACAACGCTAAAATCAGGGGTTCAATTCCCCTCGGTGGGCTGAGCAGATAGCCCGATGTGGCTTTGCTATAAGGAAAACACACACACACACACACACAAATAAAACCATCGATATTTAGCGCCATCTATTGGGTTGAATAGGGTTGAAAAAATATTTAAGTACTTGCAAGATATATTTACCATTTATAAAAATATCTGTTTGTATTTATAGGTTTATCAAAAGCAGATACCCACAGACCAGCGAAGTAAGCTAGAGAAATCTTTTAGCGATTGTCCGAGCCGTATAGGCGCAAGCCCTGTTGACGTGATAAGGTAGGTAAGTAGGTGGTAGATGAAAACCTTTACTGTTTCAGAAATCTTTGACCTGTTGTACCGTAAAGATTAACGACCTAGTGTACTATTACTATATATGCGATACCTGCTGTTAAGTATTACCCTCCTTAATAATAGCAGTAAATGACTGTAAAGCCACCTATGGATTTCTTTGCTATTCGTCCGTTGAAACAGGCGTTTGTTTCTAAACCGTTTACTTCGTTTAGTACCAAGTTTATGGAAACCAATGAGGAAGGATGGGCGTTTAGCACATAACAGCTCTAAGGATTCGTCCTTTTTAATGGACACTAGATTACAGGGCTATCATCAAGACGCATGGTCATCAAACGGAGCATGACTACCAATGTGACATCGACTGTAACGACGTGGCAAGGCTCCAAAACAGTTTAAATACAACTTACTCAACCTCTTTATTAGTTTTACAAGGTTCACAATTCAGGTTTTGTTCCTGTGAAATATTGCATGGTTTGGTTTGGTTGGTTTCTGAATTTCGCGCAAAGCTACTCGAAGGCTATCTGCACTAGCCATCCTTAATTTAGCAGTGTAAGACTAGAGGGAAGGCAGCTAGTCATCACCACTTACCGTCAACTCTTGAGCTGCTCTTTTACCAACGAATAGTGGGATTGACCGTCACATTATAACGCCCTCACGGCTGAAAGGGCGAGCCTGTTTGGTGCGATTTGTGAAATATAGCCTATACAAACCTATATAGGTATTCATAACTTATACACTTCAAGATATTACAGTTGTATGTTCTAAAACAACTACTACATAATCAACTAAATGTAGCTAACTAGGCATACTTTTTAACTTCCATAAGCCATATTTTTGTTAAAGAACTAATAACCATAAGCTTAGATAAATTATTATTGTTATCTTCAAAATATTTGTACAAAGAAAAGTAACACTTATGGACTGCGTAATGTTATTGTTGTAATAAATTAGATGTTATGGACCTAAATAAATTACTATTACTTCCAATTGAATGTAGCAAGTTAAAGAAAAATTAATTTTTTTAATTATGGAATTAACCCTCATGGCAACACTATTAGACACAACATTTCAAAGGAACTAACCCTTACATGTTAAACATACCAAACATTTGGAAGGAACTAACCCTTACATGTTAAACATACCAAACATTGTATTTCCAAGAGAACTAACCCTTATATGTTAAAACATACCAAAGTTGTAGAGTTCTCTCCTTATATTAATATTTCTTGAGTAACTAACCCTTAT
>NC_134834.1:109063840-109224148 GCF_004210375.1 Tachypleus tridentatus
GGATATAATACTTTGAAACACAAAATGTGTAAGTACTGTATTGTCAATGGAACCCAGCGAATGTAATGCCCTGACTAATGAATAAAACATACAACTTAGAGAGTTGTAATGGAACCCAAATTACGTAATGCCCTGGATAATAAAATATATGTCTTGTAGTTGCAATAGTTTGTTTGTTTCTGAATTTTGAGCAAAGCTACACGAGAGCTATCTGCACTAGCCGTCCCTAATTTAGCAGCATAAGACCAGAGGGAAGGCATCTAGTCATCACCACCCACCGCCAACTCTTAGACTACTCTTTTTTTAACAACGAATAGTGAGAATGACCGTCACTTTATAACGTCCATATGGATGAAAAGGTGAGCAAGTTTAGTGGGATGGAGATTCGAACTCGCGACCTTCAGATTTCGAGCCGAACGACCCTAATCCACTGGCCATGCCGAGCCCAAGTTGCAATGGACTCCAGAAGATGTAGTGTTATAGATCATTACAATGGAAACCTAAGAAAATATAACTCATATGAACATACAAATTACAAAGAATGCTTTTCGAATGTTTTGAAGACAAAGTACACATTTATAAAAATATTAAAATGTTCCATTCGAAGTGAAATCAGTAAGCATCAGGTGAGACCGAACCGTTGAGATTCAGACGAAAGGAAAGTTTAATCTGGCTTAATAATAAACTGATTCACAGCTTCGGAGAAACTTCAGTCAGCCACTTGTACTGAATATTATATAAATTAAAATGCCACTGGAACTATGACGTTATTTACTATTTGTTGTGAAGGACGTATGTCTTTAGGCCTTCAAATGAAATGTCCTCTTAGGCTTAGAAACGTCGTCACTAACTGTTATTTAATACATCTTTGCCCGATTGGCATCAATTAGAGAATTTTCAGTGTAATTGAAACCTTTCGTTCGAGAGCCAAGGACGTTTGTTTCGCTCAGTTATCAACTGTCAAAGACGGAAAGAACCACGGGTTAACGCGGGTTATAAAACGCTATTATAGCATCTATTGAAGTGGTTGCCATACAAATTGCCATTGCTATAGCGCCTGAACGTTCATTTTATTTCAACATAGATTTTATTTCAGGTGACCCTCAGGGTGGTCAGCGATGAATGTGCGGAATCACAAGGTTAAAATAAGGCGTTCGATTCCCTGTGGTAGACAGATCAAGAAAGTCCACTATGTATCTTTCCTCTAAAACAGTGGTTCCCAACCAAGGGTGCGAGATAACAGTTGTTTGGCCACCCTCACCTTTATTCTTAAATACATAATTACTGTGAGGGGTGCGAGAACATATTAAATATTTTAGGGGTGCGGGGCATAAAAGGGTTCGGAACCACTGTTCCAAAACAAGCTTATTACATCCGCCACTGAAGATGAACTGAAGTAGCTTTCGCCCTTTAATCTGCGTGTGTGAATGTTTGTTTGTCAACAAAATTTGTCAAACATGACAGAATGAATGTGGACAAACGTTGGTATACATTTGAGTTTTAACCCAAGTTAGAAGTAAATCTGTATTTGTTAACGTTTTGACTGATTTTTAACACTATTTTTGGCCCCAAAACTCAGTTGAAAACTATCAGATATGGATAAGATTTGGTGGATATATGTAGAAGGTTATTCCTCATTGCTGTGGCAAAAACTGTTTGTCTCCTTTGATAGCGACGGACATATGGACACGTTTTCGTGTTTTTTGAGGGCCTAATAAGGTCAACACTGACGAGGTTAGATATGTGCTCTACTGAATGTCTGATATCTAATTATGTCGTATTAATATTGTAGTGTAAGCTTTGTAGCAGTTTATTTTCGTGTATATAGATATCTATATTACTTTGTCTATAACGTTCAATACCTACACTTAAGATATTTAATTTTTGTTTGTTGAATTTTGCGCATAATTATAGGAATGCTTATAATCTAGTCGTCCATAATTTAGAATTGATTGAAACGAGAGGACAACAAGTTGACACCAACTACCGCCAGTTCTTGAGGAATTCTTACAACAAATAGTGGGATTGACTGTCAAATAATAACTTCCCGATGGCGAAAAAGGGCAGTATGTTGGCTGTGAGATTCGAATCCGCGACCCACAAGTTGCGATTTCAGTGCCTAACTATCTTAACATGCTAAGCTTCATCGTTAATTCAGTTTATCAGAAAATTTCACACAATTTTGTTCTCTTGGAATAATATGGTTTTTTTTTATACTAATCCAATTCTTTGTAAAGATTCTAGTCTAAAGAGTTGGATATATGGTAAATATTCATGTTTGTCTCCTTAAACATGACCTACACGTTAGTTTGCCGCAATGCGATCAGGAAGTCCAAAATCTGAATCCTGGACATGACGCTCAGCACACAGCAAACTTTGAAATGTGAAAATATTGTAGAAGTGGGAAGGATTGTCTCATTAATTAATTAAAAGTAACCTTGAAGACAACAGATAATGTACAATGGTTGTCCTCCTATTCGTAAGGAGTTCGGTTCTAAGCAAGTGGCAACTAAGCCTAATTCTAGGGACGTTTTAATTGACGATACATCACTCCAAAGTCATCCTTGTAACGGACGAGGCACAACACAAGATATAAATATCAAAAGCCTACAATTCCCAGTTTATACATTTATAAACTGCTAAGTTAGGAAATCAGAAAGTTACGATTAATAATTAAAGAGTATTTCAGCAAAATCGTGAAAATGATAGAACTTTTATAAAATGTACTCAATCTCTGTGAACCAAAACCTGCCGAAAACAAAGAAACCTACATCCAACACTAAGATGGGAACTACCATGGGTGTGGATGAGAAATCCCGAAGAGACGTATAACTACCTCAGATATATATCATCCAACTCACCCAACAATGGAAAGACGGGCGTCATACGCGTAGAGAATGAACAAGATTCAGAAATGAACCTGCTATAAGTTGTACACCACCCGTGATAAGTAAAGTGCAACGTCCAGAAGCAGGTGAGAATTCATGAACACAGAATTCGATGACAGAACCCTTCCTCGTCACTCAGGTAACATTATACAACTTCTGTGTGGGAAAAAAACACGACACAGTATACACCAACTGCTTCTAAGACACATCCGTGCAATTGTTTCGTTTGGTTCGTTTTTTAATTTCGCGCAAAGCTATACGAGGTCTATCTGCGCTAGCCTTCCCTAATTTTGTAGTGTAAGACTAGAGGGAACGCAGCTAGTCATCACGACCCACCGCTAACTCTTTGGCTACTCTTTTACCATCGAATAGTGGGATTGATCAACATTATAACGCCCCAACGTTTGAAAAGACGAGCATGTTTGGTGTGACGGGGATTCGAACCCGCGACCCTCAAATTACGAGTCGAGTGCTTTAACCATCTGGTAATGCCGGGCTCATCCGTGCAATCGTAGGGTAGATAAAGTATTTGGAGAATGAAATAGATATTCATAATATTCCAAATTAGAGTATTGGAAAATTTGTTTTCATAAACTAAATATGCTATGAAAATTGCCTGAAAAGAGTGATGTAATTTGGAAATGAGTGATTTACATCCTATTTCAATGGTAATTACATTGCAGGGCTACCACCAAGATGTACGGTTATCAAACACAGCATGACGGGACTTGACAACCTGGACTGTAACGACGTGGTGAGGCTACAAAATAATTTTTATGTATAAAATACTTTAAAATACTATAAACATATTGTATAAATAAAAAAATGAAACGCATGCTTTATGTTTTACAACTCGGATTACAAGTCGAGTGCCTTAACCACCTGGCCATGCCTGGACTTCCTTTTGATGGATTTTCACCAAATTTGGGAAACATGAATGTTGTGTCCATGTGATTTTGCTTTTTGTGTTTTGTTGCTTTTAATTAATTCTTTTGTCTTATTTTTACAATTACATTTAAGGTAAGCAATTTTTCATGTCTTAAAATAACCTCTCATTAATAATGGATTACGGGTACCACAGATAGTAATTATAGTACGTTCTATTGAAACGGTCCGGTTCGGCCACAAGGCAAAAATGTATCTCAGAACGGCTCGCACGAGTACTAACACTTTTACCGATAAGGAGAGAACAACGTTTCGACCTTCCTAGATCATTTTTAGGTAAAGAAACAGAGATGTCATTATTTTACAGCGCACCAAAAACCTCAGTGTTGAGAACTCTTCAGGAAATCAAACAAATAATTACGATATAATGAGACAGGTTTAGCTATACAATCTATAATATATCTAAATACAATGAATTCTAGTGAAACTCAAACAAGTAATTACATGGTTTATATGTAATAATCCAATAACATTGTGCTGTACAGAATATAATCGAAATGCAATTTATAAAAAGAAAACTGAAACCAATTAGAATGTCTATATAAATGCTTTCGTCATTGCTGGTCAAATTCTATTCGACCTAAAAAGCCTTGGGACCTGTCTGGTGGCTCGTTCTCTTCTATGTTAATGTAACACACTTGTCTGTGTTGTATATCATAGTCAGCTTTGATTCACCTTACATTTCAACAGGTTCTTCACCGTGTTCTGTGAAAACTGTTTACACTCGTTTGTCCAAAATGGCTCTCACTTCAAGAGGTTAGAAAATAAAAAGTCGTAGAGCTCGACAGATTCAATTTACACAACTATGATTTGCCACAAGTGTGGTTCGTGGGCTGATTTAAACGACTCTATCGTCAAATGGGATGTGGTTTATGTTACTGTCACTAGTGGCCTCTCCTTTACCCTATAAACTTTACTTCATATAACGACCACTCAATAGAATCAAGTTGTTGTATCTATTAACAACTTTAATACGAAATATTTAAATTTCAATATAATGAAAGTAGCGAACATTCTAGTAGAACAGTGACAAGAAAGTTAATGTTTTCTATCACTATAACTCCGAACATAATCTCCACTAATGTTTAAACACTTCGTTTAAGATTCTTATCCGAACCTCATTAGAAAATGTTTGTTTTGACACATCGATTTATCAGGTTTTTAAATAGAATACAGTAATATGAATCTCAATTATAAAGAATTTATACTAGTGTACTAGAGTGTTCTACTAGTGTATCAGAATAGTAATTTCAGATGTGCTAGATGTTCTATTAGAGTACTGAAGTACATATATCAGATGTACCAAGTTTTCTACTAGTGTATTGGAGTACATATATCAGATGTACCAAGTATTCTACTAGTGTAGTTGAATATATATATCAGATGTACCAAGTGCTTAACCGTTGTACTGGAGTATATTTGAGATGTATTCTACAAGATTTAGTCTAACTCGGAAAACAAAATCAGTCGTACTAAAGCGAAATAATTTCTGATGCTACACAGACCCGTCATGTTCTGTTAAATTCGAAGAATGGTGCTCGTTTGTTTGTTTTTTGAATTTCGCGCAAAGCTACACTAGGGCTATTTGCGCTAGCTGTTCGTAATTTAACTATGTAATACCAGAAGGAAGGCTACTAATCATCACCACCAACCGTCAAGTTTAGGACCACCCTTTTACAAATGAGTAATGGAATTGATCTATAGTTATAACGCCCCCACGGTTGAGAGGGCGAACATGTTTGTATAATGGTGATTCGAACCCACGGCCCTCAGATTGCGAGTCAACTGGCTTAACCGTGTGGCTATGTCTGGCCTGCAAAATGAGGAATAAAACATAACCGCTAGTATAAACTTTCCGTAGTGTTTAAATAAGATATGTCACTGTTTTTACGTTTAATACTAAGAAATTTTTGTGGTACATACATGTACATATATATTAGATTAACATGTACAAACGGTGTTTTTATATACATCACTGAAAATATAAGAAAACTGGTTAATAATACGGCATGAAAACAATCAGAAAGACGTGGTGGTTGTTATAATAATACGTAAGTTTTACTTGATCTGGTAAATACCTAACGTTATTTATATTTTACTGTTATTGTTACTTCACAATTACATTATAAACCTTCAAATATTTTAACATAAATATTTTAACGTAAATGTAAATATTTGTTTAACAGTTTAGTACTGACACATTATTTGTTCAGAAAATTTACCTTGCAACAATAGAAATAGTTAATTAATCTGTAAATTATTTTTCTAAAACCCAATACTCATCTCATCCTGTTAATTTTTATTTAACTGTATTGGTACAATTTATTAAACAAAATACCATTTGTACCGCCATCTAGTGTTACTATTTGACATTTTAGTAGGTATTTGGGATGTAGAAAGTGTCTTGCTCAAATAATAGAATATAGATACTAAAACTGGCAAGTATTCTGCTAGTGTACTAGAGTACATACTTCAGATGTACCAAGTGTTCCAACAGTGTTCTGAAGTACATATTTCAGATGTACCGACAGTTCTACTATTGCACTATATTTTAGTACTAGAATATATTTGTATGGTAAATTATCGATTCTTCAGTGGAAAGATAAAAGAAACATTTAAAGCCGTTAACAGTTAACGAATAAGTAAATTTTAACTCATCTAATAAATAGCTAAACATTTGATATGTTTGTAACGATTATTGTTACGTTACAAATTCAAGACACTTAAATATTTTAAGGTTAGTATAATTATTCGTTCAAAATTTCACGACTGAGGCATTTGCTTGGTGTGCAAAATTCACGACACAAAAGTTTCGTTATTCTATAAATTATCTGTATCAAATCCAATAATTCACTTGTTCCTGTTGTTTTTAAAATATAATAGGATGGTTTGCCGATAACAGTATGTTTAATTTTTCAATTTTACTTCTGAACTTTACGATTATAGTCAAATGGTATTACACTTCTAGAAGAAACAACAACTAAAATTTAGAAACACAATGTTGGCTTGTTCTCGGTTCTATAAAACGGATTTGTTATTTTTCACTAATGTTAGTTTGCTACTGATTCACTAATGTTGTTTTTTACTTTTTCACTAATGTTAGTTTTCTACTGATTCACTAATGTTGTTTTTTTATTTTTCACTAATATTAGTTTCATACTGATTCACTAATGTTGTTTTTTATTTCTTCACTAATATCCGTTTGATATTGATTCACTAATGTTGTTTTTTATTTCTTCAGCAATATTAGTTTTCTACTGATTCACTAATGTTGTTTATTATTTCTTCACTAATATTAGTTTGATACTGATTCACTAATGTTGTTTTTTATTTCTTCACTAATATTAGTTTGATATTGATTCACCACTGTTGTTTTTTATTTCTTCACAAATATTAGTTTGATACTGATTCACTAATGTTGTTTTTTTATTTCTTCACTAATGTTAGTTTTCTACTGATTCACTAATGTTGTTTATTATTTCTTCACTAATGTTAGTTTTCTACTAATTCACTAATGTTGTTTTTTATTTCTTCACTAATATTAGTTTGATATTGATTCAATGATGTTGTTTTTTATTTCTTCACTAATATTAGTTTCATACTGATTCACTAATGTTGTTTTTTATTTATTCACAAATATTAGTTTTCTACCGATTCACTAATGTTGTTTATTATTTCTTCACTAATATTAGTTTGATACTGATTCACTAATGTAGTTTTGTATTTCTTCACTGGTATTAGTTTAATCAGATTTCACTAATATCGGTTTCATGTTTCTTCATTGATGTTGATTTGATGCTGTTTCACTAATGTTAGTTAATTATAATGACCTCTGTTTTATGTGAGAAACAGTTGGAGTACATTCTGTGGAAAAACATTCCTTCCATATCTGATTAAGAGTGATACCATGAGGAAATGAGTCAGTATTTTCTATTTTAATATTCAGTAAAACACCTTAAGAGGGCCACAATAATGAAATGAGTCAGTAGTTTGTATTTTAATATTCTGTAAAACACCTTAAGAGGGCCACGATAATGAAATGAGTCAGTAGTTTGTATTTTAATGTTCAGTAAAACACCTTAAGAGGGCCACAATAATGAAATGAGTCAGTAGTTTGTATTTTAAGGTTCAGTAAAACACCTTAAGAGGGCCACAATAATGAAATGAGTCAGTAGTTTGTATTTTAATGTTCAGTAAAACACCTTAAGAGGGCCACAATAATGAAATGAGTCTGTAGTTTGTATTTTAATATTCTATAAAAGGGGTTAAAAACGCCACAATAAGGAAATGAGTTTGTATTTTGTATTTTAATGTTAAGTCAAACTGATTAATTGTGATATCTATAGGATGTGAGCCTGTAAATTATATTTTAATGTTAAATAAAACTGGTTAAGAGTGCGACAATAACAAAGTAAGTCTGTATTTTAATGTTCCGTATAACTGGTTAAGAGAGACACAATAAGGAAGTGAGTCTTTTATTTTTACTTTAAACTTCAGTAGAGCTGGTTAAAAATGCCACAATAAGGAAATGACTTTGTAGGTTGTATTTTTTTCTTCAGTAAAGATGGTTAAGCGTGCCACAATAAGGAAATGAGTCTCTATTTTGTATTTTAATGTTAAGTAAAACTCATTACGGGTGCTACCATGAGCAATTAACCCGTATTTTAAAATTTTATATTAAGAAAAACGGTTCAAAAGTAATACGGTAATACTCTAAGAAAATGATATTGTAGTTAGTATTTTAATATTCAGTAAAACTGATTAAGAGAGCCACAATAAGGAAAGGAGCATGTAGTTTGTATTTAATTATTAAGTAAAAAGAGGTTAAGAGTGCTACCATGACGAAATTAATAAGTTGTTTGTACTTGAATGTTCGGTAAAACTGGTGATGAGTGCCACTATAAAGAAATGCCACATTACGGAAGTCTCTATTTTGTTTTTTAATGTTCAATAAAACTGGTTGACAGTGCTTGTTATGAAAAAATGAGTATTTTTGAAATTTAATGGTCAGAAAAATCTGTTATAAGTACCACAATAAGGAAATGAGACTGTATTTGGTATTTTAATGTTCAGTATTACTGGTTACGAGTGCCACAATAACGAAATCAGTCTTTAGTTTGTATTTTCATGTTCAGTAAAAGTGGTAAAGAGTGCCACAATAAGGAAGTATGTCTGTATTTTCTAATTTATGGTAAGTAAAACTAATTAATAGTGCTATATTGAAGAAATCAGACTGTAATTTGTAATCTAATGTTAAGTCAAACTGGTTAAAAGTGCGACTATAACAAAGTAATCCTGTGTTTTGTTTTCAATGTTCAGTAAAACAGGATAAGAATGCTACCGTTAGGATATGAGTCTATAGTTTGTTTTGTAATAATCAGTTAAACTGGTTAAGATTGCTACTGTGAGGAAATGAGGCTGAATTTTGTATTTTAAACTTCGGTAGAGCTGGTTAGAAATGTCACAATAAGGAAATGAGTCTGTAGGTTATATATTGTTGTTCAGTAAAGGGGGCTAAGAGTGCCACAATAAGGAAATGAGTCTGTATTTTCCATATTAATGTAAAGTCAAACTGGTTAAGAGTGCGACAATAAAGAACGTTTGCCTACATGCAACCAATGGAAAAGAGTAGATTACTCTTCAGAGTTACTGTTCTAAAATCCCAAGTTCGATTCTCTACAGTGGAGACAGCAGGTAGCCCTATGCGGTTTTGTAAAAGTACAAACAAACAAAATTATATTTTCAGATCTATAAAAGTGGACAGAGAGTTATAAATCATTCATAACCCTTACAGCCAAACATGAAACTTATGTTAAGCATTGTTATTTCTCCATTGTGAGCGAGAGAAACCTATTCAACACCATACAATGTTGTGAAGCAAGTGGCTTCAAAAGATCCCTTGATGCTGTAGTAATAACGAAGACATGCTGGAGTTTGCATTTAGGTAAAAGATTAAGGATATTGAGATAAATATGTTTTTGTTCGTTCCGAAAGTCTAAAAAAACGTCACATGCTTTTCATATTCACATTTGGAAGTATTTTCGAACTAATGACTCGAACAGTTTGGATATAATGAGTCTTGGTAGGAACTACACCAGAAGCAGCGAACGTATATTGAATGGAGGTGCGCAGAGTCACAGGACGTATGGTTCGACGTGGAAAATAATAAAGACATATAGAAGTGGTTCAGATCAAATGTTTCCAGGTGGGAGAGACTACAGCACTTGAATCGGTTATGATATAATGGCTGGAGATGAGCACCAAACATGACTAAGTTAAAACTGTTTGGACGTAGTTATAAGAGTTCGAAGGATTAAAAGGATATGAAACAGTTGGGATATAATTAAACTAGTTGGGAACATAAATGACGCTAAGAACCCTTTTTATATAATGGTCTGAGGTGGAAAGTGTTACAAGAGTAGATGTAGCTTGGATATAATTAGTCGAGGTGGGAACACGAAGAGGATTAGATAAAAACAGTTTGGACATAAAGAGTAGAGGTGGTAAATGTTGAAATTTGGTTTTTAGTGATATAAACATTTAGACTTACTGTTGAGTCACTTCAAGAACAACACCAGTTACGAGCATAATCTACAGTTCTCATAAAATGATCTAAACATAAAACGAAACAATTTTACCTTCAGCGGTATCACCTACATATTCAGTGGAATACATTGCCCAGAGAACTAAAAGTGGAATATCCTATGAAAATTAGTTAGATTGTACCTTACATACTGTAGTTTATTAATGTTTTACATGTCTTAGCTCTCGGATTAGAAAAGCAAGAAACCTACTTTGTTCTAACTTCTTTTTGAAGGTTTACAGTTACCTACTAGAGACATAATGATGACTGTTGTTAGTATAAAGAAACAACTAAAAAAAGCTCAGTTACAGATTCTGATGTTCTTTATAACAGTCGTTTGTTTAAATGTGCTCACGTTCAAATTTTAAATAGGGTTTTGTCAACGTAATGAGCCATTAGACGAGCTAAACTTTCTTCATAGGCTAGAACTAACAGTAAGTCATCACTCAGGCTTCTAATGCTATTTTATTTATTAGAAGAGAGTAACATATAAGGATAAAAGTTACAATCTCGCAGGCAAATTATTCGATTCCTTTCTTAACGCACACTAAAAAGACAAGATGATCTTATATTTAGATTGAGAAACCTAATAACAATTTGGTTCATTCAGATATGTCCAATTTACCAACAAAAGAAAGTGGTTTAGAATGGTTGAAAGTTCGTTACAATTTCTAATCTAGCAGATAAAAACTATTCTTTTATACAGACAACAGTATATTACAAAACAAACAGTTTCTGTATAGAAATGAGGGGAAATTGATAAATCTCAGGTTAATAACCCACATCGAGAATGTGGTTGAAGACCAAAGAACGTGTTCACAATAGTTGACTGCTTCAAGTTACAAAGTTTCGGTATTGATTCTATTGTTATTCTTAAAAAATGATTTCCAGCTGCGAGGACAGTTTTAAAAGATGTCCGCAGCCATCAAGTATATTAAGAAGAATCCATGAAGATGACACTGAAGATACTTGTTATTCTAATAACGATGGTTTATAAAACCATCATAGGTTCTGTTCTTGGTAAATTAATAGCAAAGCACTATGTTATAGAGAAAGGGTGTTAGATTTACATTGCGACATTGTTTTGGGTGTAACTTTAAATGTGGGGCACGTGCTTGGTGGAATAGAAATACTAAACGAAGACGGTAAGAAGAATGATGAAGATCTATTTTATAATTAATCTAAAATTGTAACTAAATGATGGGTGGACATAACAGTGGAAGTACTAGAACCACCACCTGTTGTTGTTTTCATTAGATATGTGCTGAATGTTCCCTAAGTTTCCGTTTGTTTGTTTTGAATTTCGCACAAAGCTACTCGAGGGCTATCTGTGCTGTTCTCATATCTAATTATGTCGTACTAATATTGTAGTGTAAGCTTTGTAGAGGGAGCAACTAGTCGACTCCACCTACCGCCAGTTCTTGAAGTATTTTTACAACAAAGAGTGGGATTGACTATCAAATAATAACGCCCCGATAGCTAAAAGGGGTAATATGTTGGCTGTGAGATTCGAAACCGCGACCCACAAGTTGCGATTTGAGTGCCCTAACCATCTTAACATGCTAAGCTTGATCGTTAATTCAGTTTATGAGAAAATTTCACACAGTTTTATTCTCTTGGAATAATATGGGTTTTTTTATACTAATCCAATTCTTTGTAAAGATTCTAGTCTAAAGACTTGGATATATGGTAAATATTCATGTTCGTCTCCTTAAACATGACCTTCACATTAGTTTTCCGCAATGGGATCAGAAAGTCCAAAATCTGAATCCTGGACTTGACGCTCAGCACACAACATACTTTGAAATGTGAAAATATTGTAGAAGTGGGAAGGATTGTATCTCATTCATTAATTAAAAGTAACCTTGAAGACAACAGATAATGTACACTGGTTGTCCTCCTATTCGTAAGGAGTTCGGTTCTAAGCAAGTGGCAACTAAGCCTAATTCTAGGGACGTTTTAGTTGACGATACATCACTCCAAAGTCATCCTTGGATCGGACGAGGCACAAAACAAGATATAAATATCAAAAGCCTATAGTTCCCAGTATATACATTTATAAACTGCTAAGTTAGGAAATCAGAAAGTTACGATTAATAATTAAAGAGTATTTCAGCAAAATCGTGAAAATGATAGAACTTGTATAAAATGTACTCAATCTCTGTGAACCAAAGCCTACTGAAAACAAAGAAACCTACATCCAACACTAAGATGGGAACTACCATGGGTGTGGATGAGAAATCCGAAGAGACATATAACGACCTCAGATATATATCATCCAACTCACCCAACAATGTAAAGACGGGCGTCATACGTTGCAGAATGAACAAGATTCAGAAATAAACCTGCTACAAGTTGTACACCACCCGTGATAAGTAAGGTGCAACGTCTGGAAACAGGTGAGAATTCATGAACACAGAATTCGATGACGGAACCCTTCCTCGTCACTCAGGTAACATTATACAACTTCTGTGTGTGAAAAAAACACAACACAGTTTACACCAACTGCTTCTAAACCACATCCGTGCAATTGTTTCGACTCGTTATCTAAGGGTCGCGGGTTCGAATCCCCTTCGCACCAAACATGCTTGCCCTTTAAGCCGTAGTAGCGTTATAATGTGACGGTCAATCCCACTATTCGTTGGTAAAAGAGTAGCCTAAGAGTTGGCGGTGGGTGGTGATGATTAGCTGTTTTCTCTCTAGTCTTTATTGCTAAATAAAGAACGCCTATCGCAGATAACCCTCGTGTGGTTTTGCGCGGAATTCAGAAAACAAACAAATCTTTTAATATGGCAGTATATTTGTTGCACTATGTTCGACTGAAACACCAGGGTCTGATAGGAATGTTTTATATACTTTAATGATACTAAGGTGACAATGTAATTGATTTACTATGCGCAACTGAGACGACTTTTTCATGTACTATAGGCCCGGCATGGCCAGGTGGGTTGAGGCGTTCGACTCGTAACATGAGGGTCGCGGGTTCGAATCCCGGTCATATCAAACATGCTAGCCCTTTCAGCTTTGGGAGGGTTATAATGTTACACTCAATCCCACTACTCCTTAGTACATTTCTCGTATAATCACCGTGGTGAAGTTATTCTTCATGACGAGAAACACACATGAAACAAAAATGTATCTCAGTACGGCTCACATGAGTATTAACACTTTTACTGATAAGGAGAGAACAACGTTTCGACCTTCCTCGGTCATCTTCAGGTTAAGAAACAGAGAAGTCATTATTTTACAGCGCACCAAAAATCTCAGTGTTGAGAACTCTTCAGGAAATCAAACAAATCATTACGATATAATGACACAGGTTTAGCTATACAATCTATAATATATCAAAATACAATGAATTGTAGTGAAACTCAAACAAGTAATTACATGGTTTATATGTAATAATCCAATAACATTGTGCTGTACAGAATATAATCGAAATACAATTTATAAAATGAAAACTGAAACCAATTAAAATGTCTATATAAATGCTTTCGTCATTGCTGGTCAAATTCTATTCGACCTATAAAGCCTTGGGACCTGTCTGGTGGTTCCTTCTCTTCTGTGTTAATGTAACACACTTGTGTGTGTTGTATATCATAGTCAGCTTTGATTCACCTTACATTTCAACAGGTTCTTCACCGTGTTCTGTGAAAACTGTTTACACTCGTTTGTCCAAAATGGCTCTCACTTCAAGAGGTTAGAAAATAAAAAGTCGTAGAGCTCGACAGATTCAATTTACACAACTATGATTTGCCACAAGTGTGGTTCGTGGGCTGATTTAAACGACTCTATCGTCAAATGGGGTGTGGTTCATGTTACTGTCACTAGTGGCCTCTTCTTTACCCTATAAACTTTACTTTATATAACGACCACTCAATAGAATCAAGTTGTTGTATCTATTAACAACTTTAATACGAAATATTTAAATTTCAATATAATGAAAATAGCGAACATTCTAGTAGAACAGTGACAAGAAAGTTAATGTTTTCTATCACTATAACTCCGAACATAATCTCCACTAATGTATAAACGTTTCGTTTAAGATTCTTATCCGAACCTCATTAGAAAATGTTTGTTTTGACACATCGATTTATCAGATTTTTAAATAGAATACAGTAATATGAATCTCAATTATAAAGAATATATACTAGTGTACTAGAGTGTTCTACTAGTGTATTAGAATAGTAATTTCAGATGTGCTGGATGTTCTATTAGAGTACTGGAGTACATATATCAGATGTACCAAGTTTTCTACTAGTGTATTGGAGTACATATGTCAGATGTACCAAGTTTTCTACTACTGTATTGGAGTACATATATCAGACGTACCAAGTTTTCTACTAGTGTATTGGAGTACATATATCAGATGTACCAAATGCTTAACCGTTGTACTGGAGTATATTTGAGATGTATTCTACAAGATTCAGTCTAACTCGGAAAACAAAATCAGTCGTACTAAAGCAAAATAATTTCTGATGCTACACAGACCCGTCACGTTCTGTTAAATTCGAAGAATGGGGCTCGTTTGTTTGTTTTTTGAATTTCGCGAAAAGCTATACTAGGGCTATTTGCGCTAGCCGTTCGTAACTTGACTATGTAAGACAAGAAGGAAGGCTACTAATCATCACCACCAACCGTCAAGTTTAGGACTACTCTTTTACAAATGAGTAGTGGAATTGATCTATAATTATAACGCCCCCACGGTTGAGAGGGCGAACATGTTTGTATAATGGTGATTCGAACCCACGGCCCTCAGATTGCGAGTCAACTGGCTTAACCGTGTGGCTATGTCTGGCCTGCAAAATGAGGAATAAAACATAACCGCTAGTATAAACTTTCCGTAGTGTTTAAATAAGATATGTCACTGTTTTTACGTTTAATACTAAGAAATTTTTGTGGTACATACATGTACATATATATTAGATTAACATGTACAAACGGTGTTTTTTATATACATCACTGAAAATATAAGAAAAATGGTTAATAATACAACATGAAAACAATGAGAAATACGTGGTTGTTGTTATAATAATACGTAAGTTTTACTTGATCTGGTAAATACCTAACGTTATTTATATTTTACTGTTATTGTTACTTTACAATAACATTATAAACCTTCAAATATTTTAACATAAATATTTTAACGTAAATGTAAATATTTGTTTAACAGTTTAGTACTGATACATTATTTGCTCAGAAAATTTACCTTGTAACAATACAAATAATTAATTATTCTGTAAATTATTTTTCTAAACCCCAATACTCATTTCGTCCTGTTAATTTTTATTTAGCTGTATTGGTAAAATTTATTAAACAAAATACCAGTTGTACCGCCATCTAGTGTTACTATTTGACATTTTAGTAGGTATTTGGGATGTAGAAAGTGTCTTGCTCAAATAATAGAATATAGATATTAAAATTGGCAAGTATTCTGTAAGTGTACTAGAGTACGTACTTCAGATGTACCAAGTGCTCCAACAGTATTCTGAAGTACATATTTCAGATGTACAGACAGTTCTACTATTGCACTATATTTTAGTACTAGAATATATTTGTATGGTAAATTATCGATTCTTCAGTGGAAAGATAAAAGAAACATTTAAAGCCGCTAACAGTTAACGAATAAGTAAATTTTAACTCATCTAATAAATAGCTAAACATTTGATATGTTTGTAATGATTATTGTTACGTTACAAATTCAAGACATTTAAATATTTTAAGGTTAGTATAATTATTTGTTCAACATTTCACGACTGAGGCATTTGCCTGTTGAGCAAAATTCATGACACAAAAGTTTCGTTATTCTATAAATTATCTGTATCAAATCCAATAATTCACTTGTTCCTGTTGTTTTTAAAGTGTAATAGAATGGTTTGGCAATAACAGTATGTCTAATTTTTAATTTTACTTTCTGAACTTTACTATTATAGTCAAATGGTATTACACTTCTAGAAAAAACAACAACTAAAATTTAGAAACACAATGTTGGCTTGTTCTCGGTTCTATAAAACGGATTTGTTATTTTTCACTAATATTAGTTTGCTACTGATTTACTAAAGTTGTTTTTATTTCTTCACAAATATTAGTTTGATACTGATTCACTAATGTTTTTTTTTAATTCTTCACAACTATTAGTTTCATACTGATTCACTAATGTTGTTTTTTATCTCTTCACAAATATTAGTTTGATACTGATTCACTAATGTTTTTATTTAATTCTTCACAAATATTAGTTTCATACTGATTCACTAATGTTGTTTTTTATCTCTTCACAAATATCAGTTTGATACTGATTCACTAATGTTGTTTTTTATTTCTTCACAAATATTAGTTTTCTACTGATTCACTAATGGTGTTTTTTATTTCTTCACTAATATTAGTTTCATACTGATTCACTAATGTTGTTTTTTTATTTCTTCACTAATGTTAGTTTTCTACTGATTCACTAATGTTGTTTTTTATTTCTTCAGAAATATTAGTTTTCTACTGATTCACTAATGTTGTTTATTATTTCTTCACTAATGTTAGTTTTCTACTAATTCACTAATGTTGTTTTTTATTTCTTCACAAATATTAGTTTTCTACCGATTCACTAATGTTGTTTTTTATTTCTTCACTAATATTAGTTTGATATTGATTCAATGATGTTGTTTTTTATTTCTTCACTAATATTAGTTTCATACTGATTCACTAATGTTGTTTTTTATTTATTCACAAATATTAGTTTTCTACCGGTTCACTAATGTTGTTTATTATTTCTTCACTAATATTAGTTTGATAGTGATTCACTAATGTAGTTTTTTATTTCTTCACTGGTATTAGTTTGATCAGATTTCACTAATATCGGTTTCATGTTTCTTCATTGATGTTGATTTGATGCTGTTTCACTAATGTTAGTTAATTATAATGACCTCTGTTTTATATGAGAAACAGTTGGAGTACATTCTGTGGAAAAACATTCCTTCCATATCTGATTAAGAGTGATACCATGAGGAAATGAGTCAGTAGTTTGTATTTTAATGTTCAGTAAAACACCTTAAGAGGGCCACAATAATGAAATGAGTCAGTAGTTTGTATTTTAATGTTCAGTTAAACACCTTAAGAGCCACAATAATGAAATGAGTCTGTAGTTTGTATTTTAGAGTTCAGTAAAACACCTTAAGAGGGGCACAATAATGAAATGAGTCAGTAGTTTGTATTTTAATGTTCAGTTAAACACCTTAAGAGGGCCACAATAATGAAATGAGTCAGTAGTTTGTATTTTAATGTTCAGTTAAACACCTTAAGAGGGCCACAATAATGAAATGAGTCTGTAGTTTGTATTTTAATGTTCAGTTAAACACCTTAAGAGGGCCACAATAATGAAATGAGTCTGTAGTTTGTATTTTAATGTTCAGTTAAACACCTTAAGAGGGCCACAATAATGAAATGAGTCTGTAGTTTGTATTTTAATGTTCAGTTAAACACCTTAAGAGGGCCACAATAATGAAATGAGTCAGTAGTTTGTATTTTAATGTTCAGTTAAACACCTTAAGAGAGCCACAATAATGAAATGAGTCTGTAGTTTGTAGTTTAATGTTCAGTTAAACACCTTAAGAGGGCCACAATAATGAAATGAGTCAGTAGTTTGTATTTTAATATTCTGTAAAACACCTTAAGAGGGCCACAATAATGAAATGAGTCAGTAGTTTGTATTTTAAGGTTCAGTAAAACACCTTAAGAGTGCCACAATAATGAAATGAGTCTGTAGTTTGTATTTTAAGGTTCAGTAAAACACCTTAAGAGTGCCACAATAATGAAATGAGTCAGTAGTTTGTATTTTAAGGTTCAGTAAAACACCTTAAGAGTGCCACAATAAGGAAATGAGTCAGTAGTTTGTATTTTAATGTTAAGTCAAACTGGTTAAGAGTGCGACAATAAAGAACGTTTGCCTACATGCAACCAATGGAAAAGAGTAGATTACTCTTCAGAGTTACTGTTCTAAAATCCTAAGTTCGATTCTCTACAGTGGAGACAGCAGGTAGCCCTATGCGGTTTTGTAAAAGTACAAACAAACAAAATTATATTTTGAAATCTATAAAAGTGGACAGAGAGTTATAAATCATTCATAACCCTTACAGCCAAATATGAAACTTATGTTAAGCATTGTTATTTCTCCATTGTGAGCAAGAGAAACCTATTCAACACCATACAATGTTGTGAAGCAAGTGGCTTCAAAAGATCCCTTAATGCTGTAGTAATAACGAAGACATGCTGGAGTTTGCATTTAGGTAAAAGATTAAGGATATTGAGATAAATATGTTTTTGTTCGTCCCGAAAGTCTAAAAAAACGTCACATGCTTTTCATATTCACATTTGGAAGTATTTTCGAACTAATGACTCGAACAGTTTGGATATAATGAGTCTTGGTAGGAACTACACCAGAAGCAGCGAACGTATATTGAATGGAGGTGCGCAGAGTCACAGGACGTATGGTTCGACGTGGAAAATAATAAAGACATATAGAAGTGGTTCAGATCAAATGTTTCCAGGTGGGAGAGACTACAGCACTTGAATCGGTTATGATATAATGGCTGGAGATGAGCACCAAACATGACTAAGTTAAAACTGTTTGGACGTAGTTATAAGAGTTCGAAGGATTAAAAGGATATGAAACAGTTGGGATATAATTAAACTAGTTGGGAACATAAATGACGCTAAGAACCCTTTTCATATAATGGTCTGAGGTGGAAAGTGTTACAAGAGTAGATGTAGCTTGGATATAATTAGTCGAGGTGGGAACACGAAGAGGATTAGATAAAACAGTTTGGATATAATAAGTAGAGGTGGTAAATGTTGAAATTTGGTTTTTAGTGTTATAAACATTTAGACTTACTGTTGAGTCACTTCAAGAACAACATCAGTTACGAGCATAATCTACAGTTCTCATAAAATGATCTAAACATCAAACGAAACAATTTTACCTTCAGCGGTATCACCTACATATTGAGTGGAATACATTGGCCAGAGAACTAAAAGTGGAATATCCTATGAAAATTAGCTAGATTGTACCTTACATTCTGTAGTTTATTAATGTTTTACATGTCTTAGCTCTCAGATTAGAAAAGCAAGAAACCTACTTTGTTCTAACTTCTTTTTGAAGGTTTACAGTTACCTACTAGAGACATAATGATGACTGTTGTTAGTATAAAGAAACAACTAAAAAAAGCTCAGTTACAGATTCTGATGTTCTTTATAACAGTCGTTTGTTTAAATGTGCTCACGTTCAAATTTTAAATAGGGTTTTGTCAACGTAATGAGCCATTAGACGAGCTAAACTTTCTTCATAGGCTAGAACTAACAGTAAGTCATCACTCTGGCTTCTAATGCTATTTTATTTATTAGAAGGGAGTAACATATAAGGATAAAAGCTACAATCTCGCAGGCAAATTAATCGATTCCTTTCTCAACGCACACTCAAAAAAGACGAGATAATCTGATATTTAGATTGAGAAACCAAATAACAATTTGGTTCATTCAGATATGTCCAATTTACCAACAAAAAGAAAGTGGTTTAGAATGGTTGAAAGTTCGTTACTACTTCTAATGTAGCAGATAAAAACTATTCTTTTATACAGACAACAGTATATTACAAAACAAACAGTTTCTGTATAGAAATTAGGGGAAATTGATAAATCTCAGGTTAATAACCCACATCGAGAATGTGGTTGAAGACCAAAGAACGTGTTCACAATAGTTGACTGCTTCAAGTTACAAAGTTTCGGTATTGATTCTATTGTTATTCTTAAAAATGATTTCCAGCTGCGAGGACAGTTTTAAAAGATGTCCGCAGCCATCAAGTATATTAAGAAGAATCCATGAAGATGACACTGAAGATACTTGTTATTCTAATAACGATGGTTTATAAAATCATCATAGGTTCTGTTCTTGGTAAATTAATAGCAAAGCACTATGTTACAGAGAAAGGGTGTTAGATTTACATTGCGACATTGTTTTGGGTGTAACTTTAAATGTGGGGCACGTGCTTGGTGGAATAGAAATACTAAACGAAGACGGTAAGAAGAATGATGAAGATCTATTTTATAATTAATCTAAAATTGTAACTAAATGATGGGTGGACATAACAGTGGAAGTACTAGAACCACCACCTGTTGTTGTTTTCATTAGATATGTGCTGAATGTTCTTTAAGTTTCCGTTTGTTTGTTTTGAATTTCGCACAAAGCTACTCGAGGGCTATCTGTGCTGTTCTCATATCTAATTATGTCATTACGAATACTGTAGTGTAAGCTTTGTAGAGGGAGCAACTAGTCGACACCACCTACCGCCAGTTCTTGAGGTATTTTTACAACAAAGAGTGGGATTGACTATCAAATAATAACGCCCCGATAGCTAAAAGGGGTAGTATGTTGGCTTTGAGATTCGAAACCGCGACCCACAAGTTACGATTTGAGTGCCCTAACCATCTTAACATGCTAAGCTTGATCGTTAATTCAGTTTATCAGAAAATTTCACACAGTTTTATTCTCTTGGAATAATATGGTTTTTTTTATACTAATCCAATTCTTTGTAAAGATTCTAGTCTAAAGACTTGGATATATGGTAAATATTCATATTCGTCTCCTTAAACATGACCTTCACATTAGTTTTCCGCAATGGGATTAGAAACTCCAAAATCTGAATCCTGGACTTGACGCTCAGCACACAACATACTTTGAAATGTCAAAATATTGTAGAAGTGGGAAGGATTGTATCTCATTCATTAATTAAAAGTAACCTTGAGGACAACAGATAATGTACATTGGTTGTCCTCCTATTCGTAAGGAGTTTGGTTCGAAGCAAGTGGCAACTAAGCCAAATTCAAGGGACGTTTTAATTGACAATACGTCACTCCAAAGTCATCCTTGTAACGGACGAGGCACAACACAAGATATAAATATCAAAAGCCTATAGTTCCCAGTATATACATTTATAAACTGCTAAGTTAGGAAATCAGAAAGTTACGATTAATAATTAAAGAGTATTTCAGCAAAATCGTGAAAATGATAGAACTTTTATAAAATGTACTCAATCTCTGTGAACCAAAGCCTACCGAAAACAAAGAAACCTACATCCAACACTAAGATGGGAACTACCATGGGTGTGGATGAGAAATCCGAAGAGACATATAACGACCTCAGATATATATCATCCAACTCACCCAACAATGTAAAGACGGGCGTCATACGTTGCAGAATGAACAAGATTCAGAATTAAACCTGCTACAAGTTGTACACCACCCGTGATAAGTAAAGTGCAACGTCTGGAAACAGGTGAGAATTCATGAACACAGAATTCGATGACGGAACCCTTCCTCGTCACTCAGGTAACATTATACAACTTCTGTGTGTGAAAAAAACACAACACAGTTTACACCAACTCCTTCTAAACCACATCCGTGCAATTGTTTCGACTCGTTATCTAAGGGTCGCGGGTTCGAATCCCCTTCGCACCAAACATGCTTGCTATTTAAGCCGTAGTAGCGTTATAATGTGACGGTCAATCCCACTATTCGTTGGTAAAAGAGTAGCCTAAGAGTTGGCGGTGGGTGGTGATGATTAGCTGCTTTCTCTCTAGTCTTTATTGCTAAATAAAGAACGCCTATCGCAGATAACCCTCGTGTGGTTTTGCGCGAAATTCAGAAAACAAACAAATCTTTTAATATGGCAGTATATTTGTTGCACTATGTTCGACTGAAACACCAGGGTCTGATAGGAATGTTTTATATACTTTAATGATACTAAGGTGACAATGTAATTGATTTACTACGCGCAACTGAGACGACTTTTTCATGTACGATAGGCCCGGCATGGCCAGGTGGGTTGAGGCGTTCGACTCGTAACATGAGGGTCGCGGGTTCGAATCCCGGTCATATCAAACATGCTAGCCCTTTCAGCTTTGGGAGGGTTATAATGTTACACTCAATCCCACTACTCCTTGGAACATTTCTCGTATAATCACCGTGGTGAAGTTATTCTTCATGACGAGAAACACACATGAAACAAAATGTATCTCAGTACGGCTCACATGAGTATTAACAGTTTTACTGATAAGGAGAGAACAACGTTTCGACCTTCCTCGGTCATCTTCAGGTTAAGAAACAGAGAAGTCATTATTTTACAGCGCACCAAAAAATCTCAGTGTTGAGAACTCTTCAGGAAATCAAACAAATCATTACGATATAATGACACAGGTTTAGCTATACAATCTATAATATATCAAAATACAATGAATTGTAGTGAAACTCAAACAAGTAATTACATGGTTTATATGTAATAATCCAATAACATTGTGCTGTACAGAATATAATCGAAATACAATTTATAAAATGAAAACTGAAACCAATTAAAATGTCTATATAAATGCTTTCGTCATTGCTGGTCAAATTCTATTCGACCTATAAAGCCTTGGGACCTGTCTGGTGGTTCCTTCTCTTCTGTGTTAATGTAACACACTTGTGTGTGTTGTATATCATAGTCAGCTTTGATTCACCTTACATTTCAACAGGTTCTTCACCGTGTTCTGTGAAAACTGTTTACACTCGTTTGTCCAAAATGGCTCTCACTTCAAGAGGTTAGAAAATAAAAGTCGTAGAGCTCGACAGATTCAATTTACACAACTATGATTTGCCACAAGTGTGGTTCGTGGGCTGATTTAAACGACTCTATCGTCAAATGGGGTGTGGTTCATGTTACTGTCACTAGTGGCCTCTCCTTTACCCTATAAACTTTACTTCATATAACGACCACTCAATAGAATCAAGTTGTTGTATCTATTAACAACTTTAATACGAAATATTTAAATTTCAATATAATGAAAGTAGCGAACATTCTAGTAGAACAGTGACAAGAAAGTTAATGTTTTCTATCACTATAACTCCGAACATAATCTCCACTAATGTATAAACGTTTCGTTTAAGATTCTTATCCGAACCTCATTAGAAAATGTTTGTTTTGACACATCGATTTATCAGGTTTTTAAATAGAATACAGTAATATGAATCTCAATTATAAAGAATATATACTAGTGTACTAGAGTGTTCTACTAGTGTATTAGAATAGTAATTTCAGATGTGCTGGATGTTCTATTAGAGTACTGGAGTACATATATCAGATGTACCAAGTTTTCTACTAGTGTATTGGAGTACATATGTCAGATGTACCAAGTTTTCTACTACTGTATTGGAGTACATATATCAGACGTACCAAGTTTTCTACTAGTGTATTGGAGTACATATATCAGATGTACCAAATGCTTAACCGTTGTACTGGAGTATATTTGAGATGTATTCTACAAGATTCAGTCTAACTCGGAAAACAAAATCAGTCGTACTAAAGCAAAATAATTTCTGATGCTACACAGACCCGTCACGTTCTGTTAAATTCGAAGAATGGGGCTCGTTTGTTTGTTTTTTGAATTTCGCGAAAAGCTACACTAGGGCTATTTGCGCTAGCCGTTCGTAACTTGACTATGTAAGACAAGAAGGAAGGCTACTAATCATCACCACCAACCGTCAAGTTTAGGACTACTCTTTTACAAATGAGTAGTGGAATTGATCTATAATTATAACGCCCCCACGGTTGAGAGGGCGAACATGTTTGTATAATGGTGATTCGAACCCACGGCCCTCAGATTGCGAGTCAACTGGCTTAACCGTGTGGCTATGTCTGGCCTGCAAAATGAGGAATAAAACATAACCGCTAGTATAAACTTTCCGTAGTGTTTAAATAAGATATGTCACTGTTTTTACGTTTAATACTAAGAAATTTTTGTGGTACATACATGTACATATATATTAGATTAACATGTACAAACGGTGTTTTTATATACATCACTGAAAATATAAGAAAAATGGTTAATAATACAACATGAAAACAATGAGAAATACGTGGTTGTTGTTATAATAATACGTAAGTTTTACTTGATCTGGTAAATACCTAACGTTATTTATATTTTACTGTTATTGTTACTTTACAATAACATTATAAACCTTCAAATATTTTAACATAAATATTTTAACGTAAATGTAAATATTTGTTTAACAGTTTAGTACTGATACATTATTTGCTCAGAAAATTTACCTTGTAACAATACAAATAATTAATTATTCTGTAAATTATTTTTCTAAACCCCAATACTCATTTCGTCCTGTTAATTTTTATTTAGCTGTATTGGTAAAATTTATTAAACAAAATACCAGTTGTACCGCCATCTAGTGTTACTATTTGACATTTTAGTAGGTATTTGGGATGTAGAAAGTGTCTTGCTCAAATAATAGAATATAGATATTAAAATTGGCAAGTATTCTGTAAGTGTACTAGAGTACGTACTTCAGATGTACCAAGTGCTCCAACAGTATTCTGAAGTACATATTTCAGATGTACAGACAGTTCTACTATTGCACTATATTTTAGTACTAGAATATATTTGTATGGTAAATTATCGATTCTTCAGTGGAAAGATAAAAGAAACATTTAAAGCCGCTAACAGTTAACGAATAAGTAAATTTTAACTCATCTAATAAATAGCTAAACATTTGATATGTTTGTAATGATTATTGTTACGTTACAAATTCAAGACATTTAAATATTTTAAGGTTAGTATAATTATTTGTTCAACATTTCACGACTGAGGCATTTGCCTGTTGAGCAAAATTCATGACACAAAAGTTTCGTTATTCTATAAATTATCTGTATCAAATCCAATAATTCACTTGTTCCTGTTGTTTTTAAAGTGTAATAGAATGGTTTGGCAATAACAGTATGTCTAATTTTTAATTTTACTTTCTGAACTTTACTATTATAGTCAAATGGTATTACACTTCTAGAAAAAACAACAACTAAAATTTAGAAACACAACGTTGGCTTGTTCTCGGTTCTATAAAACGGATTTGTTATTTTTCACTAATATTAGTTTGCTACTGATTTACTAAAGTTGTTTTTATTTCTTCACAAATATTAGTTTGATACTGATTCACTAATGTTTTTTTTTAATTCTTCACAACTATTAGTTTCATACTGATTCACTAATGTTGTTTTTTATCTCTTCACAAATATTAGTTTGATACTGATTCACTAATGTTTTTATTTAATTCTTCACAAATATTAGTTTCATACTGATTCACTAATGTTGTTTTTTATCTCTTCACAAATATCAGTTTGATACTGATTCACTAATGTTGTTTTTTATTTCTTCACAAATATTAGTTTTCTACTGATTCACTAATGGTGTTTTTTATTTCTTCACTAATATTAGTTTCATACTGATTCACTAATGTTGTTTTTTTATTTCTTCACTAATGTTAGTTTTCTACTGATTCACTAATGTTGTTTTTTATTTCTTCAGAAATATTAGTTTTCTACTGATTCACTAATGTTGTTTATTATTTCTTCACTAATGTTAGTTTTCTACTAATTCACTAATGTTGTTTTTTATTTCTTCACAAATATTAGTTTTCTACCGATTCACTAATGTTGTTTTTTATTTCTTCACTAATATTAGTTTGATATTGATTCAATGATGTTGTTTTTTATTTCTTCACTAATATTAGTTTCATACTGATTCACTAATGTTGTTTTTTATTTATTCACAAATATTAGTTTTCTACCGGTTCACTAATGTTGTTTATTATTTCTTCACTAATATTAGTTTGATAGTGATTCACTAATGTAGTTTTTTATTTCTTCACTGGTATTAGTTTGATCAGATTTCACTAATATCGGTTTCATGTTTCTTCATTGATGTTGATTTGATGCTGTTTCACTAATGTTAGTTAATTATAATGACCTCTGTTTTATATGAGAAACAGTTGGAGTACATTCTGTGGAAAAACATTCCTTCCATATCTGATTAAGAGTGATACCATGAGGAAATGAGTCAGTAGTTTGTATTTTAATGTTCAGTAAAACACCTTAAGAGGGCCACAATAATGAAATGAGTCAGTAGTTTGTATTTTAATGTTCAGTTAAACACCTTAAGAGCCACAATAATGAAATGAGTCTGTAGTTTGTATTTTAGAGTTCAGTAAAACACCTTAAGAGGGGCACAATAATGAAATGAGTCAGTAGTTTGTATTTTAATGTTCAGTTAAACACCTTAAGAGGGCCACAATAATGAAATGAGTCAGTAGTTTGTATTTTAATGTTCAGTTAAACACCTTAAGAGGGCCACAATAATGAAATGAGTCTGTAGTTTGTATTTTAATGTTCAGTTAAACACCTTAAGAGGGCCACAATAATGAAATGAGTCTGTAGTTTGTATTTTAATGTTCAGTTAAACACCTTAAGAGGGCCACAATAATGAAATGAGTCTGTAGTTTGTATTTTAATGTTCAGTTAAACACCTTAAGAGGGCCACAATAATGAAATGAGTCAGTAGTTTGTATTTTAATGTTCAGTTAAACACCTTAAGAGAGCCACAATAATGAAATGAGTCTGTAGTTTGTAGTTTAATGTTCAGTTAAACACCTTAAGAGGGCCACAATAATGAAATGAGTCAGTAGTTTGTATTTTAATATTCTGTAAAACACCTTAAGAGGGCCACAATAATGAAATGAGTCTGTAGTTTGTATTTTAAGGTTCAGTAAAACACCTTAAGAGTGCCACAATAATGAAATGAGTCAGTAGTTTGTATTTTAAGGTTCAGTAAAACACCTTAAGAGTGCCACAATAATGAAATGAGTCTGTAGTTTGTATTTTAAGGTTCAGTAAAACACCTTAAGAGTGCCACAATAATGAAATGAGTCAGTAGTTTGTATTTTAAGGTTCAGTAAAACACCTTAAGAGTGCCACAATAAGGAAATGAGTCAGTAGTTTGTATTTTAATGTTAAGTCAAACTGGTTAAGAGTGCGACAATAAAGAACGTTTGCCTACATGCAACCAATGGAAAAGAGTAGATTACTCTTCAGAGTTACTGTTCTAAAATCCTAAGTTCGATTCTCTACAGTGGAGACAGCAGGTAGCCCTATGCGGTTTTGTAAAAGTACAAACAAACAAAATTATATTTTGAAATCTATAAAAGTGGACAGAGAGTTATAAATCATTCATAACCCTTACAGCCAAATATGAAACTTATGTTAAGCATTGTTATTTCTCCATTGTGAGCAAGAGAAACCTATTCAACACCATACAATGTTGTGAAGCAAGTGGCTTCAAAAGATCCCTTAATGCTGTAGTAATAACGAAGACATGCTGGAGTTTGCATTTAGGTAAAAGATTAAGGATATTGAGATAAATATGTTTTTGTTCGTCCCGAAAGTCTAAAAAAACGTCACATGCTTTTCATATTCACATTTGGAAGTATTTTCGAACTAATGACTCGAACAGTTTGGATATAATGAGTCTTGGTAGGAACTACACCAGAAGCAGCGAACGTATATTGAATGGAGGTGCGCAGAGTCACAGGACGTATGGTTCGACGTGGAAAATAATAAAGACATATAGAAGTGGTTCAGATCAAATGTTTCCAGGTGGGAGAGACTACAGCACTTGAATCGGTTATGATATAATGGCTGGAGATGAGCACCAAACATGACTAAGTTAAAACTGTTTGGACGTAGTTATAAGAGTTCGAAGGATTAAAAGGATATGAAACAGTTGGGATATAATTAAACTAGTTGGGAACATAAATGACGCTAAGAACCCTTTTCATATAATGGTCTGAGGTGGAAAGTGTTACAAGAGTAGATGTAGCTTGGATATAATTAGTCGAGGTGGGAACACGAAGAGGATTAGATAAAAACAGTTTGGATATAATAAGTAGAGGTGGTAAATGTTGAAATTTGGTTTTTAGTGTTATAAACATTTAGACTTACTGTTGAGTCACTTCAAGAACAACATCAGTTACGAGCATAATCTACAGTTCTCATAAAATGATCTAAACATCAAACGAAACAATTTTACCTTCAGCGGTATCACCTACATATTGAGTGGAATACATTGGCCAGAGAACTAAAAGTGGAATATCCTATGAAAATTAGCTAGATTGTACCTTACATTCTGTAGTTTATTAATGTTTTACATGTCTTAGCTCTCAGATTAGAAAAGCAAGAAACCTACTTTGTTCTAACTTCTTTTTGAAGGTTTACAGTTACCTACTAGAGACATAATGATGACTGTTGTTAGTATAAAGAAACAACTAAAAAAAAGCTCAGTTACAGATTCTGATGTTCTTTATAACAGTCGTTTGTTTAAATGTGCTCACGTTCAAATTTTAAATAGGGTTTTGTCAACGTAATGAGCCATTAGACGAGCTAAACTTTCTTCATAGGCTAGAACTAACAGTAAGTCATCACTCTGGCTTCTAATGCTATTTTATTTATTAGAAGGGAGTAACATATAAGGATAAAAGCTACAATCTCGCAGGCAAATTAATCGATTCCTTTCTCAACGCACACTCAAAAAAGACGAGATAATCTGATATTTAGATTGAGAAACCAAATAACAATTTGGTTCATTCAGATATGTCCAATTTACCAACAAAAAGAAAGTGGTTTAGAATGGTTGAAAGTTCGTTACTACTTCTAATGTAGCAGATAAAAACTATTCTTTTATACAGACAACAGTATATTACAAAACAAACAGTTTCTGTATAGAAATGAGGGGAAATTGATAAATCTCAGGTTAATAACCCACATCGAGAATGTGGTTGAAGACCAAAGAACGTGTTCACAATAGTTGACTGCTTCAAGTTACAAAGTTTCGGTATTGATTCTATTGTTATTCTTAAAAATGATTTCCAGCTGCGAGGACAGTTTTAAAAGATGTCCGCAGCCATCAAGTATATTAAGAAGAATCCATGAAGATGACACTGAAGATACTTGTTATTCTAATAACGATGGTTTATAAAATCATCATAGGTTCTGTTCTTGGTAAATTAATAGCAAAGCACTATGTTACAGAGAAAGGGTGTTAGATTTACATTGCGACATTGTTTTGGGTGTAACTTTAAATGTGGGGCACGTGCTTGGTGGAATAGAAATACTAAACGAAGACGGTAAGAAGAATGATGAAGATCTATTTTATAATTAATCTAAAATTGTAACTAAATGATGGGTGGACATAACAGTGGAAGTACTAGAACCACCACCTGTTGTTGTTTTCATTAGATATGTGCTGAATGTTCTTTAAGTTTCCGTTTGTTTGTTTTGAATTTCGCACAAAGCTACTCGAGGGCTATCTGTGCTGTTCTCATATCTAATTATGTCGTACGAATACTGTAGTGTAAGCTTTGTAGAGGGAGCAACTAGTCGACACCACCTACCGCCAGTTCTTGAGGTATTTTTACAACAAAGAGTGGGATTGACTATCAAATAATAACGCCCCGATAGCTAAAAGGGGTAGTATGTTGGCTTTGAGATTCGAAACCGCGACCCACAAGTTACGATTTGAGTGCCCTAACCATCTTAACATGCTAAGCTTGATCGTTAATTCAGTTTATCAGAAAATTTCACACAGTTTTATTCTCTTGGAATAATATGGTTTTTTTTATACTAATCCAATTCTTTGTAAAGATTCTAGTCTAAAGACTTGGATATATGGTAAATATTCATATTCGTCTCCTTAAACATGACCTTCACATTAGTTTTCCGCAATGGGATTAGAAACTCCAAAATCTGAATCCTGGACTTGACGCTCAGCACACAACATACTTTGAAATGTCAAAATATTGTAGAAGTGGGAAGGATTGTATCTCATTCATTAATTAAAAGTAACCTTGAGGACAACAGATAATGTACATTGGTTGTCCTCCTATTCGTAAGGAGTTTGGTTCGAAGCAAGTGGCAACTAAGCCAAATTCAAGGGACGTTTTAATTGACAATACGTCACTCCAAAGTCATCCTTGTAACGGACGAGGCACAACACAAGATATAAATATCAAAAGCCTATAGTTCCCAGTATATACATTTATAAACTGCTAAGTTAGGAAATCAGAAAGTTACGATTAATAATTAAAGAGTATTTCAGCAAAATCGTGAAAATGATAGAACTTTTATAAAATGTACTCAATCTCTGTGAACCAAAGCCTACCGAAAACAAAGAAACCTACATCCAACACTAAGATGGGAACTACCATGGGTGTGGATGAGAAATCCGAAGAGACATATAACGACCTCAGATATATATCATCCAACTCACCCAACAATGTAAAGACGGGCGTCATACGTTGCAGAATGAACAAGATTCAGAATTAAACCTGCTACAAGTTGTACACCACCCGTGATAAGTAAAGTGCAACGTCTGGAAACAGGTGAGAATTCATGAACACAGAATTCGATGACGGAACCCTTCCTCGTCACTCAGGTAACATTATACAACTTCTGTGTGTGAAAAAAACACAACACAGTTTACACCAACTCCTTCTAAACCACATCCGTGCAATTGTTTCGACTCGTTATCTAAGGGTCGCGGGTTCGAATCCCCTTCGCACCAAACATGCTTGCTATTTAAGCCGTAGTAGCGTTATAATGTGACGGTCAATCCCACTATTCGTTGGTAAAAGAGTAGCCTAAGAGTTGGCGGTGGGTGGTGATGATTAGCTGCTTTTCTCTAGTCTTTATTGCTAAATAAAGAACGCCTATCGCAGATAACCCTCGTGTGGTTTTGCGCGAAATTCAGAAAACAAACAAATCTTTTAATATGGCAGTATATTTGTTGCACTATGTTCGACTGAAACACCAGGGTCTGATAGGAATGTTTTATATACTTTAATGATACTAAGGTGACAATGTAATTGATTTACTACGCGCAACTGAGACGACTTTTTCATGTACGATAGGCCCGGCATGGCCAGGTGGGTTGAGGCGTTCGACTCGTAACATGAGGGTCGCGGGTTCGAATCCCGGTCATATCAAACATGCTAGCCCTTTCAGCTTTGGGAGGGTTATAATGTTACACTCAATCCCACTACTCCTTGGAACATTTCTCGTATAATCACCGTGGTGAAGTTATTCTTCATGACGAGAAACACACATGAAACAAAAATGTATCTCAGTACGGCTCACATGAGTATTAACAGTTTTACTGATAAGGAGAGAACAACGTTTCGACCTTCCTCGGTCATCTTCAGGTTAAGAAACAGAGAAGTCATTATTTTACAGCGCACCAAAAATCTCAGTGTTGAGAACTCTTCAGGAAATCAAACAAATCATTACGATATAATGACACAGGTTTAGCTATACAATCTATAATATATCAAAATACAATGAATTGTAGTGAAACTCAAACAAGTAATTACATGGTTTATATGTAATAATCCAATAACATTGTGCTGTACAGAATATAATCGAAATACAATTTATAAAATGAAAACTGAAACCAATTAAAATGTCTATATAAATGCTTTCGTCATTGCTGGTCAAATTCTATTCGACCTATAAAGCCTTGGGACCTGTCTGGTGGTTCCTTCTCTTCTGTGTTAATGTAACACACTTGTGTGTGTTGTATATCATAGTCAGCTTTGATTCACCTTACATTTCAACAGGTTCTTCACCGTGTTCTGTGAAAACTGTTTACACTCGTTTGTCCAAAATGGCTCTCACTTCAAGAGGTTAGAAAATAAAAGTCGTAGAGCTCGACAGATTCAATTTACACAACTATGATTTGCCACAAGTGTGGTTCGTGGGCTGATTTAAACGACTCTATCGTCAAATGGGGTGTGGTTCATGTTACTGTCACTAGTGGCCTCTCCTTTACCCTATAAACTTTACTTCATATAACGACCACTCAATAGAATCAAGTTGTTGTATCTATTAACAACTTTAATACGAAATATTTAAATTTCAATATAATGAAAGTAGCGAACATTCTAGTAGAACAGTGACAAGAAAGTTAATGTTTTCTATCACTATAACTCCGAACATAATCTCCACTAATGTATAAACGTTTCGTTTAAGATTCTTATCCGAACCTCATTAGAAAATGTTTGTTTTGACACATCGATTTATCAGGTTTTTAAATAGAATACAGTAATATGAATCTCAATTATAAAGAATTTATACTAGTGTACTAGAGTGTTCTACTAGTGTAATAGAATAGTAATTTCAGATGTGCTGGATGTTCTATTAGAGTACTGGAGTACATATATCAGATGTACCAAGTTTTCTACTAGTGTATTGGAGTACACATGTCAGATGTACCAAGTTTTCTACTACTGTATTGGAGTACATATATCAGATGTACCAAGTTTTCTACTTGTGTATTGGAGTACATATGTCAGATGTACCAAGTGCTTAACCGTTGTACTGGAGTATATTTGAGATGTATTCTACAAGATTTAGTCTAACTCGGAAAACAAAATCCGTCGTACTAAAGCGAAATAATTTCTGATGCTACACAGACCCGTCACATTCTGTTAAATTCAAAGAATGGGGCTCGTTTGTTTGTTTTTTGAATTTCGCGCAAAGCTACACTAGGGCTATTTGCGCTAGCCGTTCGTAACTTAACTATGTAAGACCAGAAGGAAGGCTACTAATCATCACCACCCACCGTCAACTTTAGGACTACTCTTTTACAAATGAGTAGTGGAATTGATCTAAAATTATAACGCCCCCACGGCTGAGAGGGCGAACATGTTTGTATAATGGTGATTAGAACCCACGGCCCTCAGATTGCGAGTCAACTGGCTTAACCGTCTGGCTATGCCGGGCCTGCAAAATGAGGAATAAAACATAACCGCTAGTATAAACTTTCCGTAGTGTTTAAATAAGATATGCCACTGTTTTTACGTTTAATATTAAGAAGTATTTGTGGTACATACATGTACATATATTTTAGATTAACATGTACAAACGGTGTTTTTAAATATATCAATGAAAATATAATAAAACTGGTTAATAATACGGCATGAAAACAATGAGAAAGACGTGGTTGTTGTTATAATAATACGTAAGTTTTACTTGATCTGGTAAATACCTAACGTTATATATATTTTACTGTTATTGTTACTTTACAATTACATTATAAACCTTCAAATATTTTAACATAAATATTTTAACGTAAATGTAAACATTTGTTTAACAGTTTCGTACTAACACATTATTTGCTCATAAAATTTACCTTGTAATAATACAAATAATTAATTATTCTGTAAATTATTTTTCTAAAACCCAATACTCATTTCGTCCTGTTAATTTTTATTTAGCTGTGTTTGTAAAATTTATTAAACAAAATATCTTTTGTACCGCCATCTAGTGTCACTATTTGACATTTTAGTAGGTATTTGGGATGTAGGCAGTGTTCTGCTCAAATAATAGTATATATTAAAATTGGCAAGTATTCTGTAAGTGTACTAGACTACATACTTCAGATGTACCAAGTGTTCCAATAGTGTTCTGAAGTACATATTTCAGATGTACCGACAGTTCTACTATTGCACTATATTTTAGTACTAGAATATATTTGTATGGTAAATTATCGATTCTTCAGTGGAAAAATAAAAGAAACATTTAAAGCCGTTAACAGTTTACGAATAAGTAAATTTTAACTCATCTAATAAATAGCTAAACATTTGATATGTTTGTAATGATTATTGTTATGTTACAAATTCTAAACACTTAAATATTTTAAGGTTAGTATAATTATTTGTTCAACATTTCACGACTGAGGCATTTGCTTGGTGTGCAAAATTCACGACACAAAAGTTTCGTTATTCTATAAATTATCTGTATCAAATCCAATAATTCACTTGTTCCTGTTGTTTTTAAAGTGTAATAGAATGGTTTGGCAATAAGTTAAAAAACAAATAGATTTGTTACGCCATCCAGTGTCACAAATTGACAACATTTAGAACTTACAATTGAATTGAATTTTTTTTCTTGTTTTATTTTTAATTTCTAAGCACACTCAGTTAGCGTGAGAGTGAAATAATAACAAAAGGTGATGACGTATGTTGATAAAGGGAAAGCTAATTTAGAAAAAGTATTTATACACAAATATATATAGAACTCTTAAACAGAAATATGTTTCATTTTGTTAACCGAGTGAAGATTTCTTTCATTCACAAATTATTTGTTACATAATAGAAAGTTTAATGGACCAAATTTTGAAAGGTAGATACTGTTTCTCTCTTCAAAGAATAACAAAAGTAAGTGGACTTGAAAACTCTGGAAAATCTACTCGTATGTTTAATTTTTAATTTTACTTTCTGAACTTTACGATTATAGTCAAATGGTATTACACTTCTAGAAGAAACAGCAACTAAAATTTGGAAACAAAATGTTGGCTCTTTCTCGGTTCTATAAAACGGATTTGTTATTTTTCACTAATGTTAGTTTGCTACTGATTTACTAAAGTTGTTTTTATTTCTTCACAAATATTAGTTTGCTACTGATTCACTAATGTTGTTTTTATTTCTTCACTAATGTTAGTTTGCTACTGATTCACTAATGTTGTTTTTGTTTCTTCACTAGTATTAGTTGGATAAGTTATCACTAAGATCAATTTCATGTTTTTTAATTGATGTTGATTTGATACTGTTTCATTAATATTAGTTAATTTTAATGACCTCTGTTTTGTATGAGAAACAGTTGGAGTACATTCTGTAGACGACATTCCTTCCATATCTGAAAGTGGGAACTGAAAGAACATATTTCAGTGTTCGTGAAAAAAAATTCATTATTTTAAAATAAATCAATTTTGTTATAAAAGTAACAGAGAACGTAGATAACTATCATTTTGGAAAATACACTGGCTGATTGAACATCACTGACTTTTAAAAATGTGTATTTATATCTGATTGATTATATTCCAAATCCATACTTCATAGGTGTTCTGAACATTATCATTTTATCTTTTCTTTCCCAGCGAAAATATAAATTAATACACACAACATCTTACAATACTGTCATCTTCTGTGTACACTGTACTATATTGTCCATTCGCTAAGTTTTATTGATGGTTTTCTCTTTCGAGGTCCATGCTATACAAACGAGTTAGCATCTTGTCTTTTGTTTTCACTAGATCTTCTCTCACTGATGAAGTTCCTCGTAAGTTCATTGGCAGTTTAATCTATCTTTAACAAAGTAGTCTTGGCAGGAGCTCTGGAGTTCTCAACAGGTTCATCTTCCAGAAGCAAGTTTTTCTCTGGGGCTACCCATTCAGCTGTTCTCTCACTGATTTGCTTCTAAAGACGATCATGATATATGACTTAGATCATCACTCCACCGAACATATATTTACCTCTGGAGTTTGTGTTCTCTTGCACATTGTTTAGTTATACCATGTCACTACGATGGAATCAAGTTTTACCAGCAATTAGAGCACAACTACCTTTGTCTTTAGCATAAGCTAATTTAATTCCTTCCTGGGTAAAATCATGTATTACACCTTTATTAGTCACCTCCAAGAGATCTCTTCCCTCATAATCTGTTTGAATATTTCGATTCACTAAGTCCCAATTACTAGTGAAAAATAGCTGCTCTTATCTCTTGATATGAATATCTTAGTTCTTGGTGGTACAAAAACCATTTTTACTGTTTCCGCTAGACGTTCAATCTCTGGTGTATTAATTGTCATGTAGTGCACAGGAAGTTGAATCTCTGGTGTATTAATTGTCATGTAGTGCACAGGAAGTTGAATCTCTGGTGTATTAATTGTCATGTAGTGCACAGGAAGTTCAATCTCTGGTGTGTTAATTGTCATGTAGTGCACAGGAAGTTCAATCTCTGGTGTGTTAATTGTCATGTAGTGCACAGGAAGTTCAATCTCTGGTGTATTAATTGTCATGTAGTGCACAGGAAGTTCAATCTCTGGTGTGTTAATTGTCATGTAGTGCACAGGAAGTTCAATCTCTGGTGTATTAATTGTCATGTAGTGCACAGGAAGTTCAATCTCTGGTGTGTTAATTGTCATGTAGTGCACAGGAAGTTCAATCTCTGGTGTGTTAATTGTCATGTAGTGCACAGGAAGTTCAATCTCTGGTGTATTAATTGTCATGTAGTGCACAGGAAGTTCTATCTCTGGTGTGTTAATTGTCATGTAGTGCACAGGTAGTTCAATCTCTGGTGTATTAATTGTCATGTAGTGCACAGGAAGTTAAATCTCTGGTGTATTAATTGTCATGTAGTGTACAGGAAGTTGAATCTCTGGTGTATTAATTGTCATGTAGTGTACAGGAAGTTGAATCTCTGGTGTATTAATTGTCATGTAGTGCACAGGAAGTTGAATCTCTGGTGTATTAATTGTCATCTAGTGCACAGGAAGTTCAATCTCTGGTGTATTAATTGTCATGTAGTGCACAGGAAGTTGAATCTCTAGTGTGTTAATTGTCATGTAGTGCACAGGAAGTTTAATCTCTGGTGTATTAATTGTCATGTAGTGCACAGGAAGTTCAATCTCTGGTGTATTAAATGTCTTGTAGTGCACATGAATTTCCTGGTCATTGATCATGAAACTAGTCTGACCTTGCATCAATGTCTCCAAATGAATTCAAATGTCAAAGAAAAATTCTTCCTCGATATCAGTTACCCACACCACATCATGAAGAGTACAGAAACTTCCTACAGTACGTATAACTTTAAATTTATTTTTAATGGAACTTTATCTGAAGATGTTATTTGAATTAATTTATTTTCTTTCTTGACTTCTGGAGTCAACTGCTTATTTTTCATTAACATATCAGGACAAACAATTTTAACTGCTGGACCAGTGTCAATCAGCAGATTGGAAGGTTTTACATCAATAAATCTCTGGACTTCTGGATGTTTCTCTTCCAATAACGAACTTCTTTCATGATTCGTGGTAGATAATGTATTTCCAGTTGAACGTCGCCTCATTACTCCACTTACATATCAGTTTTCTTCATGTTTCATTATCTCCTTGTTGTTCCTTTGATTTGACTGTGCTTCATTTCTTGGGTTTGGCAACATCTGTTGATTCCTTTCAATTTCAGATAAAAAGAATAACATTTGGGAAAAAGAGTTTTACAATAAAAAATACATATTTCACAATAAAAACACACAGATATCTCACAATAAAACACAGAGATATTTTACAATAAGCAAACAACACTGTGATACATTCCAGTGTTCTTATGGTATATTTCATGTAAAATAAAGTCGTTTCGAACTTACGTTTGTATTGAAACTGTGGGTACGAACAATAATATTGTGATAAATTAACATTTTGATGTGATATGGATACTTAAACGTTGGCTGATAGAATATCATTGTCACAACATTAAATTTATGGGTGAGGTTTAACCACGTATTACTGACCTGACACTATTTTAATACATTAGTCCTGTTGGCTGTATCATACTATATCAATCTTGATGGCTGTATCTTTTCTATTTTAATACATTAGTCCTGTTGGCTGTAGCCTACTATATCAATTTTCATGGCTGTATCTTTTATATTTTAATACATTAGTCCTGTTGGCTGTATCATACTATATCAATTTTCATGGCTGTATCTTTTGTATTTTAATACATTAGTCCTGTTCGCTGTGTCCTACTATATCAATTTTCATGGCTGTATCTTTTGTATTTTAATACATTAGTCCTGTTCGCTGTGTCCTACTATATCAATTTTCATGGCTGTATCTTTTGTATTTTAATACATTAGTCCTGTTCGCTGTGTCCTACTATATCAATTTTCATGGCTGTATCTTTTGTTTTTTAATACATTAGTCCTGTTCGCTGTGTCCTACTATATCAATTTTCATGGCTGTATCTTTTGTATTTTAATACATTAGTCCTGTTCGCTGTGTCCTACTATATCAATTTTGATGGCTGTATCTTTTATATTTTAATACAATAGTCCTGTTCGCTGTGCCCTACTATATCAGTCTTGATGGCTGTATCTTTTATATTTTAATACATTAGTCCTGTTCGCTGTATCTTTTATATTTTAATACATTAGTCCTGTTTGCTGTGTCCTACTATATCAATTTTGATGGCTGTATCTTTTATATTTTAATACATTAGTCCTGATCGCTGTATCATACTATATCAATTTTGATGGCTGTATCTTTGGTATTTTAATACATTAGTCCTGTTGGCTGTAGCCTACTATATCAATCTTAATGGCTGTATCTTTTATATTTTAATACATTAGTCCTGTTCGCTGTGTCCTACTATATCAATTTTGATGGCTGTATCTTTTATATTTTAATACATTAGTCCTGTTCGCTGTGTCCTACTATATCAATTTTGATGGCTGTATCTTTTATATTTTAATACATTAGTCCTGTTCGCTGTGTCCTACTACATCAATTTTGATGGCTGTATCTTTTATATTTTAATACATTAGTCCTGTTCGCTGTGTCCTACTATATCAATTTTGATGGCTGTATCTTATATATTTTAATACATTAGTCCTGTTCGCTGTGTCCTACTATATCAATTTTGATGGCTAAATCTTTTATATTTTAATACATTAGTCCTGTTGGCTGTGTCCTACTATATCAATCTTGATGGCTGTATCTTTTATATTTTAATACATTAGTCCTGTTCGCTGTGTCCTACTATATCAATTTTGATGGCTGTATCTTTTATATTTTAATACATTAGTCCTGTTCGCTGTGTCCTACTATATCAATTTTGATGGCTGTATCTTTTATATTTTAATACATTAGTCCTGTTCGCTGTGTCCTACTATATCAATTTTGATGGCTGTATCTTTTATATTTTAATATTTAGTCTAATATTTTGACTGCGAAATTTTTAACAGTTTGAAGACTTCCTTTACATGTATCGTTCGGTAGAAAGAATATTTTAAGTCCTCGATATTTTTCTTACTGTAGTTCCTATCTGTTACTACAAGCTAAGGAAATAATTCGAAAGTTATTAGATAAACCATCACAAAATGTGTTTACGTTAGAACATTGGCTGGAGTTATTTAATGTATGGGTAAGCGATTAATACAATTTTTATTTCATTGTGCCATAAAATGAGGATATTTCCTTACCAAATAAACAAAAATGTTTCACTTTACTCTGTCCTTAATATACTTGGGATATTGGTGTTTTTCTCTAACTCGTTATTTAGAAAATTTTATAAATTCGCAAATCTATAGCTAGAAATGATGTGTAGTTGTACATCGGTAGCTAGAAATCATGTTCAGTTGTACATCGGTAGCTAGAAATCATGTTCAGTTGTACATCGGTAGCTAGAAATGATGTGTAGTTGTACATCGGTAGCTAGAAATCATGTTCAGTTGTACATCGGTAGCTAGAAATGATGTGTAGTTGTACATCGGTAGCTAGAAATCATGTTCAGTTGTACATCGGTAGCTAGAAATCATGTTCAGTTGTACATCGGTAGCTAGAAATCATGTTCAGTTGTACATCGGTAGCTAGAAATCATGTTCAGTTGTACATCGGTAGCTAGAAATCCTGTTCAGTTGTACATCGGTAGCTGGAAGAATTCTTCATTTTTACACATGCAGCTGGAAATTATGCTCACTCGCATATATCTTTCGAGAATTCATGTGCAATTGCACATTCGCAGCTGGAAATTGAGTGAAAACAGATATCAGAGAAACACGAACGAAACCTGACGAGCTATACTGGAATATAATTACTAATAAACAAAATCATTTTGTAATATTGGCTTAAGGCACTGTTTGCAAAGCGTTGCGTATTTATAGAGCACAAACACGAACAATTTGAATGGATATTTAAAAAATACATGATAGCTACCGACAGATGGCCCTAGTATAGCACAATAACAGGTTTAGTAATTCCATGTAATTAATTGTTTGAAACACGTGCGGCCCGGCATGGCCAAGCGTGTTAAAGCGTACGACTCGTAATCTGAAGGTCGCGGGTTCGCATCCCCATCGCGCCAAACGTGCTCGCCCTTCCAGCCGTGGGGGCGTTATAAAGTTACGGTCAATCCCACTATTCGTTGGTAAAAGAGTAACCCAACAGTTGGCGGTGGGTGGTGATGACTAGCTGCCTTCCCTATAGTCTTACCCTACTAAATTAGGGACGGCTAGCACAGATAGCCCTCGAGTAGCTCACGGACACGTTTCAGTGAACGATGTATATACTCTATTATTTCTTTCCTTAAACACGGGAGAAGATTCATTTTGTACCAAGTTTTGCTATTTTGAGTTTTTGTGTTATTGTAGTTTAAGCTATTGAGACTCGTAACTTTTTAGCAAATGATGTGACTTCAGAACCAGTTTAGATGTTATAAGCTGGGATTATCTCTTGAGATAAGTAATAACGTAATAAAAATGCGTTTAATTATCTCTATCAAACGCAGTGTTTGTTTTCATTTTTAATCTATGAAAGTATATTGTTCTTATCAAAAGTTGAGTTGCAACCTAAGGGTCTAGGGTTCGAATCTCCATCCCACTAAACATGCTTTTTCCTTCAGCCGTGAAGGAAGGTTATAATGCGCGGTCAATCCCATTATTCGTTAGTAAAAGAGTAGCTCAAAAGATGGTTTTTTACTGCTAAATTAGGAACGGCTAGTGCAGATAGTCCTCGTGGAGCTTTGCGCGAAATTAAAAGACAAACCTATCGAAAGTTAATATTTATTAATTAATAAAAGCAAGCAAAAATTTGTAAAATTATTAAATCAAGGAAACTTTCGGCTAATATGTGTTCACGACACATAAGCACCTATTGGTATTGCAGTTAACAGGGTTAATATAGCACAATAAGCAGAATATAGGGTATTTCTAGTGTTACTGCGGCCACAGTTATTACAGTTAGTGTTATTAAAGTTATTATGGCTAGTTTTACTATATCTACTGCTATTACAGGTAGTATTCTAATATATAAATGTGCGTATAACAAAGTTATTGACGTATTTATTAACTACGTCATTTAATGGAATGACCGCAAACAAATTACGAACTTTATTACCAGTCCCTACTAACTAACTTCTGACACATAAAACTGAGGGAACGCCATCTGCAAATCTCCTATCATTTCGAAAATGAACATTTATCAATAAAATATAATAAATATAATTATAGTCAATATTTACGAGGAAAAAACAACTTTTGATTTGAAGGCAAGTGTAGAAGAAAACAAACTATAAGATAACATTAACACTGATGTTCGATATTCATGGATCAATATAAGTGTCTCGTTAAACTTGTCAGTAACCTTCATCTGGTGCTCTCAAAGACCTAACACGTATCCAAGATTTTGTGTACTTGTTATTCGATAGCAAAAACGAACCCCTCCTTGTGTCATCGAACCAGGGAAAAAGCAAATAAATTATTCTTAAATACTACACCAGGGGGCACTTTTAACTATTTTTCGGTAATAACACTTGCATGAAACACAAGAACAGACAAAATAAACATAATTTATATTACTTTCTTTTGGTTAATTTTTGTTATGATAAATGTACCTAATTTTCAGCCGCTGGTTACCCATGTATAGAATACAAATTCTCTCAAACCTAAAACCAAGTATCCGGAAAAGTATAACTTATCAAAGATACAGATCGTTTCTAAAAGTTTGAGTAATATTGTTGAGAGCTGAAAAGCAGCGCGTTTTTCAATTAAAATCAATGACGCAATAATTGTTGTTGGAAGATTCTCGTATAAGCACATTTTCTAATGGAACTGTGGGTGTGAAAGTAGCTCAAAACATGTTACAGGATGTAATCATAACTTCTAGAAAAAAAATAAATGTTTACCATCGACTTCGTTTCAAGCTCAAATGTGTTATATATTGGAACAAGAAGGACGTATTTTTTACGACGTTAAGATGTGCGTAGACCCTAAACAAAAGGTGATCAAATACCCAAAGTTTATAGAAAGAGAACAACTGTAATAGAAGTGTGTTAATAAAATAGTTAATTAACTTTACCATATTAAGATAACACCACCATATCTGACATGTAATTGACTAACGTTATCACATTAAGATATTACCACCAAATCTGACAAGTAATTGACTAACGTTACCACATTAATATATTACCACCATATCTGACAAGTAATTATCTAGCGTTACCACATTAAGATATTACCACAATATCTGACAAGTAATTGACTAACTTTACCATATTAAGATATTACCACCATATCTGACAAGTAATTGACTAACGTTACCACATTAATATATTACCACCATATCTGACAAGTAATTATCTAGTGTTACCACATTAAGATATTACCACCATTTCTTACAAGTAATTGACTAACGTTACCATATTAAGATATTACTACCATATCTGACAAGTAATTGACTAACGCTACCACATTAAGATATTACCACCATTTCTTACAAGTAATTGACTAACGTTACCACATTAATATATTACCACCATATCTGACAAGTAATTATCTAGCGTTATCATATTAAGATATTACCACCATATCTGACAAGTTATTGACTAACGTTACCACATTAAGATATTACCACCATATCTGACAAGTAATTGACTAACGTTACCACATTAATATATTACCACCATATCTGACAAGTAATTATCTAGCGTTACCATATTAAGATATTACCAGCACATCTGACAAGTAATTGACTAACGTTGCCACATTAAAATAGAAGCAAGAAATCTGACATATAGTAGATTATCGCTAACAAATAAAGATGTCAGTACCAAATGTGCATAGTGTTGGCTAAAGTTGGCACATTACAATATCAGCACCAAATCCCACATTTAACTGGTTAAGATTAACACGTTAAGATAGCTGGTGTTTCGTTAAACAATTGGTTATGAATTATTTTTTAAAAAAGAGTATTTTTTCGTTGGGACAGTTCTAGTATGTAACGTCATCCAAAAACCTTTTGTAAATGCATCATAGGATTAAATTCCCTGTCTTTGTTAACAGGCTACTGTATTTGGTCAATTGCATCATATCCAAGAAATGTTTATTCTACCAACGTGGAGCTATCTATTATGAAGTTCATTGTCAGGACCAGTTTCCCTCCTGTGAGGTGTTGCAAGAGTTGTAGAGCATAGTTCCTATAATGTTTGGAACCATTCCACAAGAAAAACAATCACAACATATTTTATTCCATACTTGTATAACTTCGATACGTTTTTTTTTTTTATGAAAACAGTGTTAAATCCGGTCACAGGTTGTCTCTATTATAAGTATGATTGCTGGTTCTACTTTCTGAATTTCGCACAAAGATACACGAGGGATGTTTGCTCCAGATAGTCATCAAAACACTCCGACAGCTCTGGGGCTACTCTTTTACCAACGAATAATGGAATTGACTGTCACATTATAATACGTCCATGGCTGAAAGGGCTAGCATGTATGGTGTGACGGGGATTCGAACAAGTAGCCCTTAGATTACGTGTCGAGCACCCTAACTGCTTGGTCATGCCGGCCAAGCCAGTATGAGTAAAATCATTCTTGGACACTAACGCGGAATTTAACTTCGGCTGCGAAGGATTGGATCAGTACTGTAGCAAGTTCGCACAGTCGAAATATAGCATTCATATACCTGTGTTGTGCATGATGTTCTGCTATGTCCCAGTGTCCTAACAGCTAAGAAACTTGTACACGTTTGTAGTGGCCAGCTTAGATACACCCTATGGCTCTCTCTCCATTTATGTGAACATCCATCTGTCTTCTTTAAAATATTTCGTCCTGCTTTATGTAGAATTTGTAGCATCTTGGAGAATCACAGAATAAAATATGAGACAAAAACATAACATGTCAAGAGAAATAAAACGGTATGTAATGTACTTTTTGAAATACGTAAAGAGAAAAGAAACCATGTAAAGTTGTGATATATATAATAAACAGAGTAGCTTTGAACCGTAAACTTCAAGGTAAAGTGTAACGAAATGTTCAATGGATAAAGTAACATGTAGCAGTGTAAAACATAAAGCAAAGTAGAATGTAACAGTGTGAACCATAAAGTAGAATGTAACAGTGTGAAATATAAAGTAGAATGTAAGAGTGTGAAAAATACGACAACCAAAGTAACATGTAGCAGTGTGAAACATACTACAACCAAAGTAGCATGTAGCAATGTAAAACATAAAGCAAAGTAGAATGTAACAGTGTGAAACATAAAGCAAAGTATCATGTAAAAATGTGAAACATACGACAACGAAAGTAACATGTAGCAATGTGAAACATAAAGCAAAGTAGAATGTAACAGTGTGAAACATAAAGTAGAATGTAACAGTGTGAAACATAAAGTAGAATGTAAAAGTGTGAAAAATACGACAATCAAAGTAACATGTAGCAATGTAAAACATAAAGCAAAGTAGAATGTAACAGTGTGAAACATAAAGCAAAGTATCATGTAAAAATGTGAAACATACGACAACCAAAGTAACATATAGCAGTGTGAAACATAAAGCAAAATAGCATGTAGCAGTGTGAAACCTAAAGCAAAGTAGCATGTAAAAATGTGAAACATACGACAACCAAAGTAACATATAGCAGTGTGAAACATAAAGCAAAGTAGCATGTAGCAGTGTGAAACCTAAAGCAATGTAGCATGTAAAAATGTGAAACATAAAGCAAAGTATCATGTAAAAATGTGAAACATACGACAACCAAAGTAACGTATAACTGTAATTTTATGAACGTGGCTGCGTTTATCGTAAATAAAAGGTATTTCACTGAGTTTCAATTGATAGTTCTGATTCGTATTTATTTTGTTGTTACGTTTCTATTCAGTATTAGAGAACGCTTTAACTTATCATGTCTTTTATCAGGATAAGAATTTGTCAAATGCATTATGCTACGTACCCTTTCTTGTGTTTAAAATTGGTTATTAAAACGTTAAAATGTACCAAGGTTGAATGAAACAAGGGTTAAGAAACAGTTACAAATAAGGCGCAAAATGGCGTGCCAATATGTCAATCATAAATAACATTTTTCTGTCCGTGACGGTTCGAAATGCGAATACTCTTTTAGGGGTTCTTTCTAGCACGCATGCGTAATGGTATTTTTATGGCTACCTAGTGTATTTACCTGGAACTGCACTTGACTGGTAACCATGGTAACAGTGTAACTAGATTATAGTTGTTTTATATTCTCGGGATAAAATCGAATTATCTGCAGGTTTCGCCTATAGGTACAGAACAGCAAATTCCAGTATTATCCTATATGATGTATATGCGAATTATGCTATAATGCATTAGAAACTATGTTGGTGTAAACTAAGTTGTTTAACGAGTCTTAACGTTCGTAGGCCTAACTGTAAAAGAAACATACCTTGAAGCAATGAAAAACAGTATACTATTCATGTTGTGTATACTTAACTACTGTCATATAACCTTATAAAATGTGCGTTTTTTTGCGATGCTAGTTAGAAATAATGGTTCAAACCTGCCGAACAAAAAAATTCTATATTTAAAATATTCATATTCTAAGCGTTCATTTACACAGACACGGCATAAACAGAGGACGCTGTAGACAAAAGGGCAATCTGACAGCTGTTACTATAGTAACCACCTACCGACGTGAATCGAGCAAACCTAGTAAACACACCTGACAGAGAATTATAGCAAAGTGTGTGAGTCACACATGTCGCCCTCCCCCACGTTCCGTTTTTCTAGATCGCTTCCAGTAATTCGCAGTAATGATCGGCTCGCGTGCTGCACGTAAATCATGAAAAAAAATATATATATATAACCACGAATCAGAGTTTCCATTTTGAATTATTAAAATATTTGTTATTTGTAGATGCAGCCGCTAATGAAAAGTGAATCAAAGTGTTTTTATACTTTGGCAAATCAAAAAATACTGAACATCTTACAATTTCACTTCATTTCTTGGAATGTATTTGTTTGGACTATGTAGAACATCTTACCATTCCACTTGAAATAAACAATATCAACAAGAGGTGATTCATTAAGCGTGATCGTGTATACTTAAGTTACAGATATTTCAGTTAGAAACACTTCTTCGGTCAGGATGAAAGTTCAGTATGGACAGAAATTATGATTGACACATAAAGCACTTCAGCCTACCTTCTTCACCCGAATGTGTTTCATCAAGTGAATAATAATCTATATCAATTTAATTTCTCACCCCCCCCCCGCGGTTCAAATGCAATTTTGAGAGGTCATAACGATATAATTCGGGTTTCGATACCTTCTGTGGACAAATCACAAATGATCCATTGTGTAACTTTGTGGTTAACAACAAAACGACACTTAATCTCTCTTGTAACCTTCACTCAATCATTGAGTTAGTTGAATGGAAAATATTTATCCAAAACTAAACTGTTCTGCCTTAAGGTACCTTGCTGTTAAAACATCATAAATACCGAGAGTGTAACGTTTGTAACTCCTTCAGTAACAACCATTAAAATGTGCTAATTCGAAAAACTCTAACTCGTGTGTTTTAATCTCGATGTTAGACTTTACTTCGAAATCCCACTTTGCTACTAGTGGTTGATCCCTGGTGTTGCTTTGACGTTTGACTTTCATTCACGAAACAGTAACCAGTTGGTTCTTATGAGACGCTTTTGCTGCAAATATAATCAAAATCGGATGAAAACTCTTCGAATTACAATGGTGATACATACAAACTGGAGAGAAAAACAACAGCCCGTCTCTGGCTGTGTAACACGGATGGCACTCTTTTGATTTTCATTATAAATTTTATTTTTCATTTCTTTCTAGAAAACCTCAGTGGTAAATAGATAGAGAAAGCTCTAAAGTTTGGTATTATAACGTGAAAAATTGAAAAAGCGGTAATTGGAATAATACCAGCAAAATTTATTGTGTTACGTTTCCAGAAACAAGTCTTTGTCAAACTAGCAATTTGGCAAAATAAGGCCTAACCCCCAACAAATACAAGGAGAAATTATTGTATGGTTTGGATGTCTAATAGATGTTAAGATAAGACAAAAGCTTTTACAACGCTTACAAATGTTTCGATGTCTCACCAGTCCCACTACACAAATGTCCGACATCACACTGTCTTGTTATGTTTCGATGTCTCACCAGTCCCACTACACAAATGTCCGACATCACACTGTCTTGTTATGTTTCGATGTCTCACCAGTCCCACTACACAAATGTCCGACATCACACTGTATTGTTATGTTTCGATGTCTCACCAGTCCCACTACACAAATGTCCGACATCACACTGTCTTGTTATGTTTCGATGTCTCACCAGTCCCACTACACAAATGTCCAACATCACACTGTCTTGTTATGTTTCGATGTCTCACCAGTCCCACTACACAAATGTCCAACATCACACTGTCTTGTTATGTTTCGATGTCTCACCAGTCCCACTACACAAATGTCCGACATCACACTGTCTTGTTATGTTTCGATGTCTCACCAGTCCCACTACACAAATGTCCAACATCACACTGTCTTGTTATGTTTCGATGTCTCACCAGTCCCACTACACAAATGTCCGACATCACACTGTCTTGTTATGTTTCGATGTCTCACCAGTCCCACTACACAAATGTCCAACATCACACTGTCTTGTTATGTTTCGATGTCTCACCAGTCCCACTACACAAATGTCCGACATCACACTGTCTTGTTATGTTTCGATGTCTCACCAGTCCCACTACACAAATGTCCGACATCACACTGTCTTGTTATGTTTCGATGTCTCACCAGTCCCACTACACAATTGTCCGACATCACACTGTCTTGTTATGTTTCGATGTCTCACCAGTCCCACTACACAAATGTCCGACATCACACTGTCTTGTTATGTTTCGATGTCTCACCAGTCCCACTACACAAATGTCCAACATCACACTGTCTTGTTATGTTTCGATGTCTCACCAGTCCCACTACACAATTGTCCAACATCACACTGTCTTGTTATGTTTCGATGTCTCACCAGTCCCACTACACAAATGTCCGACATCACACTGTCTTGTTATGTTTCGATGTCTCACCAGTCCCACTACACAAATGTCCGACATCACACTGTCTTGTTTCATTCTTTTTTTTCTTCTTAAGTTTAACAAACGTCGGCATTATTTGGTTTTATACAATTTTTGGAACTGTGTTTACGTTTAACCCAATTAATTATTTTATCAAAAACTGATGGAGCGTCAAAAACGTGTAAAAGGAATACGTTAAAAAAAACTTAAAGATGGAAAAATATACAGAAAATTCAGCAGAGTAATAGAGAGACAGAGGAAGAAGAAATGATGGTTTGTCAGTTCTTAATGGAAGGAAGACAGCAGGTGTTTGTTGTTATTCACAAAGTTACACAACGGGCTATCTGTGCTGTGTTCACCACTGGTATCGAAACCTGGTTATAAGTCCGCAAACTTTACGCTTTCCTACTGGAGGGGGGGAGACTTATTGTATAGCATGCAGATTTTGGCGAATTAAGCACCGTAAGAGAGAGAAAAAAGACACACGGTGTGACAAACTAAGTATGATAGGACGAGAAGTTACACGGCTTAATAAATTAGGTATGATAGGACAAGGGGACTTTCGTATGCAGAACTTGGTGGATTAAATCAGTGATATTTTATTGAAGTAACAAATACAGAATATTTAAACTCGGAAGTCGTGAAAAACTCAAACGTTATACGTTGAGTCGTGAGGAAACCTCAAACATTATATAGTGAATTGTGAGAAAATCTCAAACATTATACACTGAATTGTGAGAAAACCTCACACATTATATACTGAATTGTGAGAAAACCTCAAACATTATATACTGAATTGTGAGAAAATTTCAAACATTATACACTAAATTGTGAGAAAACCTCAAACATTATACACTGAATTGTGAGAAAACCTCAAACATTATACACTGAATTGTGAAAAAATCTCAAACATTATATACTTAATTGTGAGAAAACCTCAAACATTATACACTGAATTGTGAGAAAATCTCAAACATTATATACTGAATTGTGAGAAAATCTCAAACATTATACACTGAATTGTGAGAAAACCTCAAACATTATACACTGAATTGTGAGAAAACCTCAAACATTATACGTTGAGTCGTGAGAAAACCTCAAACATTATACACTGAATTGTGAGAAAACCTCAAACATTATACACTGAATTGTGAGAAAACCTCAAACATTATACACTGAATTGTGAGAAAACCTCAAACATTATACACTGAATTGTGAGAAAACCTCAAACATTATATACTGAATTGTGAAAAAACCTCAAACATTATACACTGTATTGTGAGAAAACCTCAAACATTATATACTGAATTGTGAGAAAATCTCAAACATTATACACTGAATTGTGAGAAAACCTCAAACATTATATAGTGAATTGTGAGAAAACCTCAAACATTATATAGTGAATTGTGAGAAAATCTCAAACATTATACACTGAATTGTGAGAAAATCTCAAACATTATATACTGAATTGTGAGAAAACCTCAAACATTATACACTGAATTGTGAGAAAACCTCAAACATTATACGTTGAGTCGTGAGAAAACCTCAAACATTATACACTGAATTGTGAGAAAACCTCAAACATTATACACTGAATTGTGAGAAAACCTCAAACATTATACACTGAATTGTGAGAAAACCTCAAACATTATATACTGAATTGTGAAAAAACCTCAAACATTATATACTGAATTGTGAGAAAATCTCAAACATTATATACTGAATTGTGAGAAAACCTCAAACATCATATACTGAATTGTGAGAAAATCTCAAACATTATATACTGAATTGTGAGAAAATCTCAAACATTATATACTGAATTGTGAGAAAATCTCAAACATTATATACTGAATTGTGAAAAAACCTCAAGCATTATATACTGAATTGTGAGAAAACCTCAAACATTATACACTGAATTGTGAGAAAACCTCAAACATTATACACTGAATTGTGAGAAAACCTCAAACATTATACACTGTATTGTGAGAAAACCTCAAACATTATATAGTGAATTGTGAGAAAACCTCAAACATTATATAGTGAATTGTGAGAAAACCTCAAACATTATACACTGAATTGTGAGAAAATCGCAAACATTATATACTGAATTGTGAGAAAATCTCAAACATTATACACTGAATTGTGAGAAAATCTCAAACATTATATACTGAATTGTGAGAAAATCTCAAACATTATATACTGAATTGTGAGAAAACCTCAAACATCATATACTGAATTGTGAGAAAATCTCAAACATTATATACTGAATTGTGAGAAAATCTCAAACATTATATACTGAATTGTGAGAAAATCTCAAACATTATATACTGAATTGTGAAAAAACCTCAAGCATTATATACTGAATTGTGAGAAAACCTCAAACATTATACACTGAATTGTGAGAAAACCTCAAACATTATACACTGAATTGTGAGAATATCTCAAGCATTATATACTGAATCGTGAGAAAACCTCAAACATTGTATACTGAATTGTGAGAAAATCTCAAACATTATACACTGAATTGTGAGAAAACCTCAAACATTATACGTTGAGTCGTGAGAAAACCTCAAACATTATACACTGAATTGTGAGAAAACCTCAAACATTATACACTGAATTGTGAGAAAACCTCAAACATTATACACTGTATTGTGAGAAAACCTCAAACATTATATACTGAATTGTGAGAAAATCTCAAACATTATACACTGAATTGTGAGAAAACCTCAAACATTATATAGTGAATTGTGAGAAAACCTCAAACATTATATAGTGAATTGTGAGAAAACCTCAAACATTATACACTGAATTGTGAGAAAATCGCAAACATTATATAATGAATTGTGAGAAAATCTCAAACATTATACACTGAATTGTGAGAAAATCTCAAACATTATATACTGAATTGTGAGAAAATCTCAAACATTATATACTGAATTGTGAGAAAACCTCAAACATTATACACTGAATTGTGAGAAAACCTCAAACATTATATACTGAATTGTGAGAAAATCTCAAACATTATATACTGAATTGTGAGAAAATCTCAAACATTATATACTGAATTGTGAGAAAATCTCAAACATTATATACTGAATTGTGAAAAAACCTCAAACATTATATACTGAATTGTGAGAAAACCTCAAACATTATACACTGAATTGTGAGAAAATCTCAAACATTATACACTGAATTGTGAGAAAATCTCAAACATTATACACTGAATTGTGAGAAAACCTCAAACATTATACACTGAATTGTGAGAAAACCTCAAACATTATATAGTGAATTGTGAGAAAACTCAAACATTATACACTGAATTGTGAGAAAACCTCAAACATTATATACTGAATTGTGACAAAACCTCAAACATTATACACTGAATTGTGAGAAAACCTCAAACATTATACACTGAATTGTGAGAAAATCTCAAACATTATACACTGAATTGTGAGAAAACCTCAAACATTATACACTGAATTGTGAGAAAACCTCAAACATTATACACTGAATTGTGAGAAAACCTCAAACATTATATACTGAATTGTGAGAAAATCTCAAACATTATATACTGAATTGTGAGAATAATCTCAAACATTATACACTGAATTGTGAGAATATCTCAAGCATTATATACTGAATCGTGAGAAAACCTCAAACATTGTATACTGAATTGTGAGAAAATCTCAAACATTATACACTGAATTGTGAGAAAACCTCAAACATTATATAGTGAATTGTGAGAAAACCTCAAACATTATATAGTGAATTGTGAGAAAACCTCAAACATTATACACTGAATTGTGAGAAAATCGCAAACATTATATACTGAATTGTGAGAAAATCTCAAACATTATACACTGAATTGTGAGAAAATCTCAAACATTATATACTGAATTGTGAGAAAATCTCAAACATTATATACTGAATTGTGAGAAAACCTCAAACATTATACACTGAATTGTGAGAAAACCTCAAACATTATACACTGAATTGTGAGAAAACCTCAAACATTATATACTGAATTGTGAGAAAATCTCGAACATTATATACTGAATTGTGAGAAAACCTCAAACATTATATACTGAATTGTGAGAAAACCTCAAACATTATATACTGAATTGTGAGAAAATCTCAAACATTATACACTGAATTGTGAGAAAACCTTAAACATTATACACTGAATTGTGAGAAAACCTCAAACATTATACACTAAATTGTGAAAAAACCTCAAACATTATACACTGAATTGTGAGAAAACCTCAAACATTATATACTGAATTGTGAGAAAACCTCAAACATTATACACTGAATTGTGAGAAAACCTCAAACATTATACACTGAATTGTGAGAAAACCTCAAACATTATACACTGAATTGTGAGAAAACCTCAAACATTATACACCAAATTGTGAGAAAACCTCAAACATTATACACTGAATTGTGAGAAAACCTCAAACATTATATACTGAATTGTGAGAAAACCTCAAACATTATACACTGAATTGTGAGAAAACCTTAAACATTATACACTGAATTGTGAGAAAACCTCAAACATTATACACTGAATTGTGAGAAAACCTCAAACATTATACACTAAATTGTGAGAAAACCTCAAACATTATACATTGAGGCGTGAGAAAAACTCAAGAACAACGAAGGTAAAGAAACGTTTTGTACACAGATAAAAAAAATGGTGAGAAAAGAAGACACAAATTGTATAAGTAAAATATTTACGTATGCCCCCAGGTGGCTCTGTGTTTGTTACGATTTGGTTTGTCGCCTTGTTTCGTCTCTTCAAGGAAACATGATCAATCTTTCAAAATTTATGTAATTCGTGAATTTGGCAAATAATTTGTCGTGACTTGGGAGAAGGGGGTGATATAAATATCTCTGGAGACCCCAGTGTGGCAAAGTTTCTTTCCTTTAAAACCCAAATACGTGTCGCTATTTTTTGTTTGTTTGTTTCTATTACTGAGAGAAGGGGTGTGAGCTTTACTGAACAACTTTGCTACCTAAGCCTTACCTTCACTCTGACCTGAGATATTTTTTCAAGAATCTGTAGTCCATCGGTAATACGTCAGAAGTATATTGTTGTTTACAGGATAAAAAAAAATTGTTACATTTGACAAGCATGGAAACACTTTCCTGCTGAGAACAAAATTGCAATATGTTCCAAAAACGATTAATAAACTGAATTGTAATCCAAGCCAGCTTACCTCTAGCTTTAATCTTATCTTGATAAAGTGGATATCAATTGACATCAACTTACATTCTAGTCTTAATCTTATCTTGATAAACTGGATATCAATCGACATTAACTTAAGTTAATCTTATCTTGATAAACTGGATATCAATTGACATCAACTTACATTCTAGCTTTAATCTTATCTTGATAAACTGGATATCAATCGACATCAACTTACATTCTAGTCTTAATCTTATCTTGATAAACTGGATATCAATCGACATCAACTTACATTCTAGTCTTAATCTTATCTTGATAAACTGGATATCAATCGACATTAACTTAAGTTAATCTTATCTTGATAAAGTGGATATCAATTGACATCAACTTACATTCTAGCCTTAATCTTATCTTGATAAACTGGATATCAATCGACATCAACTTGCATTCTAGTCTTAATCTTATCTTGATAAACTGGATATCAATCGACATCAACTTACATTCTAGTCTTAATCTTATCTTGATAAACTAGATATCAATCGACATCAACTTACATTCTAGTCTTAATCTTATCTTGATAAACTAGATATCAATCGACATCAACTTACATTCTAGCCGTAATATAATATTAGATACGATGAAAGTGAAGATTTGTGGTAGATAAAGTTTAGTGAGTTTGTAAATAAAGCAAAAATAGTAAGAAACGAAACTTATATAATGAAATAATTGGTTTATGAAACAATGCGAAAGATAAATGTAAATAAAATCATGGGAAAATTAAAAGTTAGATACAGAAGAAAACAGGGAGGAAGGAAAATAGGAAACTAATATAAAGAAGAAATGTGAGTTTGGAAAATAAGTATTATTGGTAAAAGAATCAGAGGACGGGTAAGTGAAAACCATCATGAGAATAACAGGAAGACATGATACAGGAGTGAGGTGAGAGGGTGAAAACTGGAAGAAAGAGAAAAATTAGATCTCTATAAAATAAAAATCATATTTCAAAGCAAATAAATGTTAGCGAAGGAAACCTTCAGTAAATGTTACAATCTAAGAGAAAACCGTTCGGCTAAGCCGTTCAGACCGTTGGGTCATACAAGTTTGTACGATGCTCCGCCTTTCGGAGATTTAAATGATCTTTTCTGGCCAATCACAATGGAGTACAGGTTGCTAGTGTCTCAAGGGGAGATATTGATTAGATTCGACACGCTCTATCATCTACGTTCCTACTAATGCTTGGTACCTCTGCTTTGTAATGTCACGTGCTTGCATCAGTAGTTTACCTTTTGTGTTTAGACCCCAGACGGGGATAGACCTGATAATTCTGGCTTGCGTTGTCACGTGCTAGTACCATAGGTTTACCTTTAAGGCTGAATCTGACGAGATGAAATTAAGTTCTTAACAAAGATAAATGTTACTGCTGGGCGTTCTGAATGGTGTAAAGTGTGCTTAGGCATCCATAGGTACCTTCCACAGTAATCAGGCATCCAAAGATATTAATAACGTATAGTCCACGTTTCTATATATTTGTTTTCCCTAACTCACTGGAGTGTTTTGTTTTCCAGGTAAGTCTGGTATCTTTTCTTTCTGAAACTACGTTTACCTACCTTACCTTTTCTTAGTTGATTCAGAGAATTACATTCAATCGATGTAAGTTTATGAATTAGAGTATTTTTAAATCGTGTGTTGTACAAGCAGCAGTTAACAAAATGAAGCTCACTGGTCTTAAATGATATTTTGTTATCAGAAAAATCTACCAAACGCTAGCAGAATAAAGTTACTGAACATAGATTATATGTTGCTAGGAAAACCCATCAAGCAGCAGAAGTAATTACAGTGATTTCACTTCAATACTCCACCAAACACCAGCACAGTTTTATAATACCAATCACTTCAGTGAAAACATCATTTACGAGATAACACTTGTGTATATTCGTTTTAAGAATATAAAATATACATTTTTGTACACAATCTTTTGTTTTTTGTCGGTTTTTTTTTGCACCTGATTGAGGAAATCGGCTAACGAATATCTTAGTTTATTATAACTAATATTTAATAACATCAACAAATAGGAATTTAACGTATTTGTTTACAAAACAGTGAATATGAATAATAAACGAACACATAAAACACGGATGAAATGGTTAAATGGAAGTGATATCCTATTTCAGGTTAAAACATCCATAATAGAAACATAGTAAATAGCTAAACGATGTATTAATTCACGTTTGTTTGGAATGACTTTAGTTGTAACAACATTAACAACTATCTGATTGTTAGCCTGATTTTATCCATTAATACCAAAGACGAATTGTGAACATTTTGTTGAATTCTATACCAGTATTTATGTGTATGATGTTGTTACCATTGTAATCATACCCATATTCATCTCAATTATATTTCTAGATACATTGTTGTAATACCCATATTCATGTCAATTATATTTCTAGATACATTGTTGTAATACCCATATTCATGTCAATTATATTTCTAGATACATTGTTGTAATACCCATATTCATGTCAATTATATTTCTAGATACATTGTTGTAATACCCATATTCATGTCAATAATATTTCTAAATATATTGTTGTAATACTCACATTCACTTCAATAATATTTCTAAATATCTGGTTGTAATGCCCATATTCATGTTAATAATATTTCTAAGTATACTGTGTAATACTCATATTCATGTTAATAATATTTCTAAATATATTGTTGTAATAACCATATTCACTTCAATAATATTTCTACATATCTGGTTGTAATGCCCATATTCATGTCAATAATATTTATAAACACATTGTTCTGATACCCATATGTGTGTGTGTGTGTGTATGTGGTTTCTCATAGCAAAGCCACATCGGGCTATTTGCTGTGTCCACCGTGTGAGTCGAACCCTTGATTTAGCACTGTAAATTCGCAGACTTACCGCCGTTCCAGAGATGTGCTATAATATTTGTTAACACATTGTTGTAATACTCATATCTATATGGATAATATTTACGAATATTGTTATAATACCCATATCTATATGGAAAATACTTATGAATATTGTTGTAATACCTACATCTGTATGGATAATACCCATAGCTTTGGGGATAACATTTTTAAACGTTGCTATAGTGATTAAGTAACTTCTGACCAAAGATAGCCACCTGAGTACTTCAGAACTAAATTTATATACCTAATAATGAATATAGATAATTAAATATAATTTAAACATTATTATTTATAAAGATTAAACTCCATTGTTTCTACCAGTAACGCTATTTTCATCAAAACCCAGTAATATCTCACGAGGTTCTATCAGCTAAGGTTGGCTCTAAATTCTTATAACAATCTCACAAGAAAAAAAAAACAATTTATTTTCGAGAAAATTTGACATAAATTGTGGACTAAATAATAATAATACGTACAATCCATGGGTGTCATAAATGTTTAATTTTAATATAATGTTTTCATGCTAATTAATACGCCAGTACAATAACCAACTTCAAAAAAACACTAACTTTCGTCTGATTACTGTTATTGAAGGCTTTATTTGTAGATGCATGCCTAATGTTTTCATTACCTTTACAGTTTATATTTAGATATAGGATATTGTTGTGAAGAACGTAGAGTGCTAACCTGGGTGGATATAGGATATTGTTGTAAAGAACGTGGAGTGCTAACCTGGGTGGATATAGGATATTGTTGTAAAGAACGTGGAGAGCTAGCGTGGGTGGATATAGGATATTGTTGTGAAGAACGTGGAGAGCTAACCTGGGTGGATATAGGATATTGTTGTAAAGAACGTGGAGAGCTAGCGTGGGTGGATATAGGATATTGTTGTTAAGAACGTGGAGAGCTAGCGTGGGTTAATATAGGATATTGTTGTAAAGAACGTGGAGTGCTAACCTGGGTTAATATAGGATATTGTTATAAAGAACGTGGAGAGCTAGCGTGGGTTAATATAGGATATTGTTGTAAAGAACGTGGAGTGCTAACCTGGGTTAATATAGGATATTGTTATAAAGAACGTGGAGAGCTAGCGTGGGTTAATATAGGATATTGTTATGATCAACGTAGAGTGCTAACCTGGGTGGATATAGGATATTGTTGTAAAGAATGTGGAGAGCTAGCGTGGGTTAATATAGGATATTGTTGTGAAGAACGTGGAGAGCTAACCTGGGTGGATATAGGATATTGTTGTAAAGAACGTGGAGAGCTAGCGTGGGTGGATATAGGATATTGTTGTAAAGAATGTGGAGAGCTAGCGTGGGTTAATATAGGATATTGTTGTGAAGAACGTGGAGAGCTAACCTGGGTTAATATAGGATATTGTTGTGAAGAACGTGAAGTGCTAACCTGGGTTAATATAGGATATTGTTGTGAAGAACGTGGAGAGCTAGCGTGGGTTAATATAGGATATTGTTGTGAAGAACGTGGAGAGCTAACCTGGGTTAATATAGGATATTGTTGTGAAGAACGTGGAGTGCTAACCTGGGTTGATGGAAGATATTGTTATGATGAATGTAGAGTGCTAACCTGGGTTGATATAGGATATTGTTGCGAACTGCGTAGAGTGTTAATTCTAGATAGATACATTCAGTTGTTGTTGTTACAGAGTGTAAAGGTGTATGTTCTTTACTGGGAATTCTGAGCATAATAAGTGTCTGAATGGGTTATTTCTTTTCTTTCATACTAAAGAATCAACTTTATTCGAATAGTAAACTGATCTAAAATAATTTATAAGTGTATTAAGAATTATGCACAAAACATGTATTACGTGCTCTTCATAAAGTAATTTTCATTATGCTTATATATTATTGTTGGCCAATTTACTATTGTGTTAGGATAATGTGCTTCCGCAAAGAAGCAAGGAAGTTTTTTTTCACCCTTTTCGGATTATAAACTGTCTCCCCCTGTTAGCCTTATTAAATACATAGTTCTTGTGTTTGTATGACTTCGTTTTTTGGATATGTTTCTAAATCTACCTGCTGTTGTCCATGATTTTAAACTGAGAACCGGCGGGACGGCTAAAAACCAACGGCACCAGCTGCCTTATTGAGTCACTATTTTACCAATGAATAGTAGGATTGACCATCACATAATGGCGACCATGTTCGACATGCGGGTTTCGAAGATTTCGATTCGAGTGCCTTAACCAACGGTAATAAATTACCACATTTCTTCTGTCCTTGGAGTTACGTTGAAAACCCTGATCAACAGTTACAAAGAGTACCTGGCAGGAAGAGACCCAAGGTTACATATCTACATATTTATGAAAATTGTATACATTTACTGGTTCATACACGTACACACGCATGCAAACTATCTCCCCTGCCTACACAGCTACCACCGTCTGAAAATAGACACGAACCAAAGCCTTTCTCCATTGATAAACCAGAAATAAGTAAACTTTAATTTCATTCACCTGGTACAAGTCCTCTGTACAAGGAATAAAATACGAGTTTTTCAACCCCCATACCTCCCTCATTCACAAGTAAATTTTCGTTCCTATGACAACATGAAACCCACAGAAGAGTGAGTGTCAAAAGCAGAGGACACAAATGCTTTCCGGCTCGTTACTCGCTGAGAGCACCAGTGACCCGTTTTCTCAGCGTCCGTTTTATCACTTGATTAGAGGAAGCGAGTTTTCCTGGTTTAGTAATAGAGTCAAACTCCCTAGGAACCATTCATGTGGCCGAACACTGCTATTATCATGATGCGTTACTTTTGCTCAATAGTTTGATGAGCTTTCACTGATAATAACCAAAAGCAGAATACAAGATAATATATGGACACTAAAAAACAGGATTCGGTACATTTCCTTCAAACCAACACACAATATTACCCTAAAATATAAATATAAAATTTAAAGAAAAGTGTTATACCCACTCTAAAAACATTACCGTAATATATAAATAAAACTAAAGAACAGGACATGTTATACCCACTCTAAAAACATTACCGTAATATATAAACAAAACTAAAGAACAGGACGTGTTATACCTACTTTAACAGAAAACATTACTCTAATATATAAATAAAACTAAAGAACAGGACGTGTTATACCTACTTTAACAGAAAACATTACTGTAATATATAAATAAAACTAAAGAACAGGACGTGTTATACCCACTCTAAAAACATTACCGTAATATATAAATAAAACTAAAGAACAGGACGTGTTATACCCACTCTAAAAACATTACCGTAATATATAAATAAAACTAAAGAATAGGACGTGTTATACCCACTCTAAAAACATTACCGTAATATATAAATAAAACTAAACAACAGGACGTGTTATACCCACTCTAAAAACATTACCGTAATATATAAATAAAACTAAAGAACAGGACGAGTTATACCTACTTCAACAGAAAACATTACTGTAATATATAATTAAAACTAAAGAACAGGACGTGTTATACCTACTTCAACAGAAAACATTACTGTAATATATAAATAAAACTAAAGAACAGGACGTGTTATACCTACTTCAACAGAAAACATTACTGTAATATATAAATAAAACTAAAAAACAGGACGTGTTATACCTACTTCAACAGAAAACATTACTGTAATATATAAATAAAACTAAAGAACAGGACGTGTTATACCTACTTCAACAGAAAACATTACTGTAATATATAAATAAAACTAAAGAACAGGACGTGTTATACCTACTTTAACAGAAAACATTACTGTAATATATAAATAAAACTAAAGAACAGGACGTGTTATACCTACTTCAACAGAAAACATTACTGTAATATATAAATAAAACTAAAGAACAGGACGTGTTATACCTACTTCAACAGAAAACATTACTGTAATATATAAATAAAACTAAAGAACAGGACGTGTTATACCTACTTCAACAGAAAACATTACTGTAATATATAAATAAAACTAAAGAACAGGACGTGTTATACCCACTCTAAAAACATTACCGTAATATATAAATAAAACTAAAGAACAGGACGTGTTATACCTACTTTAACAGAAAACATTACTCTAATATATAAATAAAACTAAAGAACAGGACGTGTTATACCTACTTTAACAGAAAACATTACTGTAATATATAAATAAAACTAAAGAACAGGACGTGTTATACCTACTTCAACAGAAAACATTACTGTAATATATAAATAAAACTAAAGAACAGGACGTGTTATACCTACTTCAACAGAAAACATTACTGTAATATATAAATAAAACTAAAGAACAGGACGTGTTATACCTACTTTAACAGAAAACATTACTGTAATATATAAATAAAACTAAAGAACAGGACGTGTTATACCTACTTTAACAGAAAACATTACTGTAATATATAAATAAAACTAAAGAACAGGACGTGTTATACCTACTTCAACAGAAAACATTACTGTAATATATAAATAAAACTAAAGAACAGGACGTGTTATACCTACTTCAACAGAAAACATTACTGTAATATATAAATAAAACTAAAGAACAGGACGTGTTATACCTACTTTAACAGAAAACATTACTGTAATATATAAATAAAACTAAAGAACAGGACGTGTTATACCTACTTCAACAGAAAACATTACTGTAATATATAAATAAAACTAAAGAACAGGACGTGTTATACCTACTTCAACAGAAAACATTACTGTAATATATAAATAAAACTAAAGAACAGGACGTGTTATACCTACTTTAACAGAAAACATTACTGTAATATATAAATAAAACTAAAGAACAGGACGTGTTATACCTACTTTAACAGAAAACATTACTGTAATATATAAATAAAACTAAAGAACAGGACGTGTTATACCTACTTCAACAGAAAACATTACTGTAATATATAAATAAAACTAAAGAACAGGACGTGTTATACCTACTTCAACAGAAAACATTACTGTAATATATAAATAAAACTAAAGAACAGGACGTGTTATACCTACTTTAACAGAAAACATTACTGTAATATATAAATAAAACTAAAGAACAGGACGTGTTATACCTACTTTAACAGAAAACATTACTGTAATATATAAATAAAACTAAAGAACAGGACGTGTTATACCTACTTCAACAGAAAACATTACTGTAATATATAAATAAAACTAAAGAACAGGACGTGTTATACCTACTTTAACAGAAAACATTACTGTAATATATAAATAAAACTAAAGAACAGGACGTGTTATACCTACTTTAACAGAAAACATTACTGTAATATATAAATAAAACTAAAGAACAGGACGTGTTATACCTACTTCAACAGAAAACATTACTGTAATATATAAATAAAACTAAAGAACAGGACGTGTTATACCTACTTCAACAGAAAACATTACTGTAATATATAAATAAAACTAAAGAACAGGACGTGTTATACCTACTTTAACAGAAAACATTACTGTAATATATAAATAAAACTAAAGAACAGGACGTGTTATACCTACTTTAACAGAAAACATTACTGTAATATATAAATAAAACTAAAGAACAGGACGTGTTATACCTACTTCAACAGAAAACATTACTGTAATATATAAATAAAACTAAAGAACAGGACGTGTTATACCTACTTCAACAGAAAACATTACTGTAATATATAAATAAAACTAAAGAACAGGACGTGTTATACCTACTTTAACAGAAAACATTACTGTAATATATAAATAAAACTAAAGAACAGGACGTGTTATACCTACTTCAACAGAAAACATTACTGTAATATATAAATAAAACTAAAGAACAGGACGTGTTATACCTACTTCAACAGAAAACATTACTGTAATATATAAATAAAACTAAAGAACAGGACGTGTTATACCTACTTTAACAGAAAACATTACTGTAATATATAAATAAAACTAAAGAACAGGACGTGTTATACCTACTTTAACAGAAAACATTACTGTAATATATAAATAAAACTAAAGAACAGGACGTGTTATACCTACTTCAACAGAAAACATTACTGTAATATATAAATAAAACTAAAGAACAGGACGTGTTATACCTACTTCAACAGAAAACATTACTGTAATATATAAATAAAACTAAAGAACAGGACGTGTTATACCTACTTTAACAGAAAACATTACTGTAATATATAAATAAAACTAAAGAACAGGACGTGTTATACCTACTTCAACAGAAAACATTACTGTAATATATAAATAAAACTAAAGAACAGGACGTGTTATACCTACTTCAAAGAAAACATTACTGTAATATATAAATAAAACTAAAGAACAGGACGTGTTATACCTACTTTAAGAGAAAACATTACTGTAATATATAAATAAAACTAAAGAACAGGACGTGTTATACCTACTTCAACAGAAAACATTACTGTATTATATAAATAAAACTAAAGAACAGGCCGTGTTATACCTACTTCAACAGAAAACATTACAACAAGAGAAAAGCAAAAAAATACCTATTTTACTCCTATGAGAAATGAAATCAAAATTAAAAATAATGTATCATACAAACGGACAATACAACGAAGTTCGAGTCGTTTAGTTCTTTCCACGAATCCCTGAAGAACAATTTAACCAATCGATCCTCAGTTTTCTCGAGAGATCCAATTCTTTTGTAACGTGCTCGGTCTCCACTGATGCCAACGAAACTCATTCCGTATTCACACATTGAGAGAAATGAAACTGTTGCTACTGTAGTTTAGTCTATTCATGACGTGGAGGAACCCACTTGAAGGAAATCTGCAGCAGAGACGGCTGATGTGGGTTTTGAAAACTTTGACCGAACCGTTTAGGTTTTTTGTAATATCTATATCAGGCGTCTTGGTTGCAGACGTAGTCTAGTCTGTTTGTTTTCCACATATTTAATATGTGACCTTTCAAACTAATCATAAAGAGTGCGATCCTCTCAGCCCCCTAGGTATTCTTGTCAACTTCTTTAAGATCACATTACATCATCCAAGCTCTCTTCCTCTAACCCTTTCTAGTAAGTCATACACTTTTCATATAATGCTACCACATTTATATAATATCTATAGTATTCATTTTGAGGCCTATTTAATGATTTATACAGAGATAATCATCCATACTGACTTATAATCAAACTGTTTGTACATACACCTTAAAATTCCCTTAATTTTGCAAGTAGCAACAGACCATTGCCTTGATGGCTTAAGTGTCCTATCCACCACAATTCCAAGATAATTTTATTGAGTCACGCGATTGAGTTGAGTCTCATCTATATTAAACATGTGATCCAGTTTATGAGACCCAAAGTATAATATCTAACATGTATTATAATAAAGGTCTATTGGCAAATATTACCAACTAATCAGTTAATCTAAGTCACTCTACGATACTCTAACATTCACACTGCAGTTGGAGATACTCAACTTTAATAATTTACTAAATGTGTCCCCAACTCAGTGTTTTTAATGTAAATAAAACGTAAAATCTCACGATGTAGCTCGTATGGAACATTCCACTAGCAACAAAGATAAAGTTTTAAAGGACTCCATCAATGTCTATTTATTCTCTTATTCACCAATCGTAAAATCTAATCTTTTAGAGTTTTTTTTTCCTTTCTACCACCAATATCACTTTCAGCTGCGGCATATCGGTACCGAGTTTTTCGGGCTCAAACGTTCAGCTCAGAGTTCTGTCATCTCTTGACCGATTTGAGATCTAATAATAATTTTGGACTCAGAAGGTCAAACTCTTTCGGATCGTGTATTTGACCGTATCCAATGTATCAGAGATTAATTTATTTTAATATTTCCTAGAGTTATTTCAATTTGAGGGCAGGCTGGTAGAGATTCTGATGAATAATAAAAATCAAATCGGGTACACGCGCGCTCCACGTTTAGATTACTGACACAAAAAGTACAGCTAATAAAAACTATCATAGAAGGAGTTACTCTAATCCTGTCTAATAGGATTTCAAATGCTGCAGATACTGAGGTTTAACTGCTGCTGTAAATCATCTTTTGTATGGCATCTTTTAAAACCCGCTTTCAACACATTCTCGCTCATTTTCCATAATTTAGAAATTTAAATAAGAAAATCAAGTGTGCAAATTCTTATATACAGAATAACACAGAAAGACTTGCTGCATATACTTTCACATCTTATATACAGAATAACACAGAAATACTTGCTGCATATACTTTCACATCTTATATACAGAATAACAGAGAAAGACTTGCTACATATACTCTCACACAGAAAGACTTGCTATATATACTCTCACACAGAAAGACTTGCTACATATACTCTCACACAGAAAGACTTGCTATATATACTCTCACACAGAAAGACTTGCTATATATACTCTCACACAGAAAGACTTGCTGCATATACTCTCACACAGAAAGACTTGCTACATATACTCTCACACAAAAAGACTTGCTACATATACTCTCACACAGAAAGACTTGCAACATATACTCTCACACAGAAAGACTTGCAACATATACTCTCACACAGAAAGACTTGCTACATATACTCTCACACAGAAACTACAATAAAAGATAAAAACAAATTGTTCTAAAATCGTAAGATACATACAACCCAGGAATAACTTTCACCAAATAGGACTGGTTTATAGGTTTATACATAATGATAGATACAAACTAAAGACAATTGTCGTTAGGTATAGGACTGATTTATAGGTTTACACATAACGATAGATACAAACTAGGGACAACTGAGGTTAGATATAGGACTGGTTTATAGGTTTACACATAACGATAGATACAAACTAGGGACAACTGAGGTTAGATATAGGACTGGTTTACAACTTTACACATAATGGAATAATGTTTTCTGTAATTAACTAATAATGTTATCTTTTACTTTACAATTACGATACTTTACTGGCATGAGATTAAAAATTTCTCGGAAAAAGTGTAATCTTAAGGACAAGTAACGTGTTAAGATGTATGAATAAAACTGATAAAAAAAACTAAGGCATAACAAAGATATAATAAGTTGTTAAAAATAGGTTCAAGTGATATTTCGAGCCACCAATTATTCACCTTTCGTACAAAATATCCTTTCTTTAGTATATTTCTCTTGATATGTTTGTATGGTTCTAACCTATAATTTGAGCGTAAATATTGAATCTTTCATCGTTGCACAAACATAGCTCTAAAAATAAATACCTTCCCTACACTTCTGCTGATAAGTTCAGTATGTGTGAAAATACTGTGAAAATCGAGTCCCTTTAAATGTTAACTAACCTAAACACAAGCACATACTCGCTGCACGCACGTTCACGTGAGAATGTGGCGACAAGTTGTCTAGACTGTTTTGTTTATTAATAATTTAAGTGAGATTGATACAAAGTGTTACGGTGGTTGAATGCAACTTTAGAGATCTGTCGACAGATGGTTGTAAAAAGTATTTCACGTCACGAAGATATGTCGAATGAAATAAGCTGGGAATATTGTCGCACGTTAACAATTAGTCGATATAAACACATGCACAAAACATATTTTAAAAATACAAAAAGACGTTGAGTACAGATATAAAAACAAGTCTACAATATTTGAAAATTCAGTAAACGGTTAAAATGGGAGAAAAAACACATACCGTTTAAAAACAATATTTCGTTACTGTTAATGTCACGTCATCAGGTACTACAACATTTTGCCATTGTTAATGTGACATCATCAGGTGCTACAACATTTCGCCATTGTTCATGTGACATCATCAGGTACTCAGCGCAATTGTACAAGTCAGTTAATTACCCCAACTGGTGGCGTCACAAAAACAACCCTGACGTCACCTACTGAGTGTATTTAACCGTCATGCACAATAAAAATATAAGTACACATAAAAAAATAGTCCAACAGGGTAACAAAAAATATAAACACTAATAACAAGTTAGAAAATAAGGTGACATAAAAACATAAACACGTTAGAACGAATACTCCAGCAGGATAATTCCTATTACTACAGTAAATTAACGTAATTAGAGAAATACGTATGAAAAGTAGTCCAGTAGGGTAACACAAGAATATAAGCACTAATACCAAATGGCCAAATAAAATAACATAGCACAAATACAGGGAGTAATACAAAAATAAGAACGCGTGTCAGTAAATGTGACAGTTAAGTACCACGCACACAAATCTCAAAAGGCCTAGTAGTTAAGTAACATGAAAACTTAAGCAAGATCGAAATAGTCGAGCACGATAGCTCGAAAACGTATAGCCCAACTAAGTACGTAATTTTTAAAGTGTTTCATATGTAACACCTCAGTTTTCTTTCACAACAAGACACAAATACTGTCTTATAATAAAGACAAAAATGTCTAACAATAAACGTAGAAAATTTCTAATTATATTTCTTTACGTCATATACAACTAACTTCTAATAACAAGCACTGATATTATATTACAATAAACAATGATAAGATATGATAATAAATACAGATATTGTATTACCGTAAACACTTATAACATGTGTTAATAAAAACAAGTGTTGTATTACATTAAACACTAATAAGATAAAAAATATTTACAAATATCGTAAACACTGACAACACATAAGAATTAAGAGATATATCGTGTTGCCTCAAACACACACAATGACTCACAATAAGCACAGCTATTATTGTACAAGAATGACACAATGTCATATATTAAACAAAGGTAACGGCTAACAATAAACACAGACATTGTTTTACAAGAAAGTCGGAGAGCAACATCAGTATCTAACTATAAATACAAATATTACATGTCAGTGAAAAATAATATATTTTATAATAACCACGAATAGCACAGGTATATTAAAAAAAACCCACAGAAAATATGTTTCCGAAAATAATGAGTTATCTCTTACAGTGACCACATATAATTCCTTTCTTTTAAAACACATGTTATATTTTACACTAAATTCACATTGCAATTATACCTGTCATAAGAAATTAGTGTTAGGCTTATAACAAAGGTGAAAACACCATAACAAATACACATTACGTCTCACATTGAACATAACTGACGACACGTTATATTAAGCACACACTATGTCTTACGATAAACATAGGGTATATCTTATATCACACATAGACCACGTGTTTCAGTAAGAAATTATTATGTCTACGACAAGCATACGTTCCATCTTAGTTAACAGATATCACATTTTGCAATAAACAAGTTTAACCTATTACTTCGAACGTATGTACAACGATTTTCTGAGAAAACAAATACTTGAACACCTGATGCATTACAGTACCATAAACCCACGTGATTTTGCAAAATGAATTATAAGAGATATTCTGAAACTAGTCTCAAACTCTATTTGGTACCTCAGATCACAGAATTCAGAATACCATTTGCATTGTGTTTTACCAACTATTCTTAGATTGCAGCACTACGAACACTTTATATAGTTCTTTACCAAATGTTCTTATATTATAATATTTATAACACTCTTTACATTGAAGACTACAAAATATCTTATAATAATAATCAATGTTTATCTGTCCAAGAAATGCACGTACGCCTTACTATCTAAATGTGCGCGCACATGCACTTATTTCTACGGATGTGAGCAAAAGGCAGATTTAAATATAATTTACTGGATATTTTGTACGCCAAGAGCTTATCAAAATTTTTAAAAATGCCTAACGTTAAATGGTGGAATAATATTATAATGTTAGGTATTGATAGTACTAAGTACAATAGAGTTTAGTTCTAACTAAACTACAGCAAAAGAACATATATAAGTTACAGCGCTAATTTATTGCTTTATTGAATATACGCCATATTCAGTAAAGGCTTAGCGAATGTTAAGCCTAAAACAAGTTGACATATATACTGCTTTTTATTATTCTAGAAATCCTCAGGTAAGAAAATTACTATTACAATCAAAATACTAATTTGACTGCAAATAATTTGGTATTCTTATATTACAAATGTTTTGTGTGTCTCTACTGGTATTCTTATATTACAAATGTTTTGCGTGTCTCTACTGGTATTCTTAAATTACAAATGTTGTGTGTGTCTTTACTGGTATTCTTATATTACAAATGTTTTGCGTGTCTCTACTGGTATTCTTATATTACAAATGTTTTGTGTGTCTCTACTGGTATTCTTATATTACAAATGTTTTGTGTCTCCACTGGTATTCTTATATTACAAATGTTGTGTGTGTCTTCACTGGTATTCTTATATTACAAATGTTGTGTGTGTCTTCACTGGTATTCTTATATTACAAATGTTGTGTGTGTCTTCACTGGTATTCTTATATTACAAATGTTGTGTGTGTCTTCACTGGTATTCTTATATTACAAATGTTGTGTGTGTCTTCACTGGTATTCTTATATTACAAATGTTGTGTGTGTCTCTAGTGGTATTCTTATATTACAAATGTTGTGTGTGTCTCCACTGGTATTCTTATATTACAAATGTTGTGTGTGTCTTCACTGGTATTCTTATATTACAAATGTTGTGTGTGTCTCTACTGGTATTCTTATATTACAAATGTTTTGTGTGTCTCTACTGGTATTCTTATTTTACAAATGTTTTGTGTCTCCACTGGTATTCTTATATTACAAATGTTGTGTGTGTCTTCACTGGTATTCTTATATTACAAATGTTGTGTGTGTCTTCACTGGTATTCTTATATTACAAATGTTGTGTGTGTCTTCACTGGTATTCTTATATTACAAATTTTGTGTGTGTCTCTACTGGTATTCTTATATTACAAATGTTGTGTGTGTCTTCACTGGTATTCTTATATTACAAATGTTGTGTGTGTCTCTAGTGGTATTCTTATATTACAAATGTTGTGTGTGTCTCCACTGGTATTCTTATATTACAAATGTTGTGTGTGTCTCTAGTGGTATTCTTATATTACAAATGTTGTGTGTGTCTCCACTGGTATTCTTATATTACAAATGTTGTGTGTGTCTCTACTGGTATTCTTATATTACAAATGTTTTGTGTGTCTTCACTGGTATTCTTATATTACAAATGTTGTGTGTGTCTCTAGTGGTATTCTTATATTACAAATGTTTTGTGTGTCTTCACTGGTATTCTTATATTACAAATGTTGTGTGTGTCTCTAGTGGTATTCTTATATTACAAATGTTGTGTGTGTCTTCACTGGTATTCTTATATTACAAATGTTGTGTGTGTCTCTACTGGTATTCTTATATTACAAATGTTTTGTGTGTCTTCACTGGTATTCTTATATTACAAATGTTGTGTGTGTCTCTAGTGGTATTCTTATATTACAAATGTTGTGTGTGTCTTCACTCGTATTCTTATATTACAAATGTTTTGTGTGTCTTCACTGGTATTCTTATATTACAAATGTTGTGTGTGTCTCTACTGGTATTCTTATATTACAAATGTTTTGTGTGTCTTCACTGGTATTCTTATATTACAAATGTTGTGTGTGTGTCTCTAGTGGTATTCTTATATTACAAATGTTGTGTGTGTCTTCACTGGTATTCTTATATTACAAATGTTGTGTGTGTCTCTAGTGGTATTCTTATATTACAAATGTTTTGTGTGTCTTCACTGGTATTCTTATATTACATATGTTGTGTGTGTCTCTAGTGGTATTCTTATATTACAAATGTTGTGTGTGTCTCTACTGGTATTCTTATAATACAAATGTTGTGTGTGTCTCTAGTGGTATTCTTATATTACAAATGTTGTGTGTGTCTCTAGTGGTATTCTTATATTACAAATGTTGTGTGTGTCTCCACTGGTATTCTTATATTACAAATGTTGTGTGTGTCTCTACTGGTATTCTTATATTACAAATGTTGTGTGTGTCTTCACTGGTATTCTTATATTACAAATGTTGTGTGTGTCTCTAGTGGTATTCTTATATTACAAATGTTGTGTGTGTCTCCACTGGTATTCTTATATTACAAATGTTGTGTGTGTCTCTAGTGGTATTCTTATCTTACAAATGTTGTGTGTGTCTCCACTGGTATTCTTATATTACAAATGTTGTGTGTGTCTTCACTGGTATTCTTATATTACAAATGTTGTGTGTGTCTTCACTGGTATTCTTATATTACAAATGTTGTGTGTGTCTTCACTGGTATTCTTATATTACAAATGTTGTCTGTGTCTTCACTGGTATTCTTATATTACAAATGTTGTGTGTGTCTCTACTGGTATTCTTATATTACAAATGTTTTTTGTGTCTCTACTGGTATTCTTATATTACAAATGTTGTGTGTGTCTTCACTGGTATTCTTATATTACAAATGTTGTCTGTGTCTTCACTGGTATTCTTATATTACAAATGTTGTCTGTGTCTTCACTGGTATTCTTATATTACAAATGTTGTGTGTGTCTCTACTGGTATTCTTATATTACAAATGTTTTTTGTGTCTCTACTGGTATTCTTATATTACAAATGTTGTGTGTGTCTTCACTGGTATTCTTATATTACAAATGTTGTGTGTGTCTTCACTGGTATTCTTATATTACAAATGTTGTGTGTGTCTCTACTGGTATTCTTATATTACAAATGTTTTGTGTGTCTCTACAGGTATTCTTACATTACAAATGTTGTGTGTGTCTTCACTGGTATTCTTATATTACAAATGTTGTGTGTGTCTCTACTGGTATTCTTATATTACAAATGTTGTGTGTGTCTTCACTGGTATTCTTATATTACAAATGTTGTGTGTGTCTTCACTGGTATTCTTATATTACAAATGTTGTGTGTGTCTCTACTGGTATTCTTATATTACAAATGTTTTGTGTGTCTCTACAGGTATTCTTACATTACAAATGTTGTGTGTGTCTTCACTGGTATTCTTATATTACAAATGTTGTGTGTGTCTCTACTGGTATTCTTATATTACAAATGTTGTGTGTGTCTTCACTGGTATTCTTATATTACAAATGTTGTGTGTGTCTTCACTGGTATTCTTATATTACAAATGTTGTGTGTGTCTCTACTGGTATTCTTATATTACAAATGTTTTGTGTGTCTCTACAGGTATTCTTACATTACAAATGTTGTGTGTGTCTCTACTGGTATTCTTATATTACAAATGTTGTGTGTGTCTTCACTGGTATTCTTATATTACAAATGTTGTGTGTGTCTCTACTGGTATTCTTATATTACAAATGTTGTGTGTGTCTTCACTGGTATTCTTATATTACAAATGTTGTGTGTGTCTCTACTGGTATTCTTATATTACAAATGTTGTGTGTGTCTTCACTGGTATTCTTATATTACAAATGTTGTGTGTCTCCACTGGTATTCTTATATTACAAATGTTGTGTGTGTCTTCACTGGTATTCTTATATTACAAATGTTGTGTGTGTCTCTACTGGTATTCTTATATTACAAATGTTGTGTGTGTCTCTACTGGTATTCTTATATTACAAATGTTGTGTGTGTCTCCACTGGTATTCTTATATTACAAATGTTGTGTGTGTCTTCACTGGTATTCTTATATTACAAATGTTGTGTGTGTCTCTACAGGTATTCTTATATTACAAATGTTGTGTGTGTCTCTACTGGTATTCTTATATTACAAATGTTGTGTGTGTCTCTACTGGTATTCTTATATTACAAATGTTGTGTGTGTCTCCACTGGTATTCTTATATTACAAATGTTGTGTGTGTCTCTACTGGTATTCTTATATTACAAATGTTGTGTGTGTCTTCACTGGTATTCTTATATTACAAATGTTGTGTGTGTCTCTACTGGTATTCTTATATTACAAATGTTGTGTGTGTCTTCACTGGTATTCTTATATTACAAATGTTGTGTGTCTCCACTGGTATTCTTATATTACAAATGTTGTGTGTGTCTTCACTGGTATTCTTATATTACAAATGTTGTGTGTCTCTACTGGTATTCTTATATTACAAATGTTGTGTGTGTCTCTACTGGTATTCTTATATTACAAATGTTGTGTGTGTCTCTACTGGTATTCTTATATTACAAATGTTGTGTGTGTCTCTACTGGTATTCTTATATTACAAATGTTGTGTGTCTCCACTGGTATTCTTATATTACAAATGTTGTGTGTCTCCACTGGTATTACATAGCATTCTTTACATTGTGTTCCACATACTATTCTTATTACGACATTCAGAACTTCTTTCCCATTGAGCTTTATAACACATTATTTGTCCCTCCTTATTGTGTTCGGTGCTTCAGGAACTATTGTTACATCAGTTTCTATTGCACTCACAAACAACTTCCATACAAAAATCACGAATCTGCTGAGGATGTTGAGAGCTGTTTAGAACTACGGAGTGTGCAGTGGGTTAACTTCGCACTTTAGGTTTTTGCCCTTTATTATGAATTATTGATTTTCATGTATTTATCAATATTGAAACGATAAATATTCATTCTATCTATCTTCTTTGAACTTACTTTTCTGTTAACCCTAGCGAAGTAGTTTGTTTACGTGACTCCAGCGTCACGTAAAGTAGCTACATGTGTAGGGGCTACTTCGTTAGTTTCACAAATCTTAGGCGTTTAAGACAATAGATCTCACGAATAAACAAAACTAAATATTTGCTAATAATATCATTTTAGGGTAAAGACTGGTTTAATTATGTTCAGTGAATAGCGTGACCCTAATCGTCTCGAATCAGAGTTATTTATATAAGGATTTTCTGAACTTTTTTTTTTCTTCCATTTTTAAAGTAACAAACAAAGCGTAATGATTAAACATTACTTCTTCTCGCTAATTAAAAGTGAAGGTATATCTGAAAGATATTACGTGTTTCAAGCTACTCTTGTTATGTCACACAGCTAAAGTCAATATCCTCTTATAACAGCTAACACACAAGGGTTAGTACTTACCAGTAGAATAAATCCCATATCGTACTTACTACACAGTCGTACGTTTTCCGATGATATGCTAGGACACTGTTTATATACTTTGTCTTTAAATACTGAGAATAAATAGTTATTTGAGTGACAAACCAATAAAGCCAGTCTGTGATAATGTAGAATTTGATAAAGTCATTTCCTTTCAGTAAACATTGAAGGTAATGTTACCATCAAACAAATGGTAAAACATTAGTTTTTATGTCCTAACAATTATTACACCACACAATGACAGCTTATAAAACAAACACTAATCTGTGTAAGTAAGGCTTGCACTAGGTAATTTCAGGACGTCTAAGAAATGGTAAAACATTCGTATTTATATGTAAACAGAGATTGTACAGTGCTGTTCAAACGTGTTGGGACAAGAGAATGTGTTTGTCATTCTTTCTATTCCATGGGGCTAATTCTTTCATATCATTACAGAATATAAATTTCAACACTGTGGCAATGTTTTCACTAAACCTTGTTAACAATTGTATGAGTCAGGGTGAGAATAGTTATCATTATTTATGATTTCCATATACTTGTACCAATGACATATCATAAGGGTTCTGCTTGAATGAACATACTGGTTGAATTTAGAGTCTCAAGTAATTATCATTGTACCCCTTGCAGTGTTTTAACTATACAGAAAGAAGCTAGCATATGTTACCGGTATATCAACTTGGTTGTACTCCATAAATTAACCTTGACTAAAACAGTGTTTACACTATATATTAAGTTTTGTTGCCATGCCACTGCCCAAAAAGTATAGTGAATTGTCAGTAGAGCAAAAACATTGTATGAAAGCTTTACGTAACGCTAGTTGAACTATCCGACAATATGTAGCAGACTTGAAATGGTCCCTAAACACTGACAAGTACACCATAAAACATAAAACAGAGACAGGTAGGATAGAAAATAAGAAAGGAAGAGGCAGAACACCTATACTCAATTATACTAATGTTAAGTATTTTTGTTTATGTAGCCTTCAGGACAGAAGGAAGACCGTTACTGATCTTAAGCATGAGATAAACAACCATGTAAAAAATGACAAAAAAGTGTCCAGATATACAGTGTTAATAAGTCTCAACGAGAATAGAATATTTGGTCGTGTAGCAGTTTAAAAAATCTTCGTTCTCCAAATATTGTTAAGAGATTGAAATTTGCTAAAACTCACAAAAACTGGACTGCTGACTATTGTAAAAGGGTATTATGAACAGATAAGTCCAAGTTTGAAATGACTGGTTCAAAGCGAAGGTTATACGTCCGGCGAAAGAAAGGTGAAAGATCCTTACCTCGATGAATAACACCTACCATGAAGTATGGGGGAGACAGTGTGGTGGTTCTGGGGGTGTTTTTTCTGCTGAAGCGGCAGGAGATATTTGCAACACAGCTGGAACAATGGACCAGGACAAGTACCCAGTGGTTTGTATATTTGTTGCTGCTGGAGTCATTGAAATGATACAATGACCCCCACAGAGCCCTGATATCAACCCAATCGAGCAGATCTGAGATTTGCTATATCAAAACCATTACAAATTTAAAATTATTTCCATAGAAAGTTTAAGGAAGTGCATTAGAGACACTTGGAGTAAAATCTTAAAGGACACTCTGGTTAAATATGTTGCAACAATGCCTGGAAGGCTACAGTTGTTGAAGCAGAAAGAGGACACATACAATATTAACTGTTTACTAAACTCAAACACTTCCACTGTTGTACTAAGTATGAAGATTAGTAAACTTGTGATGTTCCATCTGTGGTTTACCTTCCACTGTCCTTTGAAAGTTGACTGAAATATATTTTTTTACTTTTGCACAAACTGTATTAGGTGATCTCAAGTCGTCAAAGAAACGGTAAAACATTAATCTCTGTACCTAATCGGCCCGGCATGGCCAGATAGATTTGTTTGTTTGTTTGTTTGTTTTGAATTTCGCGCAAAGCTACTCGAGGGCTATCCGTGCTAGCCGTCCCTAATTTAGCAGTGTAAGACTAGAGGGAAGGCAGCTAGTCATCACCACCCACCGCCAACTATGGGGCTACTCTTTTACTAACAAATAGTGGGATTGACCGTAACATTATAATGCTCCCACGGGTAAAAGAGCGAGCTTGTTTGGTGTGACGGCGATTCGAACTCGCGATCCTCAGTTTAAAGTCAAGCGCCCTAACTACCTGGCCATGCTAAGCCTAGATGTATTTGGATCCATGTCGCTAAGTTTCATTAATCATGGACACAAAACCTCTTAATAAGGATATCAGATTTCATGTTTCTAGGTTTTATAAATCACAAAGAACATGGTGTTTTAAGACACCAGCTATACATTATCGCCCTGTGAACTCATTATAACCCCCCATGGTGGAAAGGGCGAGCTTTGGTGTAACGGGGATCTTTTGAATGAATGTAAAAGTTTAAAAATATATTTTATTTCAGTTTTGGAATTTGAAAAGTTTTATCCTTCAGTTTCGTTAGTTCAAACGATATAACAAAACTTAATACGATTGTTTTGGATCAAAACCATGTCGGGGTATATTCTGTGTTCACTGTAAGGTATTTAACAACGGATTTTAGTGTTTTAAGTCCGTAGACTCGTGGTGAATAAACTATGTTTTGCAACTGGAGTACAATAAAAACAATGAACATTATTCAAATCTTTAAATGAAAACTTTTAGAAATACTGAGATTGTTGAACATCGAAGTGAAATGTGTTAACTTTGCATCTCAAAATAATAGTTGATTAATTTGATCAATCTAAACTGCATGCGAGGAATAATATTTATCCGAAGAAAAAATAGTTGGTTAATTTGATAAAACTAAGCTACAGGTTTGTTTTGTTTGTTTGTTTGTTTTGGAATTTCGCATAAAGCTACTCGAGGGCTATCTGTGCTAGCCGTCCTTAATTTAGCAGTGTAAGACTAGAGGGAAGGCAGCTAGTCATCACCACCCACCGCCAACTCTTGGGCTACTCTTTTACCAACGAATAGTGGGATTGACTGTCACATTATACGCCCCGACGGCTGGGAGGGCGAGCATGTTTAGCGCGACGCGGGCGCGAACCCTTACGCGCTTGGCCATGCCAGGCCTTTAATAATGTGCCCACCGAGGAGAATCGAACCCCCGATTTTAGCGTTGTAAATCCGTAGAAAGCTACAGGTAAGAAAGACGTGTGTCCGTAACAATAGTTGGTTAATTTGGCAAACCTAAACTACTGGTAGGAAACCTCATTACGAGTAGTAATCTAAAGCTCAATTACACTAATGTTTAAATATTACTTTGTACCATTTTGAAATGTTTTGAAATTATTGTCGTAACAATTAGTCTCCCGCTGGTACAGCAGTATGTGTACGGATTTACAGCGCTAAAATCAGGGGTTCGATTACCCTCGGTGGACTCAGCAGATTACCCTATGTGGGTTTGCTATAAGAAAACAAACACGTAATTAACAAATTTAGTATAACTCTGGTCAATCATATACTAATATTAGATCTCAAATGAGTGGTTTAGTCTTGAATCCTAATAGATTTATATAAAATATGTTTAAATCTAAGTTCTGAAGAGCTCCTCCCAGAGTACAGCAGTATGGCTGCAAAATCACAACGCTACAAAATTGGTTTCGATACATGTTGTGGACAGAGCACAGACTGCCCATTGTGTAGCATTGTGATAAATTCCAAGTAATCGATTCACGAATCTGAGGAAATAATTAGCACTGAAGAATTTAAGTAAAATTTATAGTACCGCGGTCTCAAAATGTGTTATAGAAAACAGTATTGGATATTTTGTTTTAAAGAATATTTAGCAAAGTTTGGAGATATATTATTCAACTCAAACTACAACTCTGGCAAAAGAATAAACTCGATTAGCAAGACTACTTATTAAAATTTATATAATTAAAGAAGCACAATGTTTAACCATTAGACAAGCAGTTAGCTATCTGAAAGTATTTCACGGTCTTCATAAAATTCTAAGAGGATTTTCCAACTTACAAGTATGTTGTAACCGTTTTTTCCTTTTCTGGTTGAATGACGTCACTAATGACGTTACATGAAATTTTGTAAGGAAATGTAGCAAACGATATTTATTGAGGCAACTTCCAAGTGAAATCAAAATATTCAAATACACCATTAAAATAAACAATATTGTTAGCGTTCCAACCACACCATTAAAAGAAACAGTAGTGTTAGTGTTTCAACCACATTATTAGAAGAAACAATAGTGTTAGCACTCCAACCACACCATTAAAAGAAACAATAGTGTTAGTGTTTTAACCACATTATTAGAAGAAACAATAGTGTTAGTGTTTCAACAACAACATGAGAAGAAGCTATACTATTAATGTTTCAGTCACATTATTAGAAGCAAGTATTATTCAATTCGGACAGAAAAAAACCAACTTTTTTTAATATGTTGAATTTTCTTCCCCACCGTGACTCAGAGTTAAGTGTCAAGATTTACGGCTCTAAAAATCGGGTTTCGATACCTGTGATAGGCAGAACACAAATAGCTCTTTGTATATAATTTTGGGCCTTAACGAATAAACAAATTACAAAGCGAACAAACAAAACAAACCACAGAGCGAACGTTACAAGAGGGAACTTTGGCGACAGGGATAAAGAATGAACTTGACCTTTGCAATCGAACCAAGATTAACCAAGAGAATGTATGATCAGAAGATCTAACATTGTTTGTCTGGGTGGGGAGATTGTAAACCAAACTCACAAGCTAATTATGTAACTCACGTTCTGAAGTTTTGTTTTTATTTAAAGCGAAAGAACAAATTCTAAGTTACTTCACATAACATAGGTAGGAAAAATTATTTAATAGTAAAGGAATGTATAACAAAACAAAACAGGCGTTTCCTACCGTATACAGCAAGAAAATATCACGATCCAAATTCTCAATCACGCAAAGTTTTTGTCCTCCTGTGGGATAGCGGTAAGTCTACGGATTTATAACGCTAAAATCATGGGTTCGATTCCTCTCGAAGGATACAGCAGATAGACCGATGTGGCTTTGCTATAAAAGGAACTCATTAAGTTCTTATTTGATTTTAAATATTCAGAATCTGCGTCGGTCCTCTCTTCTCCTTGACAACCAATGTTACCATTGAAAATAGAATTTTAACCCTAACAAGAAATAAAATATCTCCGTTTTAAAATAAATTATTCCAGTAATGACTTAAAACTGGAAATGTTGCACATTTTCATTGTTGAGTTTCTAATATAAAACTTGTTTTCTCCGACCTGTATTTATTTAGACAGATTTAATTGAACGTACAAGAAGACAAAATAACATGATAAAAATAAAGACACAATAGATTTTCAAAACAAATTATTTTCTTTTCGAAGTGTCTATCAGCAGATTGTATTACACTTCAAGAACAAAATGTACGTTACATTGTTATGTACGTCATTTCTTTTTCCTCCAATAGTATTCCACACCAAAGAATTTCCAGTTCAAGTTATGTTTCTTATTCAATAAGTTCTTAAAAATTCCGGATTGAACTAATCCTGGTTTGCGTTATTAATAATACAGTAACTGTTCTATTGTTCACAGTATTGTAACTGGTACTTCCTCTATCACTGTTAATAATATTCTACCTCTATCACTGTTAATGATATTCTAACTAAGCTTATTTCACAATATCCTAACTCGACTATTTTTAATGGCATTGCAATATGACTGTCCTTCATGATATTTTAAATCGCCCTTTGTTCCAATATTGTAGTTCTTCCATTGTTCAGAACAATTGTAACTTGCCTATTGAACATGATACTTCATTGTCGATACGTTTCCAACTTGCCCTAATATTTTTCATACTTAACAGAGATAATTAAAAAACAAACTAACTGAGACAAATTTACATTTGTACCTGTCATAACTAGGTGAGGAACTCGACTCATAATGCGAGGGTCGCGGGTTCGAATCCCTCTCACACCAAACATGCTCGCCCTTTTAGACGTGGAGGCGTTATAATGTTATGGGTCAATCCCACTATTCGTTAGTAAAAGAGTAGCCCAAGAGTTGGCAGTGGGCTGTGATGACTAGCTGCGTTCCCTCTAGTCTTACACTGCTAAATCAGGGACTGCTAGCGCAGATAGCTCTCATGTAGGTTTGTGTGAAATTCAAAAACAAAACAATCCAAACAAAATATACATTTACGTAAAATAGAAGACGTCTCCAGTAAAGACAATTTTATTTTTTCAAATAAGGTGATTGACCTGTGAAAGGAGTTGTTTTTCAGATGTTATGGAGACAGAAAATTTGATTAAGTTTCAAATAAAGTTTAATAGATGTATGAATGATAAGCGTGGCTTTATTTTTTTTTAAAGTTTGTCCCTAAACATTATGTATAATAAAGTGTTTATCATTCAGCTTATAGTATAAATTGTTAGAGTTTTATGTCCAACCTCTAACATTAATATTTCACCACTCACCCAGTAAGAGTTTTCTCTGTGACCATAGTTAATTTCACAAGACATGTACGTGATGAGCTTACGTCACTAGAAAATCAGTCGCTTTAATCACAAAGCTACACAATGGATGACCTTTGGTCTGCCCAAGACGGATATCAGAACCCGGCTTCTAGCGATATAAGTCCACAGACATACCGCTTTGACACTGGGGGGAAAGCTTATTTCGGACATCATCCATGAAAGATAAAGTTTGGAAGAAATGTGTGATTTAATGTTTCGAAAAAAACAACAACAAACGAGAGGGAGTATCGTGAACCATCAGAAATACAAAATCGGAAAGTTAAATTGTAAATTTATTTTCTACCTTACTAACTTATTATGAAGGTCGATAGTTCAAAAGAAAATAAAACATGCCAGAAATAAAAATCTTCCTCAGTTACCTCTTTCTTTGTGAACCTGACGATGACCGAAGAAGGTCGAAACGTTGTTCGCTCTTCTATGTAAAATATTTTCTCAACCCAAACGAGCCGTTTTTACATATAAATTTCTCAACAAGTGGGTTTCTCGACATCAGTGAAAAATCTTCCTCTGTACAATCTGGATTATTTTTTGCTTCAAACAAGAGTACTGAATTGTTGGATAAGACATCAGGTTAGTTTCAGTACGTTCAGAGTGATTCTCTAATAGAATATTAACTTTCAATAATTTCAGAAAAAAAACAAACACATAACTAGCTCATGTTTTCTTCGTATCCTAGCCTCAGACATTTAACATTTCAATATTTGTGATGGTGAAGGAATTATGACAGCACATCTGTGACTTTAACCACAGGTGACTGATCGAAAGATGATTGGATGGGCTCATAAAATGAAGTACCTGAGAGATGTTCTAATGTGATTTTCAAGTAGATAAACAGGCCGAAGAATGGTCAAACGTGCTTATGAAGTAGAATGGTTGAAAACTAAATGAATGTGCTCATAAAGATGACTAACTGGAAGATTATTGGGTGTGCTTATAACGTGAAACGATTGAAATGTCTTAATGATGTTTAATTTTCGAACAATGATTGGATTTACTAATAAAGTAAAAGAGACTGACCGAGAGATAGTGCAGTGTGTTTATAAAGTATAGAAAATTTGCCGAGGAATAACTGTACGTGCTTATGAAGCGTAAAAGATTGACCAAGGTTTGACTGGATTTGCTTATAAAGTGAAAGAAACTGGGAAGGGGTGATTGGATATGTTTATAAACTAAAGAAGACTGACTGAGGGAGGACTGGATGTGTAGCAGTCTGCACACCAGCTGAATGGTTTCTTCACCAGTGGTCAGTTTTCGACTAACTCTAGCCCACTTTGCAAAGGACATCGAACTGCTTATTTTGGATACAAACATGATTCCTGTATAATGTTTAGATCTAAAATTATAGAAAACAAACGACAGAAACCGCGTGATATGGTTTCAGGATTCGTTTTTCACTCTTCATCGCAACTGACATTTCAACTGTTTTCGAGATGGAAGGTTGATCCTTTCATTCTTTTAAAGATATCTCGTGCATATCAAAACACTGTTGAACATCCTAAAAAGACAAATGTTGGTGGTTAAGACATTGCCAAGACCACAGAATGATGCATTCCTATCCTCATAGTTAAGACATTGCCAAGACCACAGAATGATGCATTCCTATCTTCATAGTTAAGACATTACCAACCAAGCCACAGAATTATGTATTCCTATCCTGGGGGGTTAAGACGTTACCAAGACATTCCACCATACTCGCATTGTCAAAATTAACACCAGTCACTGAAATTTTTCAGTGTGTTGGAATAAGGCATTACCCAAACCATCTAGAACTTTCGTACTACCAAACTTAATCTTAGAATGAGCCGTTTCAGTCTTTAAGGCATTATCAAGACAATCTATCACATTAGCACTGCCAGCTTTAGTATTCTAGATTGTAATACCTCAGTTTTGGTGTTTTAGAAAATACTGACACAAGGTTAGCATGAAATAATGTTTTTACATCTTAACATGTTACCACAATGTTCTGTTATTCTTGCACTGCCAAAAATTATGAAGCTCCCTCTATTTTTGTACTTCATATTTAAGAATCTTCAGGCTGAAGGTGAACAAAGACGATCAAAAACACCTGTACTACCACAATCAGTAACTCAGAATGATGTATTTCCATCTTTATGATTAAGGTATTGCAAGACGGTACATCACTCTCTCGACGTCAAGGTTAAAAGGGGTTGGCATGGCTTGGTGGTTAGGGAGTTCAAGTCGTAATTTGTGGGTCGCGGGTTCGAGAGCCCTTATCTAAAAATGCTCATTCTTTAGGCAAATAGGATTAATCTTAATATTCGTTGGTAAAATGTAGCTCAAGAGTTAAATACGTTAAATACGACGTATTTCTATATTGATGGATAATACATTATTAAGACATTTGTATTGGTTCGAACAGAACCGTTACTTCGATCATTTTTCTTCGTTATCAGATCTGTATCTCTCTGATAATTTTTCAAATGAACACGAGTGTTAGGGTTAAATCTGTGAATAAACGAGCTACAATCAAACACCATGTAGTATGCTATAAGCAATGTGATCCATGTTGAGTCCAATTTCTGAATATGGTCAAATATGGTCCATTCTAGTTTGAGGAATCAAATAAAGTGTCCACTTGATATATACATATAATAAACATTGTTTTATTATCATATAAAACCATTAAGATTATTTAGACAAAAGGAAAATTATCAGTGATTTTATTGTTTTACTAAATTTTAAGAACTGTAACAATAGCTCTTTTTACATGTATTCCAAACGTTGCCTAGTGGCTAGTATTCCCTAACTATGGCTTCGAGCATTCGTGGTTCCCAGCCCATTCCCTTTGGGTCTCTGGCTGCTCTCTATAAATGACAATCAAATCCTCAATTTAGGCAGCTTAGAATTAGGGTAGAAAATGTCCAGCTAACCCATTGTGTAAGTTGGTACATAATCTGTGAATCTAGCAAATCTCTTTTAGGTTAAGGGAAACATAGGTGACGACAAAATTATTCTTATAAATATATATATATATTTAATTTTTTTCACGTATTGTGGTAAAGAAACAACATGATTTTCAGGTTTTATTTCCTAATTTTTTTCTAATGGTTATCTCCGATTTTTTATCTTCTTTGAAACAGTTACTCCACTTTTCACACAAAAAAACACCTTAACATTCAGAGCCTGAAACTTTCAATTCTATACATTTCGTGAAGCAAGGGGAATGGTTTGTGCTTGGTGCTGATGTTATGTTCTAAATGGACAAGGGTATTGATGTTGTAAGAGGTTTTTTGCTTTTTTTAACAATTCTCGTTACACTCTTACCTTGCAGCGCATGCTCTGTGCCTTTTAACACGTCCCACGAGAGCTATTATTCTAGTGTGCCTTAGAACAACGCCCTCTAGAGACCGCACGCCACGGTATCTATGAAAAATACTAGTTTTATGATCAGATGGGAAGATAGGAACTGCTCTGTCTTCTCACCTACCAGAATCGATTTTCTCTGTGAAAAATTGTCTTCACACCCCTACGTAGCTTGAACTAAATAAGATAGACTCCGCCTTTTCTATAGGTACACGGTGAAGGGCAAAGCTATGTTATCCTAAGAAACCTGTTGTTGTTTCAGTAAAATATCTACATCCCCCTGTTTATAAATAAATGTTCAGTTTCCTACCTTCCTTCTTAAAAACTAAATGAAAAACGAAGCCTTCAATTCAATCAAATACACTAGAAAGAACAAGAGATGTTGTTATAGGTGTACTGTTTTTATGTGTTAGCCATGAACTTACGCATTGTACCTTAGAATTAAGTGTCGCATGTGTGAACCATATACAATCAGATTAAAACATCCTATTCTCGACTTTAACACTACAATATATTTCACATGAAATGTTCAATGCCTGACAATAACAATAGGCCTACGATTGTTTTGTTGTCTTGAAATTTTACACATTCAACAATAATTCCTTTATACTTAATCCATCATGTACAGGTTTCCACAAAATGTCAAATGTCAGTTTACATAACTGGATCAATTTCATTTAAATTTTATCACATTTTGTATGCGTAAAATTTTGACAACCGCTGGCTGTAGATTTCTCTAGACTATCGCGACGTAAGAATCTAACCGACTGTTTTATAACCGGAATATAATAAAATATGTTCACTGCGGCAAACGAAATAATAACTTGATCTAAGAAAAGTGTTTTCTCTGTCTTTCCCAACAGGTAAATTTTCCTTACGTGATAAAAAAAAAATGAAATTAAAGCCAAAACAACTTTAATGAAGTTTACATTTGTAGACATGTGTTAGTTATTATTACACATAAAATGTTCCGTGCTGATTTCTTAATTTCATCACGAATCGTGAGATTCAGTGATCTTTGGATCTCACTAAAGCTGTTTTTGTCATTCTGTATTCCACCTTTACTTCACGCAGATATCTTATTAAACCACGTCTTCACGTACTAGTTTGTTTAGGGTTACAATCTGTCATTTATGGAGTAGAGAACAGGTTTCATAAAAGTAAATCAGTTTATAATTATACACATATATCACTGGAATGAGGAAGACACTCCTTTTGGCTCAGTTTTATAGTGTTATACATTTCTTGGATTGACAGGAACGTGTATCACAACTGCTTTCTTGTCTGCTTTCGTCACTAATTATAACTTTGATGATCGTTTGGAAAACATAGTTCTACCTCATCTCTCCGCAGGGACATCTAGTTTTTCCAAGTTTAGAGAAATAACCTTTTTGTAAACAAGGCCCGGCATGGCCAGGTGGGTTAAGGCGTTCGACTCGTAATCTTATGGTCGCGGGTTCGAATCCCCGTCGCACCAAACATGCTCGCCCTTTCAGCTGTGGGGGTATATAATGTCACGGCCAATCCCACTATTCGTTGGTAAAAGAGTAGCCCAAGAGTTGGCGGTGATGACTAACTGCCTTCCCTTTAGTCTTACATTGCAAAATTAGAGACGGCTAGCGCAGATAGCCCTTGTTTAACTTTACGTGAAGTTCAAAAACAAATCTTTTACGAACGTCACAAAATAAACTTACGTAATATCATTTTAGGAAACTAGAATACCGAATCAGAGAAGAGAATGCTAAAATTCTGAATCTTATTAAATTTAAAGCATCAGACCATAATAAACCTTTATGTAACTAAAAGCTAAATTTGTGAAGTTAAGGTAGTAAGTTAACAATGTTAGAAATAGTTTGATATTAATTGTCAAAGATATTTCATTCATAGGTGGACGTCAGTAAAGTGTATTCAATCACATTCAGGAAATTAAATCGTTAACATGAATACAGTAGAACACGAGTATCAGATACAATCAATGAAACCTATAACATGATTTCCTAAGATACGAGACTTATGTAATTTGTGTAACAAGTAAATTCGATTAAATGATGTTAGGTTGCATTTTTCCCCAATCATTTAACTTGATCACATTGACAACATTCTAAAAGAACAAATGTACTTCGTGTAATTGACTTCGTAAAGTGTCAAAATTGTAAACGTTTTTTTATGCTGTGTTTTGGTCAGTTAAACACTGTAGTGTTATCTGTTGTTAGGTATAAGTTAACGTGAAGAACGACTTTATAGACTAAATGTGAATTCTGAGAGAAAATCTTGTTTTTGAGATATTTCCTCCGAGCTCACAACATGTTCATTATTTGTAATCTTGCTACCTGAGAAGGAAGGGGGGGGGAGTCACACTCATGAATAGAATACCAAAACAACGGAACAAACGCGCAGTCGCAAAACACTTCGATCTTGTTCCTATATTTTACTTTGCTCCCCGTTACTCCCTCCCGTTTTCATTTTATTCTTTCTTTGGTTCAGGTAACTCCAAGCTCGTGCCCTGTAGGGAAAGTGGTCACTCTGACAACGACAGGAGAGATGAAGACAAGCTTATTGTCGAGTACAATAACTGTAAACTTACACAGAACTGTGAGGTTCATTCTGCTCCTCGTGACAACAGAGTTGACGGTTCAAGGTGAGAGTTTTCTAGCTGTATAATTTTCTGGCCCAAACTTGCCCAAACATTCAAGTCCAGATTTATAACACCTTATTACAGGGTAACATCTTATCTCCCGACATGTTAGATGTTATTTACCTCAATTCTTAACATTAGTCATGGTTTCTTTATTCTATTCTATAAAACTGATACGTTGATAATATAGAATGAAGTGTAATACATTACAACAGTTTTTAAAATGTTACTAGTATTTCATGTCTAACAATCCATCCTTTAATTACATGGAAAAGAAAGTAACATACAATATGAAACCTTTGCAATATATGGTCAACCGTAAAGTAGAATATTAGACTTCGTCAAGATGTTGTCAGAATTTGTTAACAATTCTAGATTTTATCAAAATGAGTGAACCATATTACTACATCTATTCAAAGTGATCAGAATCTATAAACCAGAACATCAAATCTTCTCAAAATAATGTCAGAATCTCTAATCTAGGAAGTTGTGTCTGCTCACGACGTTGTTAGAATCTGTAAACTATAACACTGGATCTTCTCAAAATAATGTCAGAATCTCTAATTTAGGAAGTTGTGTCTGCTCACGACGTTGTTAGAATCTGTAAACTATAACACTGGATCTTCTCAAAATAATGTCAGAATCTCTAATCTAGGAAGTTGTGTCTGCTCACGACGTTGTTAGAATATGTAAACTATAACACTGGATCTTCTCTAAATAATGTCAGAATCTCTAATCTAGGAAGTTGTGTCTGCTCACGACGTTGTTAGAATCTGTAAACTATAACACTAGATCTTCTCAAAATAATGTCAGAATCTCTAATCTAGGAAGTTGTGTCTGCTCACGACGTTGTTAGAATCTGTAAACTATAACACTGGATCTTCTCAAAATAATGTCAGAATCTCTAATCTAGGAAGTTGTGTCTGCTCACGACGTTGTTAGAATATGTAAACTATAACACTGGATCTTCTCAAAATAATGTCAGAATCTCTAATCTAGGAAGTTGTGTCTGCTCACGACGTTGTTAGAATCTGTAAACTATAACACTGGATCTTCTCAAAATAATGTCAGAATCTCTAATCTAGGAAGTTGTGTCTGCTCACGACGTTGTTAGAATATGTAAACTATAACACTGGATCTTCTCAAAATAATGTCAGAATCTCTAATCTAGGAAGTTGTGTCTGCTCACGACGTTGTTAGAATATGTAAACTATAACACTGGATCTTCTCAAAATAATGTCAGAATCTCTAATCTAGGAAGTTGTGTCTGCTCACGACGTTGTTAGAATATGTAAACTATAACACTGATCTTCTCAAAATAATGTCAGAATCTCTAATCTAGGAAGTTGTGTCTGCTCACGACGTTGTTAGAATCTGTAAACTATAACACTGGATCTTCTCAAAATAATGTCAGAATCTCTAATCTAGGAAGTTGTGTCTGCTCACGACGTTGTTAGAATCTGTAAACTATAACACTGGATCTTCTCAAATTTACGTTACGCCTGATTGTTCTTGATTTCTCAAATAGGAGAAGTCATGAATGTCAAAATGCATTTATCTAATTAGAATAGTTTCTATTACTCTCTTCCTGTTACGATTTTAGTAACGAGAGTGCGAGGGGAACGTGAGGATCCGTGTGCAGGAAAACCTTATAAGTGTCGTGAGTGTTGGTAAAATAAGCCTGAAAATAAAGACATAGTGTGGGAGTACCTAGTCTAGAGATAAATGTATAAAATTTATAATGAAAGTAAAAATATTGATTTAATTTTAATGTAAGGCGTTTTTGAATTAAGCTAATTTCTGTTATATCGCAAACGTTTTTAATAAAAAAAATACAAACGTCTTTAATCAACTAAGACTAAATTAAGAAATCAAATATTTTTCCATTTTTGTTGTGTATGCATTTTATTTTATATTTTTAGTACGTATACTAACAACAATATTAGATTATACATTCGTTTCTAATCAACATTGTTGAAACGTAGTGTTAATAAAACGCAGTAGGTTTTCTATATATTAGAAGTTGTTGATCTGAATTTTATCAATAATTAGCCTATGAATACGTCACAAATTTATTTCATAAATCATCTTAATTATGACTGGCTCACAAAAGAGCTTATTAACGTCTGATTGGCTAGACTGCCCTCTTCTACTTTCTTATTGGTCAAACTTAAGTTCGCAAAATTTATTTATTTAGAATGAAAATGTTGGTTAGGATATACCATGGGATGGGGTGGTTGTACTTGCCCCGTCATTATTGATGGGCTGTGTGGTAATTCAAAATATACGAAGTTATAGTTTCTCTAAAACAGAAAACATACTATATGCACAAGATATATTAGGTTTCAGTTACTCTAAAACATTAAACCTAGAAAACTAAACAATATAGAAAGTTTAACAAGATACACTAGGCCTAATAGGGTAATTTAACAAGATATACTTATTTACCGAAACAATAATGTAAAATATAACTAACAAAATAGTGTATTATTATGGAAACCCTCATCTAGAAAACAAGTCAAGGTAAGTTAAATTGCAGTAAATCTTAGACAAAAAACAAAGTAAGCAAACTAAGGTATATTGCATTACGGTAGCGCTAAGAAAAATAATTGAGTAACGTAATAAGATATACCAGGTTACAGTAACCGTAATGTAAGGACTTTTGTTTTTCCTCGGAAAACCTAAGAAATCGATCTAATGTTCTATGGTCTGTTGGAAAAGTAAATATATCTTTAAATAGTAATATGTGTCATCTAATCTCTACATTTGCTTTAACGTTTTCTCTAATTCTTATGGTTTCTTTATTTTATAAAGTAAAATTATTTCGCCAAATATTTTAACAGTAACGTTTATTTAGAATAAGACAAAAACATAAGGGTCCGGCCCGGCCCGGCCAAGTGTGTTAAGGCGTTCGATTCATAATCCGAGTGTAAGAAAAGTGGCAAGTTCCAGCATTACCTTCAGTACGTGTAGGTAGCTTACACTTTCTTAGGTGCAAGTAATGGTTTGGAAGTTAATTTGAGAGCTAGCGAAATGGTGGGAAATGTGGTTTTGCTTGCAGCTGCGTTTCTGTAAGAATGATGAATGAAATATTACTGTGACAGAGTTCATCATAAAACAATAATATCTTAATATGGTGGACTAAGAATTAGTCATAAAACATCAGTATTGAAATTATCATAAATAACAAATAAATATTTGAATATCATTTGTAGAATCTCAGTAACTACTTATGTTATTTAACATGTATCGCCCAAAGTCCGTCATTACAAATAACATCCCTAAGTAACTACTTACGTTATTTAACATGTATCTGTGCAAGTCCATCATTCTTAATAACATCCCTTCCAATGGGCCCGGCATGGCCAAGCGCGTAAGGCGTGCGACTCTTAATTCGCGGGTTCGCGCCTGCGTCGCGCTAAACATGCTCGCCCTCCCAGCCGTGGGGGCGTATAATGTGACGGTCAATCCCACTATTCGTTGGTAAAAGAGTAGCCCATGAGTTGGCGGTGGGTGGTGATGACTAGCTGCCTTCCCTCTAGTCTTACACTGCTAAATTAGGGACGGCTAGCACAGATAGCCCTCGTGTAGCTTTGTGCGAAATTCCAAAACAAACAAACAAACAAACAAATCCTCTTTACAAAAACAATCACACAATTAAATATTGTTTAATCGTAACAGTTGTCTGTTTCTAATATAAATCTTCAAATTAACAAAAAAACTTAAATATATCTTAGAAACATAAAACTTGTTAAATTTAATGATAAAGCCAAAAAAGTTAAATTTCAATAAACATACAGTAGAAATTTACTCAGAACTGTTTAAACATTATTGCAGTAAAAGTTTCGTATGTTTATAAGGTACTTCAACAATACCTCCATTGTCTTCATTCGTCAACGTAGCCTTGTTTTGTACAGCTATATGTTCGTTGTCATGTCTAGAAGTTACTTCGATAATAACTTCCCTGTTTTCACTTCACCAAGTGCAAAAATTACATTAGGAGGGTGAATGGCATATGTGGGTTGGATGTAAAGCGAAATTATTTAAGATTTGTTATTAGACAGCTCTTCCAAAAGTATCTGGACACCTCTTGTATTCTGCAATGGAACTCAAATACAGATCTGTAAGTACGTGATGTTCAACAAACCCGTGTGACAGGAAAAATATTTTAGGTTCAGAGAAATAAATGTTAAAAATGTATGTATATATAATAATTATAATACCGAATTAGTGCATAAAATTATTCATTGTTGTTTGTAGCCTTGTAGCCACATATTTTAAAATCAATGGTTCAGACAATAATAACTTATTAGAATTGTAAAAACAAATTGAACTTATATCGAAACACTCAGTGGCAGTATGCGCCATCTGTGATATCTGTACAAATCTCCTTATATTTGGGTACTTTATAAAAGCTGGCACCATTTTTCTGTATGTGAACTTTGAAATCTACAACCTTGATAGTAAAACAGAGTCTTGAAAATTGTTTTCAATCAGTCATTCTAGAAACGATGGAAAAATATTGGTTTCGGATTAGACACTTTACCATATTTTCTATAGATGTTTCGTCTCTCTGTGTAGGATTGTTCAGGAAGGCTATGATCAGTATCATAGGATATGGGAATGAGATATCTCTTTGCATGGATATAGAAATACTAAATACTATCGTACCTTTGTTTCAAAAGGCTAAAGCATTGTTCTAATAAGTATCAGCAACTCAGTATCACTGCCTATGGCTCGGATTGTTTGTTGAATTTCGCCCAGTGCCACACAAGGGCTATCTGCGCTAGCCGTCCTTAATTTAGCAGTGTAAAACTATAGGTAAGGCAACTATCCATCACCACCCACCGCCAACTCTTGAGTTTATCTTTTACCAACGAATAGTGGGATTGACTGTTACATTATGACGTCCCCACGGCTGAAAAGGCGAGCACGTTTGGCGTGATAGGGATTGCAACTTGCGATTACGAGTCGAGTGCCCTAACCACCTGGCCATGCCAGACCCGCTCGGATTGTTCATTGAAATGATATTTTAAATATGTTCAATAGGTCATCAGAACTTTACAACACTATACAGTGCTTACTGTTATAACAATGTCTATATACTTACTGAGTCACAAGTTCTGGTAATGTCTGTAAATATCATAGCAAAAAGTTTGAATTGCATTTCTAGTTTGTTTTTTTTTTTTTGCTTCTTTTGTATTATGTGATAACTCAAAAACTAAAACAATGGTGTCAACCAGCTTCACTGGGGTGAAACAGTTTCAAACATAGTATCAGTTTTATATGTATTATTAATTAGTAATAGTTTTAAAAATCATAATTCTAGTGTAAACGATGTTATAATCACTCCTTAAAGTTAGCTCTCCTACAGAAACTTGTTGTTCTTTAAAAACAATAAATATTACAGTTGGAATCTCTTTGTATTTACAAGTTAGTTATAGTTACAACCTTGTTGAAACACTGAATTAAGATACAACAACAAACACACTTTGTTTGTTTGTTTTTTAATTTTGCGCAAAGCCACGAGAGCTATCTGCGCTAGCCGTTCCTAATTTTGCAGTGCAAGACTAAAGGAAAGGCAGCTAGTCATCACCACCCACCGCCAACTCTTGGGCTACTCTTTTACCAAAGAATAGTGGGATTGACCATAACAATATAACTCCCTCACGGCTGAAATGGCGAGCATGTTTGGTGCGACCGGGATTCGAACCTGCGACCTTCAGATTACGAGTCGAATGCCACGTGTAAGGAATAAAGATTCCATAAAAAGAGGTAAACGTATGGATGGTTAACATCAATCCTTCAAAAACACTGATAACAGAATAATAAAGATGGTATTTGCGTCATAACACAGGTACTTAGTGTTATAGAATGTTAACAGAGAGGAATAGGATAAATCGAATTGTGATTGAATAATTTTCTACGTATATATATATATATTGCTACATGTTATTTCTTCCTCTTGTTATTATATATGGATAATACAAATACCATCTCTACTGTCTTGTTTACATTGCTTTCGAAGAATAGATATTATCCAGCCATGCATTTCGTGGTGACGAGAAACCCACTTGAAATAAAAATGTATCTCAGGACGGCTGGTATGGGTATTAACGCTTTTAATAATAAAGCAGAGAACAACGTTTCTATCTTCTTAGGTCATCTTCAGGTTTACGAAAGATTAAAACGTTAACAGAAGGTCAAATCCCTGTACTTACTTCCTTTTTTGGAAAAGTGTTTTCATTACATGCAATGTTAGATACGACCCATTTAATATTTTGGAATTTCCTACCCAGATATTCCACAAACCCATCACCGAAAGGGGAAGGTTACAGTCTGTTTTGGATTCAGGGTTGTCATGTGAATGTGTTAGTTAGTTTAGTGTTTGAATTTTGGTTTCAGGGTTATCGTCTACCAGTGTTATATTTGTGTATTCTGGCGAAGGTTAAAAATCTCTTTTTTTTAATCATAAGTCGAAAGTTTTAAAGTTTTTTATTCATAAAAAGTGTTTGGCATTACAGTTTACACATATACCATTATTTTGAATAATGAAACCAGTCTGTTAAGAAAACAGTGTATTATAGTAAGTTATGTTGTCCTTACGCCACCAGTATCACAGAATCTCTGGTTACAGGGGTCACAGGATACGGGTTATATACATCAGACAACTATGTGGCGCTCTCTGGCGATTTGCTATTAACCTACAAGCTTCCATATAACGATAGCAACGCCCTCTTCATACAACTCCTTCAATATACGAAAGGTGAACCGATAGAACTAGCGACACATGCAGTTCCTCGCTATTCTACCTATGGAAAGTGGAACGTTCCATGCGGACTAATCCATCGCCCTGGACACTTCATTTTCCGTCTCATCACGGAGAACAAGGTCAGGTCAGAATGGTCATATCGCTTTCATATAATTTTCAATCAGCTATTAGAAACCTAACGAAAAGTTTATAATGATTTTTTAACTTAATCCTCTTTACTAAAGATATTTCTTCGTGTTGTTCGTGGAACTCACGTAACTCGTATAACACATGTAATTCACGCACCTTGTATATCTTAGATAACTTACGTAACTTATATAACGCGTCTAATTCATGCACCTTGTATATCTTAGATAATTCATGCAGCTTATATTACACATGTAATTCATGTTTTCTAAATAACTTATTTTTTAATTCATACAATTCATGTACTTCGTGTAATTCATGCTTTCTAAATAACTTATTTTTTAATTCTTACAATACATGTACTTCGTGTAATTCATGCTTTCTAAATAACTTATTTTTTAATTCTTACAATTCATGTACTTCGTGTAATTCATGCATCTCTTACAATTCATGTACCTTAGGTAATTAATCACCTAACGTAATTCATGTGAATGATAAAGAAATATAAAGGACGGGAGTTTCGATGTTTCTCTGTGATTTCATCTTCCATAAACGAAATCAAATAAAAACCGTTTCGGTAACTCAGTGTTATTACTTTTTATAAAAAGCCATAAAGTTTAAGTAACATGTCTCAACATGTCACACATCTCACACCATACAACTATATGCGAAAACATTTTAAACACATCTATCTGGGTGCATTCCGTGATTAAAAATGGTTCTTAAGATATCGTATCATTTGATCCGGAAACTTAAAAAATATCACATTAGAACACAATAAAACCTCGATATTTGTGTTAGCATAAGATATTGATTCAGTTGCCATATAGGTTAGATCTTTTTTAACTATAAGTTACTTATTCAAATGTCGCCTAGCCTAGATCTTCTAATAGTATAAGATTAATTATATCCCGTCTAGCCTAGATCTTCTAATAGTATAAGATAAATTATTTCCCATCTAGCCTAGATCTTCTAATAATATAAGATAATTTATTTTTCGTCTAGCCTAGATCTTTTAATAGTATAAACTAATTTATTTTTCGTCTAGCCTAGATCTTCTAATAGTATAAGCTAATTTATTTCCCGTCTAGCCTAGATCTTTTAACAGTATAAGACAATTTATTTTTCGTCTAGCCTAGATCTTTTAATAGTATAAACTAATTTATTTTTCGTCTAGCCTAGATCTTCTAATAATATAAGATAATTTATTTTTCGTCTAGCCTAGATCTTTTAATAGTATAAACTAATTTATTTTTCGTATAGCCTAGATTTTCTAATAGTATAAGATAATTTATTTCCCGTCTAGCCTAGATCTTCTAATAGTATAAGATAATTTATTTCCCGTCTAGCCTAGATCTTCTAATAGTATAAGATAAATTATTTCCCATCTAGCCTAGATCTTCTAATAATATAAGATAATTTATTTTTCGTCTAGCCTAGATCTTTTAATAGTATAAACTAATTTATTTTTCGTCTAGCCTAGATCTTCTAATAGTATAAGCTAATTTATTTCCCGTCTAGCCTAGATCTTTTAACAGTATAAGACAATTTATTTTTCGTCTAGCCTAGATCTTTTAATAGTATAAACTAATTTATTTTTCGTCTAGCCTAGATCTTCTAATAATATAAGATAATTTATTTTTCGTCTAGCCTAGATCTTTTAATAGTATAAACTAATTTATTTTTCGTATAGCCTAGATTTTCTAATAGTATAAGATAATTTATTTCCCGTCTAGCCTAGATCTTCTAATAGTATAAGATAATTTATTTCCCGTCTAGCCTAGATCTTCTAATAGTATAAGATAATTTATTTTCCGTCTAGCCTATATCTTCTAATAGTATAAGATAATTTATTTTTCGTCTAGCCTAGATCTTTTAATAGTATAAAATAATTTATTTTTCGTCTAGCCTAGATCTTCTAATAATATAAGATGATTTATTTCCCGCCTAGCCTAGATCTTTTAATAGTATAAGGTAATTTATTTCCCATCTAGCCTAGATCTTCTAATAGTATAAGATAATTTATTTTCCGTCCAGCCTAGATCTTCTAATAGAAAAATATAATTTATTTCCCATCCAGCCTATATCTTCTAATAGTATAAGATAATTTATTTTTCGTCTAGCCTAGATCTTTTAATAGTATAAAATAATTTATTTTTCGTCTAGCCTAGATCTTCTAATAATATAAGATGATTTATTTCCCGTCTAGCCTAGATCTTCTAATAGTATAAGATAATTTATTTTCCGTCTAGCCTAGATCTTCTAATAGAAAAATATAATTTATTTCCCATCCAGCCTATATCTTCTAATAGTATAAGATAATTTATTTTTCGTCTAGCCTAGATCTTTTAATAGTATAAAATAATTTATTTTTCGTCTAGCCTAGATCTTCTAATAATATAAGATGATTTATTTCCCGCCTAGCCTAGATCTTCTAATAATATAAGATAATTTATTTTTCGTCTAGCCTAGGTCTTCTAATAGTATAAGATAATTTATTTCCCGTCTAGCCTAGATCTTTTAATAATATAAGATAATTTATTTCCCATCTAGCCTATATCTTCTAATGGTATAAGATAATTTATTTCTTTTCCAGCCTAGATCTTCTAATAATATAAGATAATTTATTTTCCGTCTAGCCTAGATCTTCTAATAGAAAAATATAATTTATTTCCAATCCAGCCTATATCTTCTAATAGTATAAGATAATTTATTTTCTGTCTAGCCTAGATCTTCCAATAGTATAAGATCATTTATTTTTCGTCTAGCCTAAATACTTCAATATTATAATATACCAATTCATTTCCCGTCTAGCCTAAATGTTTTAATAATATAAGATACCAATAAATTTGCCGTCTATCCTGTATCTTTTTCTAGTTTAAGATACTGATTTTGTTCTATGCGTTACCTATATTTTGTTTACTAGAGGAAGGTTTGACGTAATGAGAGACTTGCTTAACATACCGGTTTCTCCAAAGATCTAGCACAGTTTAACTATCATAAAATACAAGTTAAGCTAAAGTAGGTGATTATTAATTTTCGTGTTTATTATTAAGAAACAATGAGTTATTATTACAATAACACTATGAAACAAAATTTTTACTTTTTCTTGTTCCTGGGCAGAATGTTATTTCCCAATTGCTTATGTCTAAAGTATATAGAAATGACCTATTTTTCTCATCAAACTTTCCTTTTGTGACCTGGGTAATGAAATTTCAAAATTACCCATTTTCCAGAACATTCCAGGGAGATTCAGTGCAGAGTAGCTGATAAAGAATTTTCTAGAACTTACAAGAATTTCTTAGAATGTTGTAGAACTGACGAGACTTTTCAAGAATCTTTAAAAAATTTCTAGAACTTTCCATAGTAATGTATATACAGGGGTTCACCATTCACCACTTCAGTTTAGTTCTAGCTGCCTATGTGAACACATAGACCTATCCAAGGAGGCTTTACCAAGTTTTCCTGTTATCTTTGCCATTGGGAGAGCAGGGACACCACAGCGCACTACAACAGGAAGCACTGGCCACAACGGACCGAGTTCTCTGTGGGGAGGCACAGTGTTAAGTGTGAGCCACTAGTGGACCTCCATAAGGTGTCGTTCTCACCATTGCACATAAAATTGGGTCTTATGAAACAATTTGTCACAGCTCTTGATAAGGAGTCTACAACCTTCAAGTACCTTCGAGACTTCTTCCATAAGTCGTCTGAGGCAAAAGTCAAAGCTGGTGTCTTCGTTGAACCACAAAGAAAGAAGATCCTGGAGTGCACAGAATTCCCCAAGAAACTCAGTAGGAAGGAAAAAAGCTTGGGGCAGCTTTGTTGCAGTGGTTCGGGGCAATTACAAGTCCGAAAATTATGTGGAACTGGTTGTGGCTCTGGTGAAGAACTACAGCAAAATGGGCTACAGGATGTTCCTGAAAGTCCATATCCTTGACGTTCATCTTGATAAATTCAAGGAGAACATGGGACCATATTCAGAGGAGCAAGGCGAGCACTTCCAGCAAGATATACTGGACTTTGAACGCCGCTACCACCGAGGAGCGTATAACGAAAACATGATTTAGGGGCTAATACATGAAAGTTATTCACATTACAGTCGCAAATCTTGAGAAACTACTCACTTCTAAACATTTTTGTTCACTTTTATATAACTTAGTATAAATACATGTAAATCTTGATTCATATGTTGTATTATTATGTAAATGAAAATGTGCAAATTTGCCTGTTTTTACATAGAAAATAGGATAATTTCTAAATTTCATTATCCAGGTCACAAAAGCAAAGTTTGAAGGGAATAATGACCATTTTCTGTACTTTTACAACATAAGCAATTACGAAATAACACATACTATCCGGGAACAAAATTTGTGTTACATAGTGTATTATTACAATACGTTATTATTACAATGAGTTATTATTACAATACGTTATTGTTACAATGAGCTATTTTCTAATTGATTTATAATGTTTTTTGTTTTGTTTTCAGAAGTGAATTATATTAATTGTTCTGTCTCGTAAAAGTAATGCAAATTTCAGGCCATTTATTGGTAAAGAAAGTGTGTTGTTACCAAGACTACAAGTTAGCTTAGCTAATGTTTTCTTATAGTCCTAATTTTACAGTAAATTGTAATGCAACAATATCACTTGTTTGCTAATCTCTCGTGCCTTTAACATCTCATGACACATCATCTATTACATTGTCAAGAATACATACTTTATATTCCACAACTGAAATAATTAACTAACTCAATCAAATAATAGTTCGCTACACCATAAATATTGTAAATTACCAACACACTTAAAAATCAATAATCACCTACTATAGCCTAACTAAAACATTCAAGAAGAACTTCTGGATATTAAACCATGAGATTAACAAGCTACGTCAAATCTCTCTCTGTCGACACAACAACACAAAACGTCTAAGTTAAAAGCGTAGTATAGAACATTAACGTTTATAGAAAAAGATTAAACTTAACAAATAACATTCTTAATCTCATATGCAAGGTCTTTAGTTCTGTAAAGATGTACTGTATCTTTGTAAAGATGTACTGTATCTTTGTAAAGATGTACTATATCTTTGTAAAGATGTACTGTATCTTTGTAAAGATGTACTATATCTCTGTAAAGATGTACTGTATCTCTGTAAAGATGTACTGTATCTCTGTAAAGATGAACTATATCTCTGTAAAGATGTACTGTATCTCTGTAAAGATGTACTGTATCTCTGTAAAGATGTACTGTATCTCTGTAAAGATGTACTGTATCGTTATAAAGATGTACTGTATCTTTGTAAAGATGTACTATATCTCTGTAAAGATGTACTGTATCTCTGTAAAGATGTACTGTATCTTTGTAAAGGTGTACTGTATCTCTGTAAAGATGTACTGTATCTCTGTAAAGATGTACTGTATCTTTGTAAAGATGTACTATATCTTTGTAAAGATGTACTATATCTTTGTAAAGATGTACTATATCTCTGTAAAGATGTACTGTATCTCTGTAAAGATGTACTATATCTCTGTAAAGATGTACTATATCTCTGTGAAGATATACTGTATCTCTGTAAAGATGTACTGTATCTCTGTAAAGATGTACTGTATCTCTGTAAAGATGTACTGTATCTCTGTAAAGATGTACTGTATCGTTATAAAGATGTACTGTATCTTTGTAAAGATGTACTGTATCTTTGTAAAGATGTACTGTATCTCTGTAAAGATGTACTGTATCTCTGTAAAAATGTACTGTATCTCTGTAAAGATGTACTGTATCTTTGTAAAGATGTACTGTATCTTTGTAAAGATGTACTATATCTTTGTAAGGATGTACTATATCTCTGTAAAGATGTACTATATCTTTGTAAAGATGTACTGTATCTTTGTAAAGATGTACTGTATCGTTATAAAGATGTACTGTATCTCTGTAAAGATGTACTGTATCTCTGTAAAGATGTACTGTATCTCTGTAAAGATGTACTATATCTCTGTAAAGATGTACTATATCTCTGTAAAGATATACTGTATCTCTGTAAAGATGTACTGTATCTTTGTAAAGATGTACTGTATCGTTATAAAGATGTACTATATCTCTGTAAAGATATACTGTATCTCTGTAAAGATGTACTGTATCTTTGTAAAGATGTACTGTATCGTTATAAAGATGTACTGTATCTCTGTAAAGATGTACTGTATCTCTGTAAAGATGTACTATATCTCTGTAAAGATGTACTGTATCTCTGTAAAGATGTACTGTATCTCTGTAAAGATGTACTATATCTTTGTAAAGATGTACTATATCTCTGTAAAGATGTACTGTATCTCTGTAAAGATGTACTGTATCTCTGTAAAGATGAACTATATCTCTCTAAAGATGTACTATATCTCTGTAAAGATGTACTGTATTTCTGTAAAGATGTACTATATCTCTGTAAAGATGTACTGTATCTTTGTAAACATGTACTGTATGTATAACAGTACAACATAAAATAAATGATGTGTGAATAGTGAACAGTGCGGTGGAGATGTAGAAAAATTAATGAGAAATAGTCCTAAAAACCAGAGTAGTCTACAGTAAAAATTGAGTGACTGTACTGTTGTAAATATAAGAATTGAACGCAGTTAAAAACTGGTACTATTGTGTTATCATGACTCGTTATATGACTGTAATATGTTTGCTTCCCTCTATTTCAGAAGAGAACACTAGCCACAACGAGCCTAGCTAATGTTTCATGGCCAGAGGTTTCGGTTCAAGTACCACTTCTTGCGGAAACCTACAGCTCTGACGTCACTGTGCGTCTAACTTCATCAGATATCAAGTGCGAGCCAAACAATGCCGGTATCTATTGGAGCAGTATAGAACTAGAATACCCGGGCCAAATTTTCAAGTTGTCTATGAAGGTTCTTCTTGGTTTCAATCGAGTACAGTGTTTCGAACTGAAGTGAAAAGCTGGCCAGGAAATAACCCTCTAGAGGATGTTATAGTCGACTGTCGAGTGTTTGATAAGCCAGGAATATACCAGGTTTGAAACTGGAACAAACACTTTCTTTCAGTAAAAAACTTATGTCTCGTAACTATTGATTTTCGACATTTTTTTTTTTACCATCGCGTTTAGTTTATCAAAAGTACTCAATGGACTATCTAAACTGTGCCTTAAATAGAGATTAAATTCTGATCTTTAGGGTTACAGTTATGTGTGTTTTCGTAAGCAAAGCCACATTGGGCTATCTGCTAAGCCACCGAGGAGAATCGAAACCCTGATTTTAGCGTTATAAATCTGTAGGGCGTGCGACTCGTAATCCGAGGGTCGCGGGTTTGCGCCCGCGTCGCGCTAAACATGCTCGCTTTCCCAGCCGTGGGGGCGTATAATGTGACGGTCAATCCCACTATTCGTTGGTAAAAGAGCCAGTCCAATCATTTTACAACGAGAACTGCCTGAGGCATAACTGTAACGTTTAACGAAAACATAAACCTCATAAACTGACAAATGTATTAAACTGCGAATAAACTAAAGGTGGTAAACGTATTGTAATAAGAATCAATAATGACACTGTTGGATAAACAAATTAAAGATTGTAAACGTATTGTAATAAGAATCAATAATAACACTATTGGATAAATAAACTAAAGTTTGTAAACTTATTGTAATAAGAATCAATAATGACACTATTGGATAAATAAACTAAAGTTTGTAAACGTATTGTAATAAGAATCAATAATAACACTATTGGATAAATAAACTAAAGTTTGTAAACGTATTGTAATAGGAATCAATAATGACGCTATTGGATAAATAAACTAAAGTTTGTAAACGTATTGTAATAAGAATCAATAATGACACTATTGGATAAATAAACTAAAGTTTGTAAACGTATTGTAATAGAAATCAATAATGACACTATTGGATAAATGGCTACTTTTAAAACATGAACTTCATGGATTGTTAGTGCAGTTAGTTCCAGGAAAAATCATCTCCACTTTTATAAAATTATAACAAAAATTTAAAGAGCTATCCATATTCTAGCCAAGACACTTAATGGCCATAATAAGTAGTAATTGTCTAATTATTTATATTTTTAACAAACGAGGCTTTGTGAATTAGTCATGCACGATGTGGTATTTGTTTTGAATTATATACGTTTATTATTTATAGTACTTTCGATTTCACTTGACTGGTTCTAAATATTATGAGTTATAGTTTTTATATTAAGAGCACGTGATATTAGCTTAATAAATTAGCTTAAATAGTCATGCTTGATTCGGCTGTATCGATTGGACGTAGCTGATGACAAGAAACTGTTAACCTAAATTACAAAGAGTTACGAGCAGTGTTTTATAGAAGAAAAGCTATCACAGTATATTTTAAACAATATGAAAGATTCTGTAAAGTTTAAGTCTTTTCCGAATAATAGAGTTGCTATTCTAAAGCTAATGAGGGTAATTATCAAGTGTCACTTACTTACTCTGGTTTATTGATGTATGTTGACAAAAAGTTATGATATCTAATACAAATAACCTTGAGTGTGAAAAAAACAAAGATGTGGCCAAAAGAGAACTGTGAAACGCACAGCATTGTTAACACATTTATACCAGATATTCGTTCTTTAGTAAGCTAAACAGAGTTTTTGTGTTTTACACATCACCGTGCCAAAAGTTGAAGAATTGTTACTATACGTTACATAACCTTGTTATCTAAAAACATATATCGTACGTTTTATGGATGTGGCTCACGCTAGCTATGTGTAATATTTTTCTTTCTATCCATAAACTCTGTTTTATGGATGAGAGTTATTACTATCTATGTACTATTTTTCATAGGTTCAGTTATTGCCATTTGTATTGTATGTTACATGGGTGGAATTCTTGCTATTTATGTAATATGTTTTAAGGGTTAGAGCCATGCTGTTTATGTGTAGCATGTTATATGAGTAACTCATGTTGTGTATTTGTGTTATTTTCTATGGGTGAGGCTCATTCTATCTATATGTGGAATGTTTAATGGGAGGGTCTCATGATGTCTATATGTAGTGGGTTTTGTGGGTGGGGGTCATATTGGCAATATGTAGTTTGTTTCATAATGTACTTTATACAATGTTATATTATTGTTCTATTTGTGTGACATATTTTACATAACATTATATTATTGTTTCAGTCGTCTTTCATACTTTATATAATGTTTCATTATTGTTTAAGTTGTGTTTCATACTATATATAATGCTATATCATTGTTTCAGTTGTGTTTCATACTGTATACAATGTTATATTATTGTTTCAGTTGAGTTTTATACTTTATATAATGTTACATTATTGTTTCATTTGAGTTTCATACTTTATATAATATTATGTTATTGTTTCAGTTCAGTGTCATACTTTATACGTTGTTACATTATTAATCAGTGATGACGAGAAAACCCACTTGCAGAGAAATATATATATATAAAAGCGGCTAGTTTGGGTTGAGAAAATTTTTATGAAGAGAAACGAACAACGTTTCGACCTTCTCCAGTCATCGTCAGGTTCATAAAGAAAGAAAGAGGTAACTGACCGATAGCTGACCACGTGTTTGAAGGTGGTTGTGTAACTCAGTGTAGAAATGTAGAGGGCATGCTTACTCAGATGTTTGATTATATTTATTAATATAGATATAAAGGTGTTCCTTTATATTGGTTTATTTTGGGTTTCAGTTGTTGTATAAGTAAGGCTTCTTTAATTTCGCGTTTGTTTCTTTATTTAGTTTTTGAGTGTTTTCTATGGTTATGTTGTGTTTATTTGACTTGCAGTGTTCGAAAACGTATGAAGGTGACTTTTTGTGTTCTTTGAATCTGGTTTCCATTTTTCTACTTGTTTCTCCAATATAGAAGTCGTAGCAGTTATCACATTTTATAAATATTTTGTTTGTTTGTTTGTTTTGAATTTCGCGCGAAGCTACTCGAGGGCTATCTGTGCTAACCGTCCCTAATTTAGCAGTGTAAGACTTGAGGAAAGGCAGCTAGTCGTCACCACCCACCGTCAACTCTTGGGCTACTCTTTTACTGACGAATAGTGAGATTGACCGTCACGTTGTAACGCCCCCACGGCTGATAAGGGCGAGCATGTTTGGTGCAACGAGGATTCGAACCCGCGACCCTCGGATTACGAGTCGAACGCCATGCCGGGCCATTTTATAAATAATGTTGGTGTTGTGTTTCTCAGTGTAGTTTTACATAGTATAGACCTCAGTTTTGTGTCTGGCTTTTGAATAAAGTTGGTATTAACTGGAATGTCATATTTTGTTACTAGTTTTTGCCAAATGCTGGTTATTTTTCTGCTGATGTTGGGAATATATGGTATGCAGCAGTATATGGTTTCGTGATTTTTTTAATTCGTGGGATATATTTACTTTTGTTAGTTGATTTTGCTTTATGTCTAGGTGTGTGCGTATAATGTTTTCTACGGTTTGTGGAGGAAACTTATTGATGTTGATGAAGTATTGTTTTATTTTGTCTAATTCATCGTTAATTTTATCTGGTGAGCATAGTTTTATGGCTGTGTTTATTTGGTTTCTTAGTATGTTGAGTTTTTGTTTTGTTTCATGTGCTGAGTCCCAAGGAATGTATAGTCCAGTATGGGTGATTTTTCGGTGGATTTCTGTTTTAAATTGTGTATCGGTTCTTATAAGTTTGAGGTTAAGAAATAATATTTGTTTTATTTCTTCCTGTTCACATGTGAAGTTAATGTTGGGATGCATAGAGCTAATGTGATTGAAAAAATTAAGTGTGTGTTCTGTGAATCTCGCAATCGTGTCGTCTACATATCTGTACCTTTATATCTATATTAATAAATATAATCAAATATCTAAGTAAGGACGCCCTCTACTTTCCTACACTCAGTTACACAACCACCTTCAAACTTGTGGTCAGCTATCGGTCAGTTACCTCTTTCTTTCTTTGTGAACTTGACGATGACCGGAGAAGGTCGAAACGTTGTTCGCTCCTCTGTATAAAAACAAAATTCAACCCAAACCAGCCGTATTTTACATATATATTGTTACATTATTGTTACATATATATTGTTACATTATTGTTACATATGTATTGCTACATTATTGTTTAACTAGAGCATACAATTCTTTGTCTCCCTTACTTTTTATTTACGTTAGTTATTATTCTTGGCAGGTTCGACTTGTGGGGAGTCAGAAAATGCTCCCCCCGATTGCTAAAAGTCCTCACATCCAGGTGATATGGAGTTCTCGCTACGATCTCAGTGTTCCCCAGTCACACATCTTTCCATGCGATGAAGATGTCCTGGTGATTTATGAGTATCCACCATGCATACTCAGCGGAGATCTCATTAGAGTGTACGGACGCAGGTCCTCGCCACCAATCACAGAGTACATCTTGGAAACTAGGATCGACAACACTAAACATTCTCTGACATTACCGTGCGATTTATTCAGTTCCATGTACCAAACGTTTTGTTTCACGTACGTCAGTGTCGCCGCCAACGGCGCTGTGTTTCAACTGAAAACCTTGTGCAGACCTCGGAACATCGATCCAGGTAAGCATTCTGCACTCTTAACACTATACGCGACAAAAATATTCTTTAGTCGCACTCAAGGACTGGAAGGAAAGGTCCAACAACTGGCAACTGAGAATAGTTGATGAATATTCCACGTATATAAAAAGGAAACTAGAAAGAAAAACGGTATCAACTCATTTAATGGAATAAATTATATCTCTGAAGCAGGCCTAACCGTACTAAGTTATTTTATTATGAAATAAAATTTGAAAATAACCAGATAAGACAATGGCCAGAATGTACCAGTTTTTACTAAAGCATTTCGAAACATTTTAACGTTTGCAGCTTTTATACCTCACAATTAAACGGGGTTGAGTATACTATCAGGGGCTGTAAGTTAAACATACCTCATTTATTAACATTAAACCACTAAGCTAAACATACCTCATTTATTAACATTAAACCACTAAGCTAAGCATACCTCATTTATTAACATTAAACCACAAAGCTAAGCATAACCTCATTTATTAACATTAAACCACTAAACTGAACATACCTCATTTATTACTATTAAACCACTAAACTAAACATACCTCATTTATTACTAATAAACCACTAAGCTAAACATACCTCATTTATTAACATTAAACCACTAAGCTAAACATACCTCATTTATTAACATTAAAACACTAAGCTAAACATACCTCATTTATTAACATTAAACCACTAAGCTAAACATACCTCATTTATTAACATTAAACCACTAAGTTAAACATACCTCATTTATTAACATTAAACCACTAAGCTAAACATACCTCATTTATTAACATTAAACCACTAAGCTAAGCATACCTCATTTATTAACATTAAACCACAAAGCTAAGCATAACCTCATTTATTAACATTAAACCACTAAACTGAACATACCTCATTTATTACTATTAAACCACTAAACTAAACATACCTCATTTATTACTAATAAACCACTAAGCTAAACATACCTCATTTATTAACATTAAACCACTAAGCTAAACATACCTCATTTATTAACATTAAACCACCAAGCTAAACATACCTCATTTATTAACATTAAACCACTAAACTAAACATACCTCATTTATTACTATTAAACCACCAAGCTAAACATACCTCATTTATTAACAATAAACCACTAAGCTAAACATAACCTCATTTATTACTATTAAACCACTAAGCTAAACATAACCTCATTTATTAACATTAAACCACCAAGCTAAACATAACCTCATTTATTACTATTAAACCACTAAGCTAAACATAACCTCATTTATTAACATTAAACCACTAAGCTAAACATACCTCATTTATTAACATTAAACCACTAAGCTAAATATACCTCATTTATTAACATTAAACCACTAAGCTAAATATACCTCATTTATTAACATTAAACCATTAAACTAAACATACCTCATTTATTAACATTAAAACACTAAGCTAAACATACCTCATTTATTAACATTAAACCACTAAGCTAAACATACCTCATTTATTAACATTAAACCACTAAGCTAAACATACCTCATTTATTAACATTAAACCACTAAGCTAAACATAACCTCATTTATTAACATTAAACCACTAAGCTAAACATACCTCATTTATTAACATTAAACCACTAAGCTAAACATAACCTCATTTATTAACATTAAACCACTAAGCTAAACATAACCTCATTTATTAACATTAAACCACTAAGCTAAACATACCTCATTTATTAACATTAAACCACTAAGCTAAACATACCTCATTTATTAACATTAAACCACGACTATCACAATACATACTAAACGAAGAGATAATATACACATTTATTCAGAAGAAAACTAATCCTTTATTAAAGAGGTTGCAAAACGTTTTCTGAGATCCAGAAGTTTCCTTATTGAAGAATCTAGTTTGTATGTGAAGGTTACACAGTAGGCTTTCTTTACTCTATCCACTGCAGGTATCAAACCCATAGTTTAAACATTGAAAATTATAAGACATACTGCGCAGCTACCAGGGGGCGCTGATGAGTCAGAGATTTCTTTGTAAAGAAGTAAAGTATTGTAATTCCTCACTTGTTCAAACTTTGTGACAACATCTAAGCCAGCGTGTTTGTAGTTTAATATTAGTGATTTGTCTATGTAATTTATCATTATAGCTAAGTAGAGATCTGTTAGTATACTTTTAAGCCGTTAGAGTTTTTGGAGTGCTGGGTTTTTGCCTTATTTACCTATTCACATTTCATGCATGCTTACGTGATGAAATACTAAACCCTAACTGTATATTAGGTGATATAATATCTATTTACGTTTCTGATACGTTTACATAACAATATACTTACATAGGATAATCTTATAACATTCTATATGTTTATTCTGAGTATTCCAGTTTCATGACATCTTTACTTGGTTTCAACCTACACTTTAATTAGCTAATACACAAATAATTCTGTGGTATGCAGTGCATTAAAGTAATATTAGGTACGAAAGGTTTCTTATGGGTAATCAGCTACGATGTTCAATAACATAAAACGTATATTACAATAAATTGATGTGTAACTAGATTCTCCTTACAACCTGATGTGTAAGTAAATTCTCCTTACAACCAGATGATTAACTAGATTCTCCTCACAACCTGATGTGTAATTGAATTCTCCTTACAACCTGATGTGCAACTAGATTCTCCTTACAACCTGATGTGTAACTAAATTCTCCTTACAATCAGATGTGTAACTAGATTCTCCTCACAACCTGATGTGTAACTAGATTCTCCTTACAACCTGATGTGTAACTAGATTCTCCTTACAACCTGATGTGTAACTAAATTCTCCTTAAAACCTGATGTGTAACTAGATTCTCCTTACAACCTGATGTGTAACTAGATTCTCCTTACAATCTGATGTGTAACTAAATTCTCCTTACAACCTGATGTGTAACTAGATTCTCCTTACAACCTGATGTGTAACTAGATTCTCCTTACAACCTGATGTGTAACTAAATTCTCCTTACAACCTGATGTGTAACTAGATTCTCCTTACAACCTGATGTGTAACTAGATTCTCCTTAAAACCTGATGTGTAACTAGATTCTCCTTACAACCTGATGTGTAACTAAATTCTCCTTACAACCTGATGTGTAACTAAATTTTCCTTACAACCTGATGTGTAACTAGATTCTCCTTACAACCAGATGATTAACTAGATTCTCCTCACAACCTGATGTGTAATTGAATTCTCCTTACAACCTGATGTGTGATTAAATTCTCCTTACAACCTGATGTGTAACTAGATTCTCCTTACAACCTGATGTGTAACTAGATTCTCCTTGAGTACTTTAAACATCTAATTATAGGAGGCTTGCTATGGTCTGGTGATTAAGGTGGTCGACTCGAAACCTTAGGGAGGTTAGTGAGAATCCCAAATAACTGGCGGTGGATGATGTTGACTAGCTGCTATCCCTCTAGTCTATCACTACTATATTAGGGACGGCTAGAGTAAATGGCTCTCGTATAGCATTGTGCGAAATTCGAACCAAAATAGTCAGGGTAAATAAGGTTTGTACAAAATCAACTAACGAGCCTGATTCTCTAACTTTCTTTAGGTGGGTCAAAGGCATGGTGGAGTAAGTGGAGCCCCTGGTCACGGTGTTCGTCAACCTGCAACTCTGGTGTTCGTAGTCGCTATCGGCTGTGCAGCACCCCTAGTGACGACGTTCATTGTCAAGGAGAATCTACCGAATCGGAACCATGTGTTTTTAGTGAATGTTTTGGTTAGTTATTTCTATTGTTTTACTGTAAAACAGTCACAAGGAATCATCTAAAAAGATAAGTGGACCCCGTACTGTTATTGTACTAGCAGAGACCCACAAAACGTTTATGGTCAAATCATTATCCCACTACAACAGTACTTCTTTAAATACGGAAGTTATAGAATAATAATAAAGAAAATAATTGTATTCGCAGACACAAAAAACTCTAAGTCAACTCGTGTTAGGCCTAACATCAGTTGAGCCTTTATTATGCATACCCTATGTTCGATAAAGAGATAAATTACAACTGTAACTTGTGTATGTTTTTGCCTTATCTAAACTATGCCGTACTTTATATTATTAGTAAATAAAGCTATAATGTTATTCTATTGACATAATGTTATACGTTTTTAAAGTATTTGATAAGGTCTTGATATGTTTGTGTACAAAATGTCTACTAAAGTATACTTATAATTTGTTTAGGTCCGTTTAAATGGTATCTGGTGAGCTCCTTACATTTCTTAAACATAATAAGACCGGACTAAACTGTCGCTAGTTGTTTTCATATTGTGTTCCATTTTATGCAGTGTCGTTGAGAGGTTATGGGAAGGGAAGTGTCACTCTAGTTGGAAAGTTATGGGCGGAGAGATGTCACTCTAGTCGGGAGGTTATGAGGAGGGAAGTGTCACTCTGGCCAGGAGGCTATAGGGAGGAAAGTGTCCCTCTAGTCGGGAAGTTATGAGGAGGGAAGTGTCACTCTGGTCAGAAGGCTATAGGGAGGAAAGTGTCCCTCTAGTCGGGAAGTTATGAGGAGGGAAGTGTCACTCAAGTTGGGAGGCTATAGAAGGGAAGTGTTACTGAAATCGCTCTAGCTAGTTTTACACTAACTTTAACTATCTTTAAATTGTACTTAATATTAAAATTAAATTGCTCTTATAAAATGTTGATGTAAAGGGTTCTACTTTTTCCATCGGAATAATCAATACAATTATAATAACGAACGTGTTGCTTTTATTTGTCAACAGAGGACACCACGACCATATCTGATGATCTCTTTCTAAAGGTTGATTGTAACTCTAGCTGCAAGGTGAACGTCACAACTAACGGAACTCTGACAGCGAGAATATCTCCCGGTACTCTTCAACCCAGCTTTTGGACTCTTAAGGCCTGGCCAAAAGGTAAACTGAGCGTCCAGTTTGTTAAGGTAGATCTCGACTCCGAGTTATGGCTGACGGTTAGAGATAGCACTTCACCTGTCGGAACTCTGTTGACCACTGTGAATAACCAGATGCCCTATGCTTCGGTAGAATCCTACAGCTCGACTCTACGGATAGATCTTCACACATCTAATGGGTCGATTTCCACCGAGGGAGAGTTCATTTTGAGGTTTTACACAAAAGGTAAACGTTTCTGATGATATTCTGAGACATTATGTAATTTTTAAATGACAAGCGATATTAATTAGTTTTATGTTATTCCATTCAGGTTTGAAAGTCAGTAGCCTAACATCAGTTTGGGATGGTCCTTCATCAGAAAAGGTCAACTTCAGTGCTGTACACCTGACCCTTGTGGTGTTGGCTTCGGTTGTTGGCAGTGCCATCACCATCTTGCTGGTTTTACAAGAAGCCTACAACAGATGTCGCCAGAAACGCAACAGCCTGTGTTCGGATTCACCCTGTTCATCTGTCCGCGATATTCGAGAACCTTGCCCAAAAGTCAAACTTTTAACTGGTACGACCTCAGTATCGGATCTCTTGTTCCCCGCTTCCCTCCGACGTCAAGACAAGGCAGTAGCCAATCAAGACAAAGTTAGTCCTGAGGAACTACTATGCAACACCTTTCTTTTCAGATCTACAAGTAGTGTCTGCACCCTCACTCCACCACAAAGCCCTTGTCCGTCTGTCCTTCAACGACGGTGTTTAACACCAGTAACTAAACGAAAACTCCCAATAGCAGCAGTTACACCACAACGAAAACCACGCAGCGAGGGGGTTCGTCAAAACATGCCACGTCATCACGCATACAAGGCTGTTAGAAATATCTGTTCAACAGACATGAGGTCTGTAGAGAAGTTAAAAGATAAATCTCTAAAGTCAGAAAGCATCGTCGCATCGACTCAGTCATTATCGGAGTTTTCAATTGGAGAATCTGAAGATGGACTGGAGTATGATTATTATGACTACAGTTGTCATAACGATCCGGGTTCTTTTTTCTGCAGCGATCCGGCATTAATTGGATGGCCGCCATTTATTCCAGTTTATCCAGGAATCAGTGAGGAAGACCTACCATTACAACATTTTGTAATGCCACAAAAAGAAGTCAGCGAAGAAGAATCAGTAGTGTCTTAGGCCTGATGGCTTTGAAATGACCATTAAAATATTACTTCTCTATAATCTTCGAAACAATCGATGTAAAAGAAGCCTTTTACGTGAAGCTCAAAAGTTGAATTATATGAGATGCAAAGAAACATCTCGCATTAAGCTCTAATTATTAAATACGTGAGAAACCAAAGAAGCATATCATATTAAGCTGTGGTTGTTAAATATGTGAGAAACTAGAGAATCGTATCATATTAAGTTCTGGTTTTTGAATATTTCAGAAACTATATAAGCATATAGTTATTAAGATCGGGTTATTAAATATATGAAAAACTAAACACTTATATCATATTAAACTTTGTTTATTAAATTCGTCAGAGACCAAAGAAATATATCATATTAAGCTCAATTTATTATATATATTAGAAAACAAAAAGACATGTAATATCAAGTTATATCATTAAATACGTTAGAAACTGAAGAAACATATCATAGTAGATTCTGGTTATTAAATACGTTAGAAACTAAAGAAACATATCATAGTAGATTCTGGTTATTAAATACGTTAAAAACTGAAGAAACATATCATAGTAGATTCTGGTTATTAAATACGTTAAAAACTGAAGAAACATATCATAGTAGATTCTGGTTATTAAATACGTTAAAAACTGAAGAAACATATCATAGTAGATTCTGGTTATTAAATACGTTAGAAACTGAAGAAACATATCATAGTAGATTCTGGTTATTAAATACGTTAGAAACTGAAGAAACATATCATAGCAGATTCTGGTTATTAAATATGTCAGGAACTGAAGAAACATATCATAGTAGATTCTGGTTAGTAAATACGTTAGAAACTGAAGAAACATATCATAGCAGATTCTGGTTATTAAATATGTCAGGAACTGAAGAAACATATCATAGTAGATTCTGGTTATTAAGTACGTTAGAAACTGAAGAAACATATCATAGCAGATTTTGGTTATTAAATATGTCAGGAACTGAAGAAACATATCATAGTAGATTCTGATTATTAAATATGTCAGGAACTGAAGAAGCATATTATACGAAAATTTAATTATTAAATATGTTAGAAACCGAAGATAAAATTATGAAACGGAATACAAAGAATATAAATTGACAAAGAGGAAATAGGTTTTATTGGGTGGGTGGTCAAAGTGACAGGTTGTGTGGTGTCACTTCTCTTGCTATAGTACGATTTGAAAGTCAAAGACGAGGGTAGGAAAACCTGGGGAGGGGGGAATGGTGTTATATTTATTTGATATATTTATTTGCTATTTTTGTTTTTTATTCAAAACATAAATCTGAGGAAACATCAAGTAAAAAGTAAGTAAACAAATTTGAAAAAATAAAAAATAGAAAGAATAAACAGACGTAATTTTTGAAATAAAAAAGCACTTCATATGATGAATGGAAAATAAGTAGAGGTGTTATATAGTTAAATATTATATTCTACTATATCATATCTCCAACTGTTAAATGAGTTTGAATCTAAATTTAACTTCACGAATATCTTCTCTGACACCTTTCCCATTAGCTCCTAGTTGTTAAATAATGTCTCAGACCAGAGAGACGTTTCAAACCGAGCTCTCAGTGTTTAATTATAGCTTAAATATAGGAAGATTTAAAGAACGGAAATCAGTATCAAGCTCCGATACCTTAATCACATTTGAAACCAAAATCGCTGAAAAAAGAAGGTTATGATAAATCATATACTTGTGGTTTTAACGAAATGTAATAATATATATTTGACATTGTTAGAAAATACAAATAATGTCAGGTGATATTTACGGTATCTTGACAAGTATGACATTGTGTTCAAACTGAAACAGATAAAAATATCAGGTTTTATCATATCGACTTAGGTAACGTAAACCTTTTATGTATAAATCACAACTGTTTTTGTATGTTTGTGTAAGTATATCTATAAACTTAAAATAGATTCACGTACATTTGTCGATATTTACATAGGTTTATTTTACTAAATGTGTTACAAAAGAAAGGTTAGTTACGGATAATTATGAAAGGCTCAGAGAAGCTAAATCTCAGGATACGTTTCATCGAAGTGAAACGTTGACATTTCATAATCTCAGGAAGTTTATATGTCTGTAAATAGAAACGTTTCAAGCGAGGAAACTAGCATATCGTCGAAGAATGTACTCCATTGTACCATATTTTCTAGTCACTGAGGGAATGTTATTTCTTAGTAAAAACATTCCACTATGGGACAGCGGGAAGTCCACTCAACTACAATGTTAATATCCGGGGTGGAAACAACAGACAACCAACCCATCGAAGTTTTGCCCTAAACAACAAGCAGTTGGTGGGTAAGATGTGGAAAGTAGAGACCTCTATTGTCCAACACGGAAAGTTGAGCACGCAAGCTTGGTCTTATTCCCCAATCTCACACACGATTTGACACTCGCTAAACCACTCCATGGAAATACCACCGAAACATAAACTTAGTATAGTTTGTTCTGTTAAATTGTACTTTAGATTCTAACATTCGCCGAATTAAGTGTTAATTTTGCTTTTAGTACTTTCTAGTGAAATTTCAGTTGGTCAAGTTCTGAAACCTTTACAGATACCAAAGTATTATTACTCCAATTACGTATCGCCATGTTTAATTGTTGTGTATCATTAGGCTAACAACAAACGTTCGTTTTAAAAAAAACAGTTGTGTGTCAAAAATTATGTGTGTGTGTGTGTTTACATGTTTCTTCAAATGTTTTAAAAGATGTGTTGGTAAACCGAGAATTCATCCGAGTTGTTTGTCAATAAATTTTGTAAAGTGTAAGGTTGTTATAAGTAAATGATTTGATTCTGTGTAGATACATGTTCTATCAGTTTGTCTGTTATTTAGCCAGTTTTTGCTTAAACAGAGAATAAATCAGTAGATACAACTTCCTAGTTTTTGTTTTTGTTTGCTTTCAATATCCACTCAGGAGTCAGAGAGAAATTAATGTGCTAGTGTTGGAGGTGGTACATTTCTTTACTCTTATTATTGTATAATTATTTCACGTACATTAAGAGTAAAAACAACCAAATATTTTGAGAGATAAATAATTTATTAATTCATTGGTTCATCTGACTGGTTACGAAAACACAATTACAATAAGTACCTTACAAATAAAAAAAAAACATTATATATCACTGTGCCAAACAAGCTAATCTTCAATATAAAGAAGCGAAATAAGAGACGACAATATATTATTAATTTAATTAATATTCCTGTGATTTTTTTATATCAGAAGCAGTTGTTTCAAGGTTGATTATAAATAAAGTTGAAAAATTAATTAAAACCAGAAGCATAACTTTCCCAACCTCCGCAAAAGTATGAATACAATATAGAAAAAATGTCAGTATTAATACAGCTTAGTGTATTGTTCTATGTTCTACATAACACTTTAATACAGCAAATCTCATTCCCACTGTTCATGTTTTATGTTCTACATAACACTTTAATATAGCAAATCTCATTTCTACTGTTCATGTGTTATGTTCTACATAACACTTTATTGTAGCAAATCTCATTCCTTCTGTTCATGTTTTATGTTCTACATAACACTTTAATACACCAAATCTCATTCCTGCTGTTCATGTTTTATGTTCTACACATCATTTTAATATACCTCATTCCTACTGTTCATGTTTTATGTTCTACATAACACTTTAATATAGCAAATCTCATTCCTACCGTTCATGTTTTATGTTCTACATAACATTTTAATATAGCAAACCTAATTCCTACTGTTCATGTTTATGTTCTACATAACACTTTAATATAGCAAACCTCATTCCTACTGTTCATGTTTTATGTTCTACATAACACTTTAATATAGCAAACCTCATCCCTACTGTTCATGTTTTATGTTCTACATAACACTTTAATGTAGCAAATCTCATTTCTACTGTTCATGTTTTATGTTCTACACATCATTTTAATATAGCAAACCTCATTCCTACTGTTCATGTGTTATGTTCTACATAACATTTTAATATTGCAAACCTCATTCCTACTGTTCATGTTTTATGTTCTACATAACATTTTAATATAGCAAATTTCATTCCTATTGTTCATGTTTTATGTTCTACATAACACTTTAATATAGCAAACCTCATTCCTACTGTTCATGTTTTATGTTCTACACATCATTTTAATATAGCAAATCTCATTCCTAGTGTTCATGTTTTATGTTCTACATAACACTTTAATATTGCAATCCTCATTCCTACTGTTCATGTTTTATGTTCTACATAACACTTTAATGTAGCAACTCTCATTCCTACTGTTCATGTGTTATGTTCTACATAACACTTTAATATAGCAAACCTCATTCCTACTGTTCATGTGTTATGTTCTACATAACACTTTAATGTAGCAAAGTTCATTCCTACTGTTCATGTTTCATGTTCTACATAACATTTTAATATAGGAAACCTAATTCCTACTGTTCATGTTTATGTTCTACATAACACTTTAATATAGCAAACCTCATTCCTACTGTTCATGTTTTATGTTCTACACATCATTTTAATATAGCAAATCTCATTCCTAGTGTTCATGTTTTATGTTCTACATAACACTTTAATATAGAAATCCTCATTCCTACTGTTCATGTTTTATGTTCTACATAACACTTTAATATAGCAAACCTCATTCCTACTGTTCATGTTTTATGTTCTACATAACACTTTAATATAGCAAACCTCATTCCTACTGTTCATGTTTTATGTTTTACACATTATTTTAATAAACCTCATTCCTACTGTTCATGTTTTATGTTCTACATAACACTTTAATATAGCAAATCTCATTCCTACTGTTCATGTGTTATGTTCTACATAACACTTTAATATAGAAAACCTCGTTCCTACTGTTCATGTTTTATGTTCTACATAACACTTTAATATAGCAAATCTCATTCCTACTGTTCATGTGTTATGTTCTACATAACACTTTAATATAGCAAACCTCGTTCCTACTGTTCATGTTTTATGTTCTACACATCATTTTAATTTTCCTCATTCCTACTGTTCATGTTTTATGTTCTACATAACACTTTAATATAGCAAACCTCATTCCTACTGTTCATGTTTTATGTTCTACATATCATTTTAATATAGCAAACCTCATTCCTACTGTTCATGTTTTATGTTCTACATAACACTTTAATATAGCAAACCTCATTCCTACTGTTCATTTTTTATGTTCTACACATCATTTTAATATAGCAAATCTCATTCCTACTGTTCATGTATTATGTTCTACATAACACTTTAATATAGCAAACCTCATTCCTACTGTTCATGTTTTATGTTCTACATAACACTTTAATGTAGCAAATCTCATTCCTACTGTTCATGTGTTATGTTCTACATAACACTTTAATATAGCAAACCTCATTCCTACTGTAAAAGTTTCATGTTTTACACTACGATGTGCTATACCGAAGTTAATTCTTATTGTACATGTTTTATTACCCCTGCTAAACATTGGTAAGTCTACGGATTTACAACGCTAAAATCAGGGGTTCAATTCTCCTTAGTGGGCTCAGTAGATAGCCCGATGTGGTTTGCTGTAAGAAATTACACACACGTTTTATTTTTTACACAACGGTGTGGTATGCCGAGCGTAATTTTTACAGTACATGTTTTATTTTGTACACAACTTATAAAGTCCACAATAAACAACGTGCTTATTTTACAATAAATCACATGTATAGCTTAAAATAAACCATATATATACCCCACAGTAAACCACGTGAATAGTCCACAATAACTCACGTATATAGTACATAATATATCACATGTATAGTTTTGAATAAACCTCGAGTATAACCCATAGCTGATTACATGGATAGTACAAAATAAATGTACAGTCTTTTTTAGACTTTTAAATAGCATTTCATTATTAATATAGAAGTCAAACTAATGTAGAATCAACAGTCCTAAGAACCACTTGTGATCTAAAAGGTTGCTGTCCTTCTTGAATGTTCTGACACTCGTATGCTAGATGTAAAATAAAAAATGCCAAGGGCTGGAGAAAAATTACCTTAACAATGACTCGATGTCGCTTCATTAATACAAAATTTCAAGGTAGAAAATGAAAACTTTGAATTAAAGTTAAAATAATTAACAATGCACAGTTAAGCCTAACGTTTCTACCCTTAAATTATGTTGTTTTTGTCTAATATTTCTTTCACTCATAAAAAAATAAATCAAACCTATATATTCCTACCTTTACTTCCCAAAACTCAATCAACCCATTTATTGTTACCTTCGCTTACCAATAATCAATTAGCCCAGATATTCTTCCCTTAACTTATCAAAACTGAATCAATCAATCAAACTTGTCACGTAATCCTGAAAATAATAACAAACAAGACATTCAGTGAACCAACCAACACATTCGTTCCTCATATCTCATAAACAAATCTAGAATTATTTTCTTACATACATGTTCCAAAATTAATTAACAAACTTCTCAAACTTACATTTGTTGTTGTTGCTGTTGAAGTTAGTAAACCGTAATGAAAGTGTTTGCTTCCTCTAATTACGTTATCTTGACATATTACGCTATTTATAAGGTAATAGTAACAGTCTATCCTTAACATTAAGGGAAATGACGTTTTAAAGCTAAGCAGTACATTATGAACAAGTTGGATAACCGACCTGATCGGTAGACCCCTGTAGCTGTCTCTAGGATTGAGCTGTTCATGTAGCTGTCCCTAAGTTTGAACTTTTGATGTAGCTGTCTCTGTGTTTGAACTATAAGTGTAAATTGTAGCTGTTCATAGGTTTGGGTTCTACCTAGGTTTGAAATATTGATGTAGCTGTCCCCAGGTTTGAGCTGTTGATGTAGCTGTCCCTACGTTTTAACTATTAGTGTAGCTACTCCTAAGTTTGAGTTGTTGATGTAGCTGTCCCTACATTTTAACTATTAGTGTAGCTACTCCTAAGTTTGAGCTGTTGATGTAGCTGTCCCTACATTTTAACTATTAGTGTAGCTACTCCTAAGTTTGAGCTGTTGATGTAGCTGTCCCTACATTTTAACTATTAGTGTAACTACTCCTAAGTTTGAGATATTTGTTTAACTGTCCCTACGTTTTAAATATTAGTGTCACTGGCCCCAGGTTTGAGCTATTGAAGTAGCTGTTCCTGGGTTTGAAATGTTGATATAGCTGTCCCCAGATGTGAGCTTTCGATGTAGTTGTCGCTAGGTTTGACCAGGGTAAAAACGTTTAGCTCCATACAGACTTTGTCCAGCTTTGAACGGAATAACGAAAGTTGTCTTTACTTTCATAACGTGTACAGATACAAAAGTAAAAAGCGTGTTCAACAGCATCGCCTTCTTAAACCCTGGACTGTACGATCCGACGCCCTTCACATTGACTAAGTTTTTTTTTTTTTTCCATGTGTGAGAATGAAACTGACGTCTCTATGAGAGGTAATGTGGCCATCATATTTTCAACCATGGATCGATCCATCAATAGCCATACACTGTTATTACATTTTCTCTATGCGTGAAAATGAATATGAATATTATGGGATAGGTAGTGAGGCCATATCTCAACATTCAATCTTCTATAGACATATATAAATTGCACGATTGTTTTCGGTAAAACTGACAGCAAACGATCTGCATGGTTGTTGCAAAATGTCACGTTTCTGTATATATAATACACTTAGTAATGAATGTAACATCACGTTCTCTGGTAACAGAAGAACCGTTATACAAGTTAATATTAGAAATATCCATATTGAAGCTAACACAATGAATTTACTCATAGCAGTGGGATTTCCACTAATTTTTCCCCAAATATTTTGTTCGCTGTGTTCTTGAAAAGAGTAGCCCAAGAGTTGGCGGTGGGTGGTGATGACTAGCTGCCTTCCCTCTAGTCTTACACTGCTAAATTAGGGACGGCTAGCGCAGATAGCCCTCGAGCAGCTTTGCGCGAAATTCAAAAACAAAACAAACGTGTTCTTGAAATGTAACTTAATAAATCCAAGAAAATACGTATCTGATTATGAAGTCCATAAAGTGTCAATTTTCAAGTTACAGTCATTAAAGCTAAGCATACAACTAAATAAATGGACCTTGTTTATGTTAGCGGTAATCTGATGGGATAAAAGAAGGATCCATGGTTTATACTACCATTTTGGGGGGGGAAAGAGTTCGCTTATAATAAGCAGTATATCGAAACCAAAACTCTAAAAAGTTGGGATATTCTATACCACTGACATTCACTGAATCAAGCTATGTATTCTTACTTTCACTTACCAAAAATCACTTACAAAATTATGTTGTACGTATGTAGGGTTAACTTTCTATATACAGAGTGAGTTATAATTTTTTTGTTGTATGTACGTGAGGATCAGATATTTATAACAGACTACTCTTCTTCAAGATTCAAAGAACGGTTCCAATTGTCATTTTTTTCAACGGGTTGTTTTCTTGAAGTATTTTGTTTGTTTTAATTTCGCGCAAAGCTACACGAGAGCTATCTGCGCTAACCGTCCATAACTTAGCAGTGTAAGACTAGAGGGAAAGCAGCTAGTCAGCACCACCCACCACCAACTCTTGGACTACTCTTTTACCAACGAATAGTGGGATTGATCGTCACATTATAACGCCCCCACGGATGAGAGGGCGAGCATGTTGGGTGCGACGAGGATTCTAACCCGCGATCCTCAGATTACGAATCGAACTCGCTGACCACCTGACCATGCCGGGGCTTCTTGTAGTAACATAGACATACTGCTTCTCGAATTTTACACAAACCTTCCTAGCTTTCAGTGACATCTAATTGTGTGGTTGAACTTCTATTTGTTTTATATTCCATGTCCTTTCTTAAAAAGACAAACACATTAAAACCACGACAAGGATTGTCACACCCTTACTGGAGGTTATGTAACGCCTAAATCATTGTCCAAAGTTAATTTAATGTATGGATTACCACGATGGCAGGAAATTGTTTCATAGTATCAGCGTAATTTTTTTTAGCAGAAAAAGCCTGAAATACATATTTTATATTTAATCCCGCGTATATTTGGCTTATAACTTTCTACAATGAAATCAACCTCTGAAAGGTGACTTGCCTTTCTAAAAATAGAACTATATACCATCAAAACGTTAGGCCGCTAGGTCGCTGGTTTGGTTTAGATATTCACATGAAGCTTTACAAAGGTTATTTACGTTATCTGTTCTCACTTTTATACTGATAGTCATGATGTTAAACATCTACTCAAGAGCATCCAACTAGCGGAGAACGTAAATAACTTTACTTGAATAATGGGGAAAACTGTTATTCTAATAACGTACCAACGGCAATTTTATTTACAGTAACGCAACATAAACCAAAAACTGACCACTATGCCACACCTGATCTACTATACAATGCATACCGAAACTAAGAGAATAAACAGAAAAATCTTAACTTTTAAGGTAGTTATAAAGAGCCAGACATGTAACAAACACGTTCCTTTTGGACTTATCACAGTAAATTATGTAAAATTTACGAAGCATTTACTTAAATGATCTAAAATTATACAGGGTGTTCGGAAAGTCACTGTGCACTTATATATTTATTAACAGACATGTTTTAATATAGAATACAGGAGGTAAATATGAATGACAATTATAAACAATGTTGAAAGTGACCCCCGTTGGCATCAATACAGGCTTGGATCCTTCTTATTTTGTTTCTAAACACTGCTATCAGTTGCTGGCTTGAAATAGACTGAATAAAATATGATTACAAAACTGCACAGTGACTTTCCGAACACCCTGTATATTGAAAAATGACTAATCATTGCCAGTATAAAGAAAAACAACGAGTTGAATTAAAAATTACAAATACAATATGAAATATTAAAATACAATAAAGACCGGTAAATATTTATTCTCAGTATCTGATGATTAGGTGTGGCCAGGTTGTTAGTGTGCCCGAACTGTTAATCCAAGAATTCATGCATAGCTTGCCACCCTTTCTCGCAAAATCCCGTTCTGCGCTTTATGGACGCGTTCCTCCTAAAAGTTCCCGGATGAGACAGCTGCAAGTCTTCGAACATAGGACGCTATAATCAGTGGTTCGATTCCCCTCTGTTGACACAGCAAATAGTCCGGTTTGATTTTATTATAATAATATGCATACATTCCTACAATCAGTGTTATATCCAACCAGCCTGGATCGACAGTGTTTATCATGCTGGAGAAGTACATGTATTTAACCAGTAAAAGGCCTATGTACGTACAACTTCATTGGTGGAGAAAACTATAACTAAACGATGTAACCATGGCAACGATTTTGAAAAGAGGATTGATAGCGCGAGCGACTGGTACTTAAATATCGTGATCTATGATTGCTTTTTATTTCAAACAACAACAAGAAATAGAGAGAGAGAAGAGTGGTAACAGAAGAGAGAGGAGGAAAATCTAAAAGAAGAAATGGATAGAGAGAAAGAGAGAATAAGAATACAAACTGAGATCGTCAAGAAGAAGAATGACCCAGGAATGAAACTGGGGTGAGGGTAAGCTGACCCAGGCTTCCCAGTTCTGATGAACACAAGATGACATTGAAGCTTTCTTGAGATTGGTTCGAAGTCGGAACTGGGCAGTCTGTCTCAGCCTAATTCTTACAGAAGAATGCTCTTCCGCAGCGGCACAGAGGTTTCAATACCCGCGGTGGGCAGAGCGCAGATAGCCCATTGTGTAGCTTCGTGGCTCGTTACAAACAAACATCTAACAGGAAAAGGGCTATATGTACATGCAAGAATGACGCCATTTTGTTATATTATCAAGTATGTTAATGTATATTATAAAGATTATATTATATTATAATTTATATAAACGAAATTAAACACTCATTTCATGAAAATGGTTAAAGTCAAAGTTAAAGAAATAGGAAAGATATATAATAATAACAAGTGAATGGACAACTTAACTGACGAATGAAAATAATAACTTGGTATTTGTAACTTTTTGTGATACAAGCAACCTTTTGAAGTATATTTAATTAATGTAGTATATCGGATAATGACTAAACATGCACAAAACATTTAGAACGCTTATTCGTTTATTTGAATTTCGCGCAAAGCTACTCGAGGGCTATTTGCATTAATCGTTCCTAATTTAGCAGTGTAAGACTAGAGAGAAAGCAGCTAGTAATCACCGCCCACCGCCAACTCTTGAACTACTCTTTTACTAACAAATACTGGAATTGGCCGTTATATTATAACGCCCCCACGGCTGAAAAGGCGGGCATGTTTGGTGTTACGTGGATTCGAACGCGCGACCCTCGGATTACGAGTCGAATGCCTTAATCACCTGGCCGTACAGGGCCCAATATATTGATTTAAATATATAAACGAGAACTAAAGCCGATGGTGATGTATTTTTTTAAAATACAAACTGTTATGCAATTTTGTATTTCAAAAGCCCATGAAAAGTATTACACAAACTATCCGATTTCCCATGGCGCGCAGTGTATTAAATTCGCGTGTGTCGTATTCATGGCGTCATATCTGCATCCTGAGAATGGATAAAACAAAAGTCCTTCGTAACGGGAAATGGTGACGAAACGAGAAATTCCTAAACCCTGCTGCAAATCTGCATATAGATAAAATAACAATTTCTTGAGTGTCGCACATCGCGTAATAAAAACATTTTTCCAGTATCATATAAGCAAAAGTTTCATTACAATACGATGTTATCTGCTATTCAAATAAATAAAACAAAATTAATATTCATTAAACCAATTTACGTTGTCATCAGCATTCTGTATCTTTCGAAAATGAGTTTGTAAGTTCTAACATGGATTTATGAAACTAATTATTATACTGAAATACTGATTCTAATATGCACAACACAAAAATATACTATCTCTATAAGAATATGAAAGAGAACATTAATTTATTTGATATTTCAAATTATCCAAAAGACAATTTTTTATGATGTTACGTTTATAAAAAAAAAATTTGGGTAAGATTTAAAAAAAAAAAAAAGAAAATGGGAAAATAATAATCTAATATGTAAGGCTTAGATCTAATATGTATGGCTTAGATCTAATATGTAAGACTTAGATCTAATATGTATGGCTTAAAATTACAACATGATAAAATTTGTCAGAAGTCAAAGTTATTTAGAAGTTTGTTACCAAAAATAAAACTACATTATTATGGCCAAGCGCGTTAAGGCGTTCGACTCGTAATCCGAGGGTCGCGAGTTCGAATCCCGGTCGCACCAAACATGCTCGCCTTCCCAGCCGTAAGGGCGTTATATTGTGACGGTCAATCTCACTATTCGTTGGTAAAAGAGTAGCCCAAGAGTTGGCGGTGGGTGGTGATGACTAGCTGCTTTCCATCTAGTCTTACACTGCTAAATTAAAGACGGCTAGCGCAGATAGCCCTCGTGAAGCTTTGCGCGAAATACAAACAAACAAGAACTGCATTCAATGAATGTAAAGGATATTTATTTGATTAAAAAATCTGTATAAAAATTATGTAATTGTAACATTTCACTCTATCGATCACAGATAGCACAAAGTATGTCTACAACTTTCAATATAGGTTTCGATACCCGTGGTGGGCAGAGCACAGATAACCCTTTGTGCCTTACGCTTAACTTTAAATAAATAAATGTAATAAAACTTCTAAACTCAGTGAATTGATTCTCTGTCTATGACTCAAAAATAATTAAAACTCAGTTAATTAAACATGTGGTAAGAATGGCAACTGGGACAAACTCCATGTAGTTTTACTTGTTCGATTTAGTAAAAACTTTAACGAAAACCGATATTAAGGCAGCAATAAATGATATAACTCTTACTTATAACTGGGAGTAAAAATTGAGACTTCATAATAAAATTTAGTTTAAGCAATTTGTTTACACTTCTAAGAATTATTAAAAATGTTTTTCGTTATTTGATATAAACTATGATCAAATTTTTTAAAACAGTATACTTCGATTAAACAAAATACGTTAACACGGTTTGATATCAAAGAAATATCAATTATATATGAAAACGAAGAACTACTTGGTTTAAAAATAATTAATAGTTATCTTAAAAGTTTACCACAATTTATACAAATAATTGATACCAAATGCATTGGGTAAAACATTATAAAACGTAATTATAATAACATGAAAGAATAATGCATTGAAATGTAGTAATTACTCAGTGGTAGGTACTGAAAAATTAATTAATAATATAAAATGATCAAAAATGGAAAATTTTGTCAAATAATTAAAATAATCTATATTTAAATATATAAAATGGGTAAATATTAACAACATTTTCAGCTAGCTAAGTTAATATAAATTATTGTTGTTCAGTTGTGAGTGTTCATTTAATTTAATATGTAACTTTTAGAGTTTTATGATTTTTTTATTGATTTAAGCTGTGCTTCCTCAGAGCGCTAGAACCATTTGTAGTATATGAATAAGGTATCTCTAACACTTTGATTTGTTTGTTTGTAATTAAGCACAGAGCTACACAATGGGCTATATGTGCTCTGCCCACCACGGGTATCAAAACCCGATTTCTAGCAGTCTGAGTCCGCAGACTTACTGCTGTGCCACTGGGAGACAACATTTTGATCTTCTATTCATAACAATTCGAATGTTAAAATAATAATAGTCCTTACTTCTAAGTTAAGGACAGAAATCCCCATCCCCTTAGGTAGGGATCAGACATGAAAGGAAGGATAATGAAAAAATGTTGTAGCGATTTTGAGCTATTTTTAAGGATTTGGGGGGATCTATGCTACTTTCGATTTTTTTTGGTTATTTTTACAAAATGATTTTAGCCTGTGTTTCCGTTTTGGGGTTTGTTTTTTTTTGGGGGGGTTAAACAATTTTGTATTTCTCACTTTTGTTGACCGAAATAGTTCAGAATTCTCATTCGTACATTACTATCATAATAAATCAAGGTGATGCTACACCAAGCATGTTAAAGTAAGGGATTTGTTAACAAGCTTACCAAACTAAAGAGATGGTCGAATGTGTCACTGAACTTGCCAAAATTAAAAAAAAATGGTTTTAAATTTTAGGGTTTGTGACTTCACGTGTTTGATTAACTAGGGAATAATTGTTTTCGTAAGTAACAAATTTATGCATAGCGTGTTATTGTATTAATAAGACGAGTATTGCGTATAGTTTACCGAAATTTGTGTAAAAAAATAAAAAAATGTGAATTGTTTCGATTTTTGTCAAACTGGCTCGGCATGGCCTTTTGGGTTAAGGCGTTCGACTCGTCATCTGGGGATCGTGGGTTCGAATCCCCCATCGCACCAAACATGCTTGCCCTTTCAGCCGTGGGTGCGTTACAAGGTTGACGGTCAATCCCACTATTCGTTGTTAAAAGAGTAGCCCAAGAGTTGGCGGTGGGTGGTGATGACTAGCTGCCTTCCTTCTAGTCTTACACTGCTAAAATAGGGACGGCTAGCGCAGATAGCCCTCGAGTAGCTTTGCGCGAAATTTTAAAACAAACAAATAAACTTGCCAAACTAATACACTGGAACCAGACAAACTTAAACAGGTACATGATATGGTAAAGAGTGTATAGTAACTTTGTTTGTCCAGATTACACTAAACAAATAACGTCTCGACATTCGTTAAAACGTACTAAAAGTAAAAGAAAAAAAAATCGTTACTGGCTATATACGTTCCAGCTTCGATGTAATACCTTCGTTACATTCCTGTGTTTTGGATATAATAACTCTGATTTCCCGGAATCGTTGATGTGATATTCCAAACGTTACACTTGAAGCAAAAAAACAGTTTGAATCATTAGAATAACATTCGAAGAACACGACAGTTTCACTTGACTGCTTCGTATGATTGCGTAAAGGTGACCAGTTTGTCAACAGATATGTTACTCTGTACCTAGCATTACCGCTCATATCCTGTTGTGTTAAGCTATTCATTTCCTTGTATGGGAGAACACAGTGTACTCTCCGTGTTCTTTTGCAACGGTCTTCTAACCTGTACATGGAACTCTATTTAAAGAGATGAACGTGTAGAGTGAATCATTTCTTCTTATTCAAGGTAACAATTACGTTATCACAGGTACGTCAGTTTATTACTATCACATCGATAATGTACTATTTTCGTATGAACTATTTTTATTCTAACTGTAAACTGTAAAATTTAGAAACGACTTCTCTTTCCCAGGGTTACAGTAGTTTAAAAATGGGTTTTTAAAGTGTTTTAAAAACAACGTATTTTTCTTGCGTGTGTGAAAGATTCTTTACGACTTTCAACATAATGTGTAATTTCGAGAGAAACTAGTACCAGCAATAACTCTGAAAAACTTCAACAAACAGGCTTTATTGTGAGCATTGCTTTATGGCGAGAAACATTGTTAGATAAATCGCACTTACTGTACAAAAAAACATTCATTCAGGAAATTAGTTTGATAAATCCCTCTTAAGTAGAAAAAAAAACACACGTTGGTTTAGGAGTTAGTCTCATTAGATAAATCTCACTGAAAGTAAAAAAAAAGAAACCGTCGTTTAGGAGTATAGTTTGATATATCGTAATTATGGTACTGAAGAAACGTTCGTTTATTTGTAAACATAAGTTACTTACAGTTGTATTGTGATGTTGTAAAAACTGTATTATATCATACGCTTAAATATTGAAATCAGATAACACCTGTTTGTGTATGTTGTCAAACTTCGCACAAAGCTACACGAGGCGTCCCTAATTCACGGTGATAAGAAGCCAGCTAGTCAACACCATGCACTGTTAACTGTTGGGTTATCTTATTGACCCGAAACTTCAAGTTTATTGTTGTGAGTTGTTCACAACCGCGAGACTCGGATAATAAGCCGTATTCTCAAATATTAAAATAAAATGGGCCCGGCATGGCCAAGCGCGTAAGGTGTGCGACTCGTAATCCGAGGGTCGCGGGTTCGCGCCCGCGTCGCGCTAAACATGCTCGCCCTCCCAGCCGTGGGGGCGTATAATGTGACGGTCAATCCCACTATTCGTTGGTAAAAGAGTAGCCCAAGAGTTGGCGGTGGGTGGTGATGACTAGCTGCCTTCCCTCTAGTCTTACACTGCTAAATTAGGGACGGCTAGCACAGATAGCCCTCGAATAGCTTTGTGCGAAATTCCAAAAAAAACAACAAAAACAATAAAATAAGATAAGACGTCTCAGCATTTAAATGATAAGAAAGATAATCCATCATGTGTTAAAAATTTAAAGAAATAACTTACACTAACGCCGATAATAAATAAATAAATAAATATATATATATACTGTTCAAAATGAATATTAAACGTAGACGCATTGGACCGATTTCCCAAGTCCTAGAATACTCCACAATAATGGCAGAGCTCACGGACGAAACTGTGTGATGGACCATTAGAGCTCTTTCAAGTGCATAAATAAATAAAATGGACAAGTTTTGGACTCATTGTTTACTTATTTGTCTTTATGTATGTAATTTCACATTCCATTTATATTATTCATTTGACGTGAGCATTAGTGTTTCTGAATACTGAGTCAGGTGTAGGACTAAAGTCAAAATGTCATACATAAGGGTGAAGTTTGAGTGTATTTTTTTACTCTTGTAAGTTATTATCGTTTAGAAGCTAATAACTGTATTTTTCTATTTATTTACATTCATAATTAATACAACCGTATGGCAACTTCGTGAAAATCATAAAACGTTTTCTATAGAAACCAATTATATTTGCTTCTTACCAAATCAGCTTTATTTTTGATAAAACTTACCGATCTATTCCTGTAGAAGTTTAAGAAGAATGGCCTTTGTTTATTACGTATTACTGGCCGTCGGGGTCCCCCTAATACAGTCCGAGTCAGTAAAAGCGGATACGTGTCCCTCGCTCTACATGAGATTCAACAAAAGCCCCACTTTTTGCTTAGCCCCTAAGTCTAGCTGCTCCAAAGCCTCTTCTGGGGTTTCTAAAGACCAGAAGACGGAAATTGTGAACACCCACAATTCTCTTCGAAATAGGCTTGCTTTGGGTCAAGAAACAACCAACAGCTTCCCAGGAGCTGCAGACATGCTTCAAATGGTAGGTTTTATTCTCAGAAATAATAGAGTGACGACATCTTTATAGTAATAATAATTTTTTTAAATCGTGATTTAAGATAATAAGTAATACATATGTAACTGATACATATATAGCTGACGAAAAACACATTAGAATGTAAGAACAAACTAACTTCTAAAATCGTTTTAAGCTTTTTGATTTCAGTATTATTTCTGAAAACATATATTTAATCTAAATAAAATGACTCTAGCTAATACTGTTGTTAAGATTTCCATTTTGTGTTCAAGTGCCCTTACTGACATTTCACCTAGCGGCTGGAACTGTAATCTCTAATAATCATTACACTATGTAACACAAATTTTGTTCCTGGATAGTATGTGTTAGTTCTTAATTACTTAGGTTGTAAAAGTACAGTCAATTGGCCATTATTCCCTTCAAACCTTTAGAAATTAGCCTATTTTCTATGTAAAAACGGGCAAATTTGTACATGTTCATTTACATAAGGTCTAAATAAAACAACATATGAATCAAGATTTACATGTATTTATACTAAAGTTATACAAAAATGTTTAGAAGTGAGTAGTTTTTTTAGATTTGCGACTGTAATGTAAATCATTTTCACATATCAGCCCCCAAATATAGTCTCCCATCACGTTTTCGTTATACGCTCCCAGGTCACAAAAGCAAAATTTGAAGAGAAAAAATAGGTCTTCTCCATTTACTTTAGGCATAAGCAATTGGGAAATAACACTTTCTGTCCAGAAACAAGAACAAGTAAAAATCATATTATAAACATCACGTTATGTGTTGTTATTTATCAGTCGTGTTCACCAGTCTAATAAGTTTCGTAATGGTATCAGTATAACTTGTAGGATTGTGACAAAACGTTCTCACATAATTGTAAACACAAAACTCACCCATGATGGGATGAAAATCACGGATATATATATATATGTGCTTGTGTGTATAATCAGCTATACAATATCAAAAATACAATGATTACGAGTACAATAAATATTTGTAGCAATATTATACAGTTGTGGCTTTTGAAATACCTCTGACGATATTACACTGAAAGTATCTGTAGTAATATTACAGGGTTATGTAAGTTTGAAATACCTTCAGCAATGTTACATGACTATGGTATTGGAAATACGTGTGGAAATTATTCATAGTTTATAACTCGTGTACAATAATATACGTAAAACGCACTACATGAAATTGTCATAAAAATGTGTTCATTTTAAAACTAGCATAGACATAGTGTTTAGATCAAGCTAATAGTGGGTTTTATAAAACTATTATAGAAACATCGCTTATCTGAAACTAATACTTAAATGTTGTTTATGTCAAACTATAATATAAAACTTTTTCACTGTAAAATTAGTGTGTAAATAATATGTAAGTGAAATTACTACAGAAACGTTTCTTTTGGTTAAAATATAGAAATATTGTTTACATCAAAGTGCTAAGAAAAAAAAACACGTTTTACATAAAATTATGCTAAAAGCATCAGAATGCATAAACGTAACGTAAATGTACTATTTACATAAAACTACTACATAAACATCTGTTTGTTTTCCATATTTAAAGTATGTACTAAACTTCTTGATATTACAATGAAATATGAAGGAAGGCCCGTTTATTATTTTAGGCCTAACACAGCGGTACGTCTGCGGACTCACACCATCAGATGTCGGGTTTTGACACCCGTGGTGGGCAGACCACAAATAGCCAATTTTGGAGATTTATGCTTAATTCCAAACAAACAAACATTATTTTAGGGTAATTCGGTTAACGTTTAACAGCGATACTAAAAACAAAACAAAAACTCCTTATGCATATGAGAAACTAAAGTTGAAAAATTGTTCATTAAAAATTATGTTATCTCTCTATAAATACTTGTCCACGTATGGCCAGGTGGTTAGTATACTCAACTCGTAATATGGGGGTCGCGAGTTCAAATCCCCGTCACACTAAACATGCTCGTCCTTTTAGCCGTGGGGACGTTATAATGTGACGGTCAATCCCATTATTCGTTGGTAAAAGAGTAGCCCAAGAGTTGTCAGTGGGTGGTGATGACAGACTGCCTTCCTTCTAGTCTTACGCTACTAACTTTGAGACGACTAGCGTAGATAGCCCTCGTGCATGTTTGCGCGAAATTCAAAACAAACAAACGATAAATACTTCATTTATATCGAATCCACATGTCCCTGTATTATTCAGTATATACATATATATATGAATGTGTATATATCTATTTCTTAAAAGAAGGGGTGTGCAGTTGTTCATATATTTACTACAGTTTCTTCGTGTCAACAGTTGGAAACACTGGCGTCTTATATTTTACATAACTTATAAGAAAAACCAAAGTACCACTAGCACAATATTTATTATAATTATGTCACGCAATAAATGCACGTTCTATTACATTCTTGTTTCAGGTGTGGGATGAAGAATTAGCAGGTATTGCTCAGAAGCACAGCGATCAGTGTGTTTATAGACACGACTGTCGAACATGTCGTCAAGTTGGTATGTACTGAAAAATTCTTACTTTGTCTCTGGAACCTCATTGTAACAAATCTGAATCATCTTGTATAGTTCAAAACGGTAAAATATAGTTTATAGTTTTATATTTTACACGTCAAGATCAGGTGTAATCTAGTCAAAAAGAAGTCTTATTGTTTCTACAATATTTCTATAGGCAACTTTTCCGTTGGGCAGAACCTCTATACATTGTATACAAGTCAGAACACCTGTCCACCTCCTAACTGGACAACGGCTATAAATTCTTGGTACTCGGAAGTGAAGGACATGCCTGTATCTTACATCTCCCCATTTAAAGTTAACACTCCATCCGACAAAAAAATCGGACACTTTACTCAGGTAAACAATATTTATTCTCTATCAAAACGAATAAGCAATAGCCACGCATAAAGTATTCATACACCTTCAGTGTGATAAAGATGAAAAAAGATAACTTTGTTAAGCAGTAGTGATATCAATAACACTGAAGCTTTATCAGATAGTACTAGTGATATCAATAACACTGAAGCTTTATCAGATAGTACTAGTGATATCAATAACACTGAAGCTTTATCAGATAGTACTAGTGATATCAATAACACTGAAGCTTTATCAGATAGTACTAGTGATATCAATAACACTGAAGCTTTAACAGATAGTACTAGTGATATCAATAACACTGAAGCTTTATCAGATAGTACAAGTGATATCAATAACACTGAAGCTTTATCAGACAGTACTAGTGATATCAATAACACTGAAGCTTTATCAGATAGTACAAGTGATATCAACAACACTGAAGCTTTATCAGATAGTACAAGTGATATCAATAACACTGAAGCTTTATCAGATAGTACTAGTGATATCAATAACACTGAAGCTTTATCAGATAGTACTAGTGATATCAATAACACTGAAGCTTTATCAGATAGTACTAGTGATATCAATAACACTGAAGCTTTATCAGATAGTACTAGTGATATCAATAACACTGAAGCTTTATCAGATAGTACTAGTGATATCAATAACACTGTAGCTTTATCAGATAGTACTAGTGATATCAATAACACTGTAGCTTTATCAGATAGTACTAGTGATATCAATAACACTGAAGCTTTATCAGATAGTACTAGTGATATCAATAACACTGAAGCTTTATCAGATAGTACAAGTGATATCAATAACACTGAAGCTTTATCAGACAGTACTAGTGATATCAATAACACTGAAGCTTTATCAGATAGTACAAGTGATATCAACTACACTGAAGCTTTATCAGATAGTACTAGTGATACCAATAACACTGAAGCTTTATCAGATAGTACTAGTGATACCAATAACACTGAAGCTTTATCAGATAGTACTAGTGATATCAATAACACTGTAGCTTTATCAGATAATACTAGTGATATCAATAACACCGTAACTTTATCAGATAGTATTAGTGATATCAATAATACTGTAGCTTTATCAGATAGCACTAGTGATATCAATAACACCGAAGCTTTATCAGATAATATTAGTGATATCAATAACACTGTAGCTTTATCAGATAGTACTAGTGATATCAATAACACCGTAGCTTTATCAGATAGTATTAGTGATATCAATAATACTGTAGCTTTATCAGATAGTACTAGTGATATCAATAACACCGTAGCTTTATCAGATAGTACTAGTGATATCAATAACACTGTAGCTTTATCAGATAGTACTGGTGATACCAATAACACTGAAGCTTTATCAGATAGTACTAGTGATATCAATAACACTGTAGCTTTATCAGATAGTACTAGTGATATCAATAACACTGAAGCTTTATCAGATAGTACAAGTGATATCAATAACACTGAAGCTTTATCAGACAGTACTAGTGATATCAATAACACTGAAGCTTTATCAGATAGTACAAGTGATATCAACAACACTGAAGCTTTATCAGATAGTACAAGTGATATCAATAACACTGAAGCTTTATCAGATAGTACTAGTGATATCAATAACACTGAAGCTTTATCAGATAGTACTAGTGATATCAATAACACTGAAGCTTTATCAGATAGTACTAGTGATATCAATAACACTGTAGCTTTATCAGATAGTACTAGTGATATCAATAACACTGTAGCTTTATCAGATAGTACTAGTGATATCAATAACACTGAAGCTTTATCAGATAGTACAAGTGATATCAATAACACTGAAGCTTTATCAGACAGTACTAGTGATATCAATAACACTGAAGCTTTATCAGATAGTACAAGTGATATCAACAACACTGAAGCTTTATCAGATAGTACAAGTGATATCAGCTACACTGAAGCTTTATCACATAGTACTAGTGATACCAATAACACTGAAGCTTTATCACATAGTACTAGTGATACCAATAACACTGAAGCTTTATCAGATAGTACTAGTGATACCAATAACACTGTAGCTTTATCAGATAATACTAGTGATATCAATAACACCGTAGCTTTATCAGATAGTATTAGTGATATCAATAATACTGTAGCTTTATCAGATAGCACTAGTGATATCAATAACACCGTAGCTTTATTAGATAGTATTAGTGATATCAATAACACTGTAGCTTTATCAGATAGTACTAGTGATATCAATAACACCGTAGCTTTATCAGATAGTATTAGTGATATCAATAATACTGTAGCTTTATCAGATAGTACTAGTGATATCAATAACACCGTAGCTTTATCAGATAGTATTAGTGATATCAATAATACAGTAGCTTTATCAGATAGTACTAGTGATATCAATAACACTGTAGCTTTATCAGATAGTACAAGTGATATCAACAACACTAAAGCTTTATCAGATAGTACAAGTGATATCAGCTACACTGAAGCTTTATCACATAGTACTAGTGATACCAATAACACTGAAGCTTTATCAGATAGTACTAGTGATACCAATAACACTGAAGCTTTATCAGATAGTACTAGTGATATCAATAACACTGTAGCTTTATCAGATAATACTAGTGATATCAATAACACCGTAGCTTTATCAGATAGTATTAGTGATATCAATAATACTGTAGCTTTATCAGATAGCACTAGTGATATCAATAACACCGTAGCTTTATTAGATAGTATTAGTGATATCAATAACACTGTAGCTTTATCAGATAGTACTAGTGATATCAATAACACCGTAGCTTTATCAGATAGTATTAGTGATATCAATAATACTGTAGCTTTATCAGATAGTACTAGTGATATCAATAACACCGTAGCTTTATCAGATAGTATTAGTGATATCAATAATACAGTAGCTTTATCAGATAGTACCAGTGATATCAATAACACTGTAGCTTTATCAGATAGTACTAGTGATACCAATAACACTGTAGCTTTATCAGATAGTACTAGTGATATCAATAACACTGTAGCTTTATCAGATAGTACTAGTGATACCAATAACACTGTAGCTTTATCAGATAGTACTAGTGATATCAATAACACCGTAGCTTTATCAGATAGTATTGGTAATACCAATAACACTGTAGCTTTATCAGATAGTACTAGTGATATCAATAACACTGTTGCTTTATCAGATAGTATTGGTAATACCAATAACACTGTAGCTTTATCAGATAGTACTAGTGATATCAATAACACTGTTGCTTTATCAGATAGTACTAGTGATATCAATAATACTGTAGCTTTATTAGATAGTACTAGTGATATCAATAACACTGTAGCTTTATCAGATAGTACTAGTGATACCAATAACACTGTAGCTTTATCAGATAGTACCAGTGATATCAATAACACTGTAGCTTTATCAGATAGTACTAGTGATACCAATAACACCGTAGCTTTATCAGATAGTATTAGTAATACCAATAACACTGTAGCTTTATCAGATAGTACTAGTGATATCAACAACACTGAAGCTTTATCAGATAGTACTAGTGATACCAATAACACTGTAGCTTTATCAGATAGTACCAGTGATATCAACAACACTGTAGCTTTATCAGATAGTACTAGTGATATCAATAACACAGTAGCTTTATCAGATAGCACTAGTGATATCAATAACACTGAAGCTTTATCAGATAGTACTAGTGATACCAATAACACTGTAGCTTTATCAGATAGTACCAGTGATATCAATAACACTGTAGCTTTATCAGATAGTACTAGTGATACCAATAACACTGTAGCTTTATCAGATAGCACTAGTGATATCAATAACACTGTAGCTTTATCAGATAGTATTGGTAATACCAATAACACTGTAGCTTTATCAGATAGTACTAGTGATATCAATAACACTGTTGCTTTATCAGATAGTACTAGTGATATCAATAACACTGTAGCTTTATCAGATAGTACTAGTGATACCAACAACACTGAAGCTTTATCAGATAGTACTAGTGATATCAATAACACTGTAGCTTTATCAGATAGTACCAGTGATATCAATAACACTGTAGCTTCATCAGATAGTACTAGTGACATCAATAACACTGTAGCTTTATCAGATAGTACTAGTGATATCAATAACACTGTAGCTTTATCAGATAGCACTAGTGATATCAATAACACTGTAGCTTTATCAGATAGTATTAGTAATACCAATAACACTGTAGCTTTATCAGATAGTACTAGTGATATCAATAACACTGTTCCTTTATCAGATAGTACTAGTGATATCAATAACACCGTAGCTTTATCAGATAGTATTAGTAATACCAATAACACTGTAGCTTTATCAGATAGTACTAGTGATATCAACAACATTCAAGCTTTATCAGATAGTACTAGTGATACCAATAACACTGAAGCTTTATCAGATAGTACTAGTGATATCAACAACACTGAAGCTTTATCAGATAGTACTAGTGATATCAATAACACTGTAGCTTTATCAGATAGTACTAGTGATATCAATAACACTGAAGCTTTATCAGATAGTACTAGTGATATCAATAACACTGTAGCTTTATCAGATAGTACCAGTGATATCAATAACACTGTAGCTTTATCAGATAGTACTAGTGATATCAATAACACTGTAGCTTTATCAGATAGCACTAGTGATATCAATAACACTGTAGCTTTATCAGATAGTATTGGTAATACCAATAACACTGTAACTTTATCAGATAGTACCAGTGATATCAATAACACTGTTGCTTTATCAGATAGTACTAGTGATATCAATAACACTGTAGCTTTATCAGATAGTACTAGTGATATCAATAACACTGAAGCTTTATCAGATAGTACTAGTGATATCAATAACACTGTAGCTTTATCAGATAGTACTAGTGATATCAATAACACTGTAGCTTTATCAGATAGTACTAGTGATATCAATAACACTGTAGCTTTATCAGATAGTATTAGTGATATCAATAACACTGTAGCTTTATCAGATAGTACTAGTGATATCAATAACACTGTAGCTTTATCAGATAGTATTGGTGATACCAATAACACTGTAGCTTTATCAGATAGTACTAGTGATATCAATAACACTGAAGCTTTATCAGATAGTACTAGTGATATCAATAACACTGAAGCTTTATCAGATAGTACTAGTGATATCAATAACACTGAAGCTTTATCAGATAGTACTAGTGATATCAATAACACTGAAGCTTTATCAGATAGTACTAGTGATATCAATAACACTGTAGCTTTATCAGATAGTACTAGTGATATCAATAACACTGAAGCTTTATCAGATAGTACTAGTGATATCAATAACACTGAAGCTTTATCAGATAGTACAAGTGATATCAATAACACTGAAGCTTTATCAGACAGTACTAGTGATATCAATAACACTGAAGCTTTATCAGATAGTACAAGTGATATCAATAACACTGAAGCTTTATCAGATAGTACAAGTGATATCAATAACACTGAAGCTTTATCAGATAGTACTAGTGATATCAATAACACTGAAGCTTTATCAGATAGTACTAGTGATATCAATAACACTGAAGCTTTATCAGATAGTACTAGTGATATCAATAACACTGAAGCTTTATCAGATAGTACTAGTGATATCAATAACACTGAAGCTTTATCAGATAGTACTAGTGATATCAATAACACTGTAGCTTTATCAGATAGTACTAGTGATATCAATAACACTGTAGCTTTATCAGATAGTACTAGTGATATCAATAACACTGAAGCTTTATCAGATAGTACTAGTGATATCAATAACACTGAAGCTTTATCAGATAGTACAAGTGATATCAATAACACTGAAGCTTTATCAGATAGTACTAGTGATATCAATAACACTGAAGCTTTATCAGATAGTACAAGTGATATCAACAACACTGAAGCTTTATCAGATAGTACTAGTGATATCAATAACACTGAAGCTTTATCAGATAGTACTAGTGATATCAATAACACTGAAGCTTTATCAGATAGTACTAGTGATATCAATAACACTGAAGCTTTATCAGATAGTACTAGTGATATCAATAACACTGTAGCTTTATCAGATAGTACTAGTGATATCAATAACACCGTAGCTTTATCAGATAGTATTAGTGATATCAATAACACTGTAGCTTTATCAGATAGTACTAGTGATATCAATAACACCGTAGCTTTATCAGATAGTACTAGTGATATCAATAACACTGTAGCTTTATCAGATAGTACTAGTGATATCAATAACACTGTAGCTGTATCAGATAGTACTAGTGATATCAATAACACTGTAGCTTTATCAGATAGTACTGGTGATACCAATAACACTGAAGCTTTATCAGATAGTACTAGTGATATCAATAACACTGTAGCTTTATCAGATAGTACTAGTGATACCAATAACACTGTAGCTTTATCAGATAGTACCAGTGATATCAATAACACTGTAGCTTTATCAGATAGTACTAGTGATACCAATAACACTGAAGCTTTATCAGATAGTACTAGTGATATCAATAACACTGAAGCTTTATCAGATAGTACAAGTGATATCAATAACACTGAAGCTTTATCAGATAGTACTAGTGATATCAATAACACTGAAGCTTTATCAGATAGTACAAGTGATATCAATAACACTGAAGCTTTATCAAACAGTACTAGTGATATCAATAACACTGAAGCTTTATCAGATAGTACAAGTGATATCAATAACACTGAAGCTTTATCAGATAGTACAAGTGATATCAATAACACTGAAGCTTTATCAGATAGTACTAGTGATACCAATAACACTGAAGCTTTATCAGATAGTACTAGTGATACCAATAACACTGAAGCTTTATCAGATAGTACTAGTGATATCAATAACACTGTAGCTTTATCAGATAATACTAGTGATATCAATAACACCGTAGCTTTATCAGATAGTATTAGTGATATCAATAATACTGTAGCTTTATCAGATAGTACTAGTGATATCAATAACACCGTAGCTTTATCAGATAGTATTAGTGATATCAATAACACTGTAGCTTTATCAGATAGTACTAGTGATATCAATAACACTGTAGCTTTATCAGATAGTATTAGTGATATCAATAACACTGTAGCTTTATCAGATAGTACTAGTGATATCAATAACACTGTAGCTTTATCAGATAGTACTAGTGATATCAATAACACTGTAGCTTTATCAGATAGTACTAGTGATACCAATAACACTGAAGCTTTATCAGATAGTACTAGTGATATCAATAACACTGTAGCTTTATCAGATAGTACTAGTGATATCAATAACACTGTAGCTTTATCAGATAGTACCAGTGATATCAATAACACTGTAGCTTTATCAGATAGTACTAGTGATATCAATAACACTGTAGCTTTATCAGATAGTACTAGTGATACCAATAACACTGTAGCTTTATCAGATAGTACTAGTGATACCAATAACACTGAAGCTTTATCAGATAGTACTAGTGATATCAATAACACTGTAGCTTTATCAGATAGTACTAGTGATACCAATAACACTGTAGCTTTATCAGATAGTACCAGTGATATCAATAACACTGTAGCTTTATCAGATAGTACTAGTGATATCAATAACACTGTAGCTTTATCAGATAGTACTAGTGATATCAATAACACTGAAGCTTTATCAGATAGTACTAGTGATATCAATAACACTGTAGCTTTATCAGATAGTACAAGTGATATCAATAACACTGTAGCTTTATCAGATAGTACTAGTGATATCAATAACACCGTAGCTTTATCAGATAGTATTAGTGATATCAATAACAGTGTAGCTTTATCAGATAGTACCAGTGATATCAATAACACTGTAGCTGTATCAGATAGTACTAGTGATATCAATAACACTGTAGCTTTATCAGATAGTACTGGTGATACCAATAACACTGAAGCTTTATCAGATAGTACTAGTGATATCAATAACACTGTAGCTTTATCAGATAGTACTAGTGATACCAATAACACTGTAGCTTTATCAGATAGTACTAGTGATATCAATAACACTGTAGCTTTATCAGATAGTACTAGTGATACCAATAACACTGTAGCTTTATCAGATAGTACTAGTGATATCAATAACACTGTAGCTTTATCAGATAGCACTAGTGATATCAATAACACCGTAGCTTTATCAGATAGTATTGGTAATACCAATAACACTGTAGCTTTATCAGATAGTACTAGTGATATCAATAACACTATTGCTTTATCAGATAGTATTGGTAATACCAATAACACTGTAGCTTTATCAGATAGTACTAGTGATATCAATAACACTGTTGCTTTATCAGATAGTACTAGTGATATCAATAACACTGTAGCTTTATCAGATAGTACTAGTGATATCAATAACACTGTAGCTTTATCAGATAGTACTAGTGATACCAATAACACTGTAGCCTTATCAGATAGTACTAGTGATATCAATAACACTGTAGCTTTATCAGATAGCTCTCGTGATACCAATAACACCGTAGCTTTATCAGATAGTATTAGTAATACCAATAACACTGTAGCTTTATCAGATAGTACTAGTGATATCAACAACACTGAAGCTTTATCAGATAGTACTAGTGATACCAATAAAACAGTAGCTTTATCAGATAGCACTAGTGATATCAATAACACTGAAGCTTTATCAGATAGTACTAGTGATACCAATAACACTGTAGCTTTATCAGATAGTACCAGTGATATCAATAACACTGTAGCTTTATCAGATAGTACTAGTGATACCAATAACACTGTAGCTTTATCAGATAGCACTAGTGATATCAATAACACTGTAGCTTTATCAGATAGTATTGGTAATACCAATAACACTGTAGCTTTATCAGATAGTACTAGTGATATCAATAACACTGTTGCTTTATCAGATAGTACTAGTGATATCAATAATACTGTAGCTTTATCAGATAGCACTAGTGATATCAATAACACTGTAGCTTTATCAGATAGTATTGGTAATACCAATAACACTGTAGCTTTATCATATAGTACTAGTGATACAAACAACACTGAAGCTTTATCAGATAGTACTAGTGATATCAATAACACTGTAGCTTTATCAGATAGTACCAGTGATATCAATAACACTGTAGCTTTATCAGATAGTACTAGTGATATCAATAACACTGTAGCTTTATCAGATAGCACTAGTGATATCAATAACACTGTAGCTTTATCAGATAGTATTGGTAATACCAATAACACTGTAGCTTTATCAGATAGTACTAGTGATATCAATAACACTGTTAGCTTTATCAGATAGTACTAGTGATATCAATAACACTGTAGCTTTATCAGATAGTACTAGTGATACCAATAACACTGAAGCTTTATCAGATAGTACTAGTGATATCAATAACACTGAAGCTTTATCAGATAGTACTAGTGATATCAATAACACTGTAGTTTATCAGATAGTACTAGTGATATCAATAACACTGAAGCTTTATCAGATAGTACTAGTGATATCAATAACACTGAAGCTTTATCAGATAGTACAAGTGATATCAATAACACTGAAGCTTTATCAGATAGTACTAGTGATATCAATAACACTGAAGCTTTATCAGATGGTACAAGTGATATCAACAACACTGAAGCTTTATCAGATAGTACAAGTGATATCAATAACTCTGAAGCTTTATCAGATAGTACTAGTGATATCAATAACACTGAAGCTTTATCAGATAGTACTAGTGATACCAATAACACTGAAGCTTTTACAGATAGTACTAGTGATATCAATAACACTGTAGCTTTATCAGATAATACTAGTGATATCAATAACACCGTAGCTTTATCAGATAGTACCAGTGATATCAATAACACTGTAGCTTTATCAGATAGTACTAGTGATATCAATAACACTGTAGCTGTATCAGATAGTACTAGTGATATCAATAACACTGTAGCTTTATCAGATAGTACTGGTGATACCAATAACACTGATGCTTTATCAGATAGTACTAGTGATATCAATAACACTGTAGCTTTATCAGATAGTACTAGTGATATCAATAACACTGTAGCTTTATCAGATAGTACCAGTGATATCAATAACACTGTAGCTTTATCAGATACTACTAGTGATACCAATAACACTGTAGCTTTATCAGATAGTACTAGTGATATCAATAACACTGTAGCTTTATCAGATAGTACTAGTGATATCAATAACACCGTAGCTTTATCAGATAGTATTGGTAATACCAATAACACTGTAGCTTTATCAGATAGTACTAGTGATATCAATAACACTGTTGCTTTATCAGATAGTATTGGTAATACCAATAACACTGTAGCTTTATCAGATAGTACTAGTGATATCAATAACACTGTTGCTTTATCAGATAGTACTAGTGATATCAATAATACTGTAGCTTTATCAGATAGTACTAGTGATATCAATAACACTGTAGCTTTATCAGATAGTACTAGTGATATCAATAACACTGTAGCTTTATCAGATAGTACTAGTGATATCAATAACACTGTAGCTTTATCAGATAGTACTGGTGATACCAATATCACTGAAGCTTGATCAGATAGTACTAGTGATGCCAACAACACTGAAGCTTTATCAGATAGTACTAGTGATACCAATAACACCGTAGCTTTATCAGATAGTATTAGTGATACCAATAACACTGTAGCTTTATCAGATAGTACTAGTGATATCAATAACACTGTAGCTTTATCAGATAGTACTAGTGATATCAATAACACCGTAGCTTTATCAGATAGTATTAGTGATATCAATAACACTGTAGCTTTATCAGATAGTACTAGTGATATCAATAACACCGTAGCTTTATCAGATAGTATTAGTGATATCAATAACACTGTAGCTTTATCAGATAGTACTAGTGATATCAATAACACTGAAGCTTTATCAGATAGTACTAGTGATATCAATAACACTGAAGCTTTATCAGATAGTACAAGTGATATCAATAACACTGAAGCTTTATCAGACAGTACAAGTGATATCAACTACACTGAAGCTTTATCAGATAGTACTAGTGATACCAATAACACTGAAGCTTTATCAGATAGTACTAGTGATACCAATAACACTGAAGCTTTATCAGATGGTACTAGTGATATCAATAACACTGTAGCTTTATCAGATAATACTAGTGATATCAATAACACCGTAGCTTTATCAGATAGTATTAGTGATATCAATAATACTGTAGCTTTATCAGATAGTACTAGTGATATCAATAACACCGTAGCTTTATCAGATAGTATTAGTGATATCAATAATACTGTAGCTTTATCAGATAGTACAAGTGATATCAATAACACTGAAGCTTTATCAAACAGTACTAGTGATACCAATAACACTGTAGCTTTATCAGATAGTACCAGTGATATCAATAACACTGTAGCTTTATCAGATAGTACTAGTGATATCAATAACACTGTAGCTTTATCAGATAGTACTGGTGATACCAATAACACTGAAGCTTTATCAGATAGTACAAGTGATATCAATAACACTGTAGCTTTATCAGATAGTACTGGTGATACCAATAACACTGAAGCTTTATCAGATAGTACTAGTGATATCAATAACACTGTAGCTTTATCAGATAGTACTAGTGATACCAATAACACTGTAGCTTTATCAGATAGTACCAGTGATATCAATAACACTGTAGCTTTATCAGATAGTACTAGTGATATCAATAACACTGTAGCTTTATCAGATAGTACTAGTGATACCAATAACACTGAAGCTTTATCAGATAGTACTAGTGATATCAATAACACTGAAGCTTTATCAGATAGTACAAGTGATATCAATAACACTGAAGCTTTATCAGATAGTACTAGTGATATCAATAACACTGAAGCTTTATCAGATAGTACAAGTGATATCAACAACACTGAAGCTTTATCAGATAGTACAAGTGATATCAACTACACTGAAGCTTTATCAGATAGTACTAGTGATACCAATAACACTGAAGCTTTATCAGATAGTACTAGTGATATCAATAACACTGTAGCTTTATCAGATAGTACTAGTGATATCAATAACACCGTAGCTTTATCAGATAGTATTAGTGATATCAATAATACTGTAGCTTTATCAGATAGCACTAGTGATATCAATAACACCGTAGCTTTATTAGATAGTATTAGTGATATCAATAACACCGTAGCTTTATTAGATAGTATTAGTGATATCAATAACACTGTAGCTTTATCAGATAGTACTAGTGATATCAATAACACCGTAGCTTTATCAGATAGTACCAGTGATATCAATAACACTGTAGCTGTATCAGATAGTACTAGTGATATCAATAACACTGTAGCTTTATCAGATAGTACTGGTGATACCAATAACACTGAAGCTTTATCAGATAGTACTAGTGATATCAATAACACTGTAGCTTTATCAGATAGTACTAGTGATACCAATAACACTGTAGCTTTATCAGATAGTACTAGTGATACCAATAACACTGTAGCTTTATCAGATAGTACTAGTGATACCAATAACACTGTAGCTTTATCAGATAGTACTAGTGATATCAATAACACTGTAGCTTTATCAGATAGTACTAGTGATATCAATAACACCGTAGCTTTATCAGATAGTATTGGTAATACCAATAACACTGTAGCTTTATCAGATAGTACTAGTGATATCAATAACACTGTTGCTTTATCAGATAGTATTGGTAATACCAATAACACTGTAGCTTTATCAGATAGTACTAGTGATATCAATAACACTGTTGCTTTATCAGATAGTACTAGTGATATCAATAACACTGTAGCTTTATCAGATAGTACTAGTGATATCAATAACACTGTAGCTTTATCAGATAGTACTAGTGATACCAATAACACTGTAGCTTTATCAGATAGTACTAGTGATATCAATAACACTGTAGCTTTATCAGATAGTACTAGTGATATCAATAACACCGTAGCTTTATCAGATAGTACTAGTGATACCAATAACACTGTAGCTTTATCAGATAGTACTAGTGATATCAACAACACTGAAGCTTTATCAGATAGTACTAGTGATATCAATAACACAGTAGCTTTATCAGATAGCACTAGTGATATCAATAACACTGAAGCTTTATCAGATAGTACTAGTGATATCAATAACACTGTAGCTTTATCAGATAGTACTAGTGATATCAATAACACTGTAGCTTTATCAGATAGTACTAGTGATATCAATAACACTGTAGCTTTATCAGATAGTACTAGTGATATCAATAACACTGAAGCTTTATCAGATAGTACTAGTGATATCAATAACACTGAAGCTTTATCAGATAGTACTAGTGATATCAATAACACTGTAGCTTTATCAGATAGTACTAGTGATATCAATAACACTGAAGCTTTATCAGATAGTACTAGTGATATCAATAACACTGAAGCTTTATCAGATAGTACAAGTGATATCAATAACACTGAAGCTTTATCAGATAGTACTAGTGATATCAATAACACTGAAGCTTTATCAGATAGTACAAGTGATATCAATAACACTGAAGCTTTATCAGATAGTACAAGTGATATCAATAACACTGTAGCTTTATCAGATAGTACTAGTGATATCAATAACACTGAAGCTTTATCAGATAGTACTAGTGATATCAATAACACTGAAGCTTTATCAGATAGTACTAGTGATATCAATAACACTGAAGCTTTATCAGATAGTACTAGTGATATCAATAACACTGTAGCTTTATCAGATAGTACTAGTGATATCAATAACACTGTAGCTTTATCAGATAGTACTAGTGATATCAATAACACTGTAGCTTTATCAGATAGTACTAGTGATATCAATAACACTGAAGCTTTATCAGATAGTACTAGTGATATCAATAACACTGAAGCTTTATCAGATAGTACAAGTGATATCAATAACACTGAAGCTTTATCAGATAGTACTAGTGATATCAATAACACTGAAGCTTTATCAGATAGTACTAGTGATATCAATAACACTGTAGCTTTATCAGATAGTACTAGTGATATCAATAACACTGAAGCTTTATCAGATAGTACTAGTGATATCAATAACACTGAAGCTTTATCAGATAGTACTAGTGATATCAATAACACTGAAGCTTTATCAGATAGTACTAGTGATATCAATAACACTGAAGCTTTATCAGATAGTACTAGTGATATCAATAACACTGAAGCTTTATCAGATAGTACTAGTGATATCAATAACACTGAAGCTTTATCAGATAGTACTAGTGATATCAATAACACTGAAGCTTTATCAGATGGTACTAGTGATATCAATAACACTGTAGCTTTATCAGATAGTACAAGTGATATCAACAACACTGAAGCTTTATCAGATAGTACTAGTGATACCAATAACACTGAAGCTTTATCAGATAGTACTAGTGATACCAATAACACCGTAGCTTTATCAGATAGTATTAGTGATATCAATAACACTGTAGCTTTATCAGATAGTACTAGTGATATCAATAACACCGTAGCTTTATCAGATAGTATTAGTGATATCAATAATACAGTAGCTTTATCAGATAGTACTAGTGATATCAATAACACTGTAGCTGTATCAGATAGTACTAGTGATATCAATAACACTGTAGCTTTATCAGATAGTACTGGTGATACCAATAACACTGAAGCTTTATCAGATAGTACTAGTGATATCAATAACACTGTAGCTTTATCAGATAGTACTAGTGATACCAATAACACTGAAGCTTTATCAGATAGTACTAGTGATATCAATAACACTGTAGCTTTATCAGATAGTACTAGTGATACCAATAACACTGTAGCTTTATCAGATAGTACCAGTGATATCAATAACACTGTAGCTTTATCAGATAGTACTAGTGATATCAATAACACTGTAGCTTTATCAGATAGTACTAGTGATACCAATAACACTGAAGCTTTATCAGATAGTACTAGTGATATCAATAACACTGAAGCTTTATCAGATAGTACAAGTGATATCAATAACACTGAAGCTTTATCAGACAGTACTAGTGATATCAATAACACTGAAGCTTTATCAGATAGTACAAGTGATATCAACAACACTGAAGCTTTATCAGATAGTACAAGTGATATCAATAACACTGAAGCTTTATCAGATAGTACTAGTGATACCAATAACACTGAAGCTTTTACAGATAGTACTAGTGATATCAATAACACTGTAGCTTTATCAGATAATACTAGTGATATCAATAACACCGTAGCTTTATCAGATAGTACCAGTGATATCAATAACACTGTAGCTTTATCAGATAGTACTAGTGATATCAATAACACTGTAGCTGTATCAGATAGTACTAGTGATATCAATAACACTGTAGCTTTATCAGATAGTACTGGTGATACCAATAACACTGAAGCTTTATCAGATAGTACTAGTGATATCAATAACACTGTAGCTTTATCAGATAGTACTAGTGATACCAATAACACTGTAGCTTTATCAGATAGTACTAGTGATATCAATAACACTGTAGCTTTATCAGATAGTACTAGTGATACCAATAACACTGTAGCTTTATCAGATAGTACTAGTGATATCAATAACACTGTAGCTTTATCAGATAGTACTAGTGATATCAATAACACCGTAGCTTTATCAGATAGTATTGGTAATACCAATAACACTGTAGCTTTATCAGATAGTACTAGTGATATCAATAACACTGTTGCTTTATCAGATAGTATTGGTAATACCAATAACACTGTAGCTTTATCAGATAGTACTAGTGATATCAATAACACTGTTGCTTTATCAGATAGTACTAGTGATATCAATAATACTGTAGCTTTATTAGATAGTATTAGTGATATCAATAACACAGTAGCTTTATCAGATAGTACTAGTGATATCAATAACACTGTAGCTGTATCAGATAGTACTAGTGATATCAATAACACTGTAGCTTTATCAGATAGTACTGGTGATACCAATAACACTGAAGCTTGATCAGATAGTACTAGTGATACCAACAACACTGAAGCTTTATCAGATAGTACTAGTGATACCAATAACACCGTTGCTTTATCAGATAGTATTAGTGATACCAATAACACTGTAGCTTTATCAGATAGTACTTGTGATATCAATAACACTGTAGCTTTATCAGATAGTACTAGTGATATCAATAACACCGTAGCTTTATCAGATAGTATTAGTGATATCAATAATACTGTAGCTTTATCAGATAGCACTAGTGATATCAATAACACCGTAGCTTTATCAGATAGTATTAGTGATATCAATAACACTGTAGCTTTATCAGATAGTACTAGTGATATCAATAACACCGTAGCTTTATCAGATAGTATTAGTGATATCAATAATACAGTAGCTTTATCAGATAGTACCAGTGATATCAATAACACTGTAGCTGTATCAGATAGTACTAGTGATATCAATAACACTGTAGCTTTATCAGATAGTACTGGTGATACCAATAACACTGAAGCTTTATCAGATAGTACTAGTGATATCAATAACACTGTAGCTTTATCAGATAGTACTAGTGATACCAATAACACTGTAGCTTTATCAGATAGTACTAGTGATATCAATAACACTGTAGCTTTATCAGATAGTACTAGTGATACCAATAACACTGTAGCTTTATCAGATAGTACTAGTGATATCAATAACACTGTAGCTTTATCAGATAGTACTAGTGATATCAATAACACCGTAGCTTTATCAGATAGTATTGGTAATACCAATAACACTGTAGCTTTATCAGATAGTACTAGTGATATCAATAACACTGTTGCTTTATCAGATAGTATTGGTAATACCAATAACACTGTAGCTTTATCAGATAGTACTAGTGATATCAATAACACTGTTGCTTTATCAGATAGTACTAGTGATATCAATAATACTGTAGCTTTATTAGATAGTACTAGTGATATCAATAACACTGTAGCTTTATCAGATAGTACTAGTGATACCAATAACACTGTAGCCTTATCAGATAGTACTAGTGATATCAATAACACTGTAGCTTTATCAGATAGCTCTCGTGATACCAATAACACCGTAGCTTTATCAGATAGTATTAATAATACCAATAACACTGTAGCTTTATCAGATAGTACTAGTGATATCAACAACACTGAAGCTTTATCAGATAGTACTAGTGATACCAATAAAACAGTAGCTTTATCAGATAGCACTAGTGATATCAATAACACTGAAGCTTTATCAGATAGTACTAGTGATACCAATAACACTGTAGCTTTATCAGATAGTACCAGTGATATCAATAACACTGTAGCTTTATCAGATAGTACTAGTGATACCAATAACACTGTAGCTTTATCAGATAGTACTAGTGATATCAATAACACTGTAGCTTTATCAGATAGTATTAGTGATACCAATAACACTGTAGCTTTATCAGATAGTACTAGTGATATCAATAACACTGTAGCTTTATCAGATAGTACTAGTGATATCAATAACACTGTAGCTTTATCAGATAGTACTAGTGATATCAATAACACTGTAGCTTTATCAGATAGTATTGGTAATACCAATAACACTGTAGCTTTATCAGATAGTACTAGTGATACAACAACACTGAAGCTTTATCAGATAGTACTAGTGATATCAATAACACTGTAGCTTTATCAGATAGTACCAGTGATATCAATAACACTGTAGCTTTATCAGATAGTACTAGTGATATCAATAACACTGTAGCTTTATCAGATAGCACTAGTGATATCAATAACACTGTAGCTTTATCAGATAGTATTGGTAATACCAATAACACTGTAGCTTTATCATATAGTACTAGTGATATCAATAACACTGTTGCTTTATCAGATAGTACTAGTGATATCAATAATACTGTAGCTTTATTAGATAGTACTAGTGATACCAATAACACTGAAGCTTTATCAGATAGTACTAGTGATACCAACAACACTGAAGCTTTATCAGATAGTACTAGTGATATCAATAACACTGTAGCTTTATCAGATAGTACTAGTGATATCAATAACACTGAAGCTTTATCAGATAGTACTAGTGATATCAATAACACTGAAGCTTTATCAGATAGTACAAGTGATATCAATAACACTGAAGCTTTATCAGACAGTACTAGTGATATCAATAACACTGAAGCTTTATCAGATAGTACAAGTGATATCAACAACACTGAAGCTTTATCAGATAGTACAAGTGATATCAATAACACTGAAGCTTTATCAGATAGTACTAGTGATATCAATAACACTGAAGCTTTATCAGATAGTACTAGTGATATCAATAACACTGAAGCTTTATCAGATAGTACTAGTGATATCAATAACACTGTAGCTTTATCAGATAGTACTAGTGATATCAATAACACTGTAGCTTTATCAGATAGTACCAGTGATATCAATAACACTGTAGCTTTATCAGATAGTACTAGTGATATCAATAACACTGTAGCTTTATCAGATAGTACTAGTGATATCAATAACACTGTAGCTTTATCAGATAGTACTAGTGATATCAATAACACTGAAGCTTTATCAGATAGTACTAGTGATATCAATAACACTGTAGCTTTATCAGATAGTACTAGTGATACCAATAACACTGTAGCTTTATCAGATAGTACCAGTGATATCAATAACACTGTAGCTTTATCAGATAGTACCAGTGATATCAATAACACTGTAGCTTTATCAGATAGTACTTATGATATCAATAACACTGTAGCTTTATCAGATAGTACTAGTGATATCAATAACACCGTAGCTTTATCAGATAGTACTGGTGATATCAATAACACTGTAGCTTTATCAGATAGTACTAGTGATATCAATAACACTGTAGCTTTATCAGATAGTATTAGTGATACCAATAACACTGTAGCTTTATCAGATAGTACTAGTGATATCAATAACACTGTTGCTTTATCAGATAGTACTAGTGATATCAATAACACTGTAGCTTTATCAGATAGTATTAGTGATATCAATAACACTGTAGCTTTATCAGATGGTACTAGTGATATCAATAACACTGTAGCTTTATCAGATAGTACTAGTGATATCAATAACACTGTAGCTTTATCAGATAGTACTGGTGATACCAATATCACTGAAGCTTGATCAGATAGTACTAGTGATGCCAACAACACTGAAGCTTTATCAGATAATACAAGTGATATCAATAACACTGAAGCTTTATCAGACAGTACTAGTGATATCAACTACACTGTAGCTTTATCAGATAGTACTAGTGATATCAATAACACTGTAGCTTTATCAGATAGTACTAGTGATATCAATAACACCGTAGCTTTATCAGATAGTATTAGTGATATCAACACTGTAGCTTTATCAGATAGTACTAGTGATATCAATAACACCGTAGCTTTATCAGATAGTATTAGTGATATCAATAACACTGTAGCTTTATCAGATAGTACTAGTGATATCAATAACACCGTAGCTTTATCAGATAGTATTAGTGATATCAATAATACTGTAGCTTTATCAGATAGTACCAGTGATATCAATAACACTGAAGCTTTATCAGATAGTACTAGTGATATCAATAACACTGTAGCTTTATCAGATAGTACTGGTGATACCAATAACACTGAAGCTTTATCAGATAGTACTAGTGATATCAATAACACTGTAGCTTTATCAGATAGTACTAGTGATATCAATAACACTGTAGCTTTATCAGATAGTACTAGTGATATCAATAACACTGTAGCTTTATCAGATAGTACTAGTGATATCAATAACACTGTAGCTTTATCAGATAGTACTAGTGATATCAATAACACTGTAGCTTTATCAGATAGTACTAGTGATATCAATAACACTGTAGCTTTATCAGATAGTATTGGTGATACCAATAACACTGTAGCTTTATCAGATAGTACTAGTGATATCAATAACACTGTTGCTTTATCAGATAGTACTGGTGATACCAATAACACTGTAGCTTTATCAGATGGTACTAGTGATATCAATAACACTGTTGCTTTATCAGATAGTACTAGTGATATCAATAACACTGTAGCTTTATCAGATAGTACTAGTGATATCAATAACACTGTAGCTTTATCAGATGGTACTAGTGATACCAATAACACTGTAGCTTTATCAGATAGTACTAGTGATATCAATAACACTGTAGCTTTATCAGATAGTACTAGTGATATCAATAACACCGTAGCTTTATCAGATAGTACTAGTGATACCAATAACACTGTAGCTTTATCAGATAGTACTAGTGATATCAATAACACTGAAGCTTTATCAGATAGTACTAGTGATACCAATAACACTGTAGCTTTATCAGATAGTACTAGTGATATCAATAACACTGAAGCTTTATCAGATAGTACTAGTGATACCAATAACACTGTAGCTTTATCAGATAGTACCAGTGATATCAATAACACTGTAGCTTTATCAGATAGTACTAGTGATACCAATAACACTGTAGCTTTATCAGATAGTACTAGTGATATCAATAACACTGTAGCTTTATCAGATAGTACTGGTGATATCAATAACACTGTAGCTTTATCAGATAGTACTAGTGATATCAATAACACTGTTGCTTTATCAGATAGTACTAGTGATATCAATAATACTGTAGCTTTATTAGATAGTACTAGTGATATCAATAACACTGTAGCTTTATCAGATAGTACTAGTGATATCAATAACACTGTAGCTTTATCAGATAGTACTAGTGATATCAATAACACCGAAGCTTTATCAGATAGTACTAGTGATATCAATAACACTGTAGCTTTATCAGATAGTACCAGTGATATCAATAACACTGTAGCTTTATCAGATAGTACTAGTGATATCAATAACACTGTAGCTTTATCAGATAGTACTAGTGATATCAATAACACTGTAGCTTTATCAGATAGTATTGGTAATACCAATAACACTGTAGCTTTATCAGATAGTACTAGTGATATCAATAACACTGTAGCTTTATCAGATAGTACTAGTGATATCAATAACACTGTAGCTTTATCAGATAGTACCAGTGATACCAATAACACTGAAGCTTTATCAGATAGTACTAGTGATACCAACAACACTGAAGCTTTATCAGATAGTACTAGTGATATCAATAACACTGTAGCTTTATCAGATAGTACTAGTGATATCAATAACACTGAAGCTTTATCAGATAGTACTAGTGATATCAATAACACTGAAGCTTTATCAGATAGTACAAGTGATATCAATAACACTGAAGCTTTATCAGACAGTACTAGTGATATCAATAACACTGAAGCTTTATCAGATAGTACAAGTGATATCAACAACACTGAAGCTTTATCAGATAGTACAAGTGATATCAATAACACTGAAGCTTTATCAGATAGTACTAGTGATATCAATAACACTGAAGCTTTATCAGATAGTACTAGTGATATCAATAACACTGAAGCTTTATCAGATAGTACTAGTGATATCAATAACACTGAAGCTTTATCAGATAGTACTAGTGATATCAATAACACTGAAGCTTTATCAGATAGTACTAGTGATATCAATAACACTGTAACTTTATCAGATAGTACTAGTGATATCAATAACACTGTAGCTTTATCAGATAGTAGTACTAGTGATATCAATAACACTGAAGCTTTATCAGATAGTACTAGTGATATCAATAACACTGAAGCTTTATCAGATAGTACAAGTTATATCAATAACACTGAAGCTTTATCAGACAGTACTAGTGATATCAATAACACTGAAGCTTTATCAAATAGTACTAGTGATATCAATAACACTGAAGCTTTATCAGATAGTACTAGTGATATCAATAACACTGTAGCTTTATCAGATAGTACTAGTGATATCAATAACACTGTAGCTTTATCAGATAGTACTAGTGATATCAATAACACTGAAGCTTTATCAGATAGTACTAGTGATATCAATAACACTGAAGCTTTATCAGATAGTACAAGTGATATCAATAACACTGAAGCTTTATCAGACAGTACAAGTGATATCAACTACACTGAAGCTTTATCAGATAGTACTAGTGATACCAATAACACTGAAGCTTTATCAGATAGTACTAGTGATACCAATAACACTGAAGCTTTATCAGATGGTACTAGTGATATCAATAACACTGTAGCTTTATCAGATAATACTAGTGATATCAATAACACCGTAGCTTTATCAGATAGTATTAGTGATATCAATAATACTGTAGCTTTATCAGATAGCACTAGTGATATCAATAACACCGTAGCTTTATCAGATAGTATTAGTGATATCAATAATACTGTAGCTTTATCAGATAGTACTAGTGATATCAATTACACCGTAGCTTTATCAGATAGTATTAGTGATATAAATAATACAGTAGCTTTATCAGATAGTACTAGTGATATCAGTAACACTGTAGCTGTATCAGATAGTACTAGTGATATCAATAACACTGTAGCTTTATCAGATAGTACTGGTGATACCAATAACACTGAAGCTTTATCAGATAGTACTAGTGATATCAATAACACTGTAGCTTTATCAGATAGTACTGGTGATACCAATAACACTGAAGCTTTATCAGATAGTACTAGTGATATCAATAACACTGTAGCTTTATCAGATAGTACTAGTGATACCAATAACACTGTAGCTTTATCAGATAGTACCAGTGATATCAATAACACTGTAGCTTTATCAGATAGTACTAGTGATATCAATAACACTGTAGCTTTATCAGATAGTACTAGTGATACCAATAACACTGAAGCTTTATCAGATAGTACTAGTGATATCAATAACACTGAAGCTTTATCAGATAGTACAAGTGATATCAATAACACTGAAGCTTTATCAAACAGTACTAGTGATATCAATAACACTGAAGCTTTATCAGATAGTACAAGTGATATCAACAACACTGTAGCTTTATCAGATAGTACAAGTGATATCAACTACACTGAAGCTTTATCAGATAGTACTAGTGATATCAATAACACTGAAGCTTTATCAGATAGTACTAGTGATATCAATAACACTGTAGCTTTATCAGATAGTACTAGTGATATCAATAACACTGTAGCTTTATCAGATAGTATTAGTGATATCAATAACACTGTAGCTTTATCAGATAGTACTAGTGATATCAATAACACCGTAGCTTTATCAGATAGTATTAGTGATATCAATAACACTGTAGCTTTATCAGATAGTACTAGTGATATCAATAACACCGTAGCTTTATCAGATAGTATTAGTGATATCAATAATACAGTAGCTTTATCAGATAGTACCAGTGATATCAATAACACTGTAGCTGTATCAGATAGTACTAGTGATATCAATAACACTGTAGCTTTATCAGATAGTACTGGTGATACCAATAACACTGAAGCTTTATCAGATAGTACTAGTGATATCAATAACACTGTAGCTTTATCAGATAGTACTAGTGATACCAATAACACTGTAGCTTTATCAGATAGTACTAGTGATATCAATAACACTGAAGCTTTATCAGATAGTACTAGTGATACCAATAACACTGTAGCTTTATCAGATAGTACTAGTGATATCAATAACACTGTAGCTTTACCAGATAGCACTAGTGATATCAATAACACCGTAGCTTTATCAGATAGTATTGGTAATACCAATAACACTGTAGCTTTATCAGATAGTACTAGTGATATCAATAACACTATTGCTTTATCAGATAGTATTGGTAATACCAATAACACTGTAGCTTTATCAGATAGTACTAGTGATATCAATAACACTGTTGCTTTATCAGATAGTACTAGTGATATCAATAATACTGTAGCTTTATTAGATAGTACTAGTGATATCAATAACACTGTAGCTTTATCAGATAGTACTAGTGATACCAATAACACTGTAGCCTTATCAGATAGTACTAGTGATATCAATAACACTGTAGCTTTATCAGATAGTACTAGTGATATCAATAACACCGTAGCTTTATCAGATAGTATTAGTAATACCAATAACACTGTAGCTTTATCAGATAGTACTAGTGATATCAACAACACTGAAGCTTTATCAGATAGTACTAGTGATACCAATAAAACAGTAGCTTTATCAGATAGCACTAGTGATATCAATAACACTGAAGCTTTATCAGATAGTACTAGTGATACCAATAACACTGTAGCTTTATCAGATAGTACCAGTGATATCAATAACACTGTAGCTTTATCAGATGGTACTAGTGATATCAATAACACTGTAGCTTTATCAGATAGTACTAGTGATACCAATAACACTGTAGCTTTATCAGATAGTACTAGTGATATCAATAACACTGTAGCTTTATCAGATAGCACTAGTGATATCAATAACACCGTAGCTTTATCTTATAGTATTGGTAATACCAATAACACTGTAGCTTTATCAGATAGTACTAGTGATATCAATAACACTGAAGCTTTATCAGATAGTATTGGTAATACCAATAACACTGTAGCTTTATCAGATGGTACTAGTGATATCAATAACACTGTAGCTTTATCATATGGTACTGGTGATATCAATAACACTGTTGCTTTATCAGATGGTACTAGTGATATCAATAATGCCGTGGCTTTATTCAGATAGAGACCAGTGATACCAATAACACTGAAGCTTTATCAGATAGTACTAATGATATCAATAACACTGAAGCTTTATCATATAGTACTAGTGATATCAATAACACTGTAGTTTATCAGATAGTACTAGTGATATCAATAACACTGAAGCTTTATCAGATAGTACTAGTGATATCAATAACACTGAAGCTTTATCAGATAGTACAAGTGATATCAATAACACTGAAGCTTTATCAGACAGTACTAGTGATATCAATAACACTGAAGCTTTATCAGATAGTACAAGTGATATCAACAACACTGAAGCTTTATCAGATAGTACAAGTGATATCAATAACTCTGAAGCTTTATCAGATAGTACTAGTGATATCAATAACACTGAAGCTTTATCAGATAGTACTAGTGATATCAATAACACTGAAGCTTTATCAGATAGTACTAGTGATATCAATAACACTGAAGCTTTATCAGATAGTACTAGTGATATCAATAACACTGTAACTTTATCAGATAGTACTAGTGATATCAATAACACTGTAGCTTTATCAGATAGTACTAGTGATATCAATAACACTGAAGCTTTATCAGATAGTACTAGTGATATCAATAACACTGAAGCTTTATCAGATAGTACAAGTTATATCAATAACACTGTAGCTTTATCAGATAGTACTAGTGATATCAATAACACTGAAGCTTTATCAGATAAGTACTAGTGATATCAATAACACTGTAGCTTTATCAGATAGTACTAGTGATATCAATAACACTGTAGCTTTATCAGATAGTACTAGTGATATCAATAACACTGAAGCTTTATCAGATAGTACTAGTGATATCAATAACACTGAAGCTTTATCAGATGGTACAAGTGATATCAATAACACGCCGAAGCTTTATCAGACGGTACAAGTGATATCAACTACACTGAAGCTTTATCAGATAGTACTAGTGATACCAATAACACTGAAGCTTTATCAGATGGTACTAGTGATATCAATAACACTGAAGCTTTATCAGATGGTACTAGTGATATCAATAACGCTGTGGCACATCAGATAATACTGAGTGATATCAATAACACCGTAGCTTTATCAGATAGTATTAGTGATATCAATAATACTGTAGCTTTATCAGATAGCACTAGTGATATCAATAACACCAGCAATCGAGATGGTATTGGTGATATCAATAATACACAGCTTTATCAGATAGTACTAGTGATATCAATTACCGTAGCTTTATCAGATAGTATTAGTGATATCAAATAATACAGTAGCTTTATCAGATGGTACTAGGTGATATCAGTAACACTGTAGCTGTATCAAATGGTACTAGTGATATCAATAACACTCTAGCTTTATCAGATAGTACTGGTGATACCAATAACACTGAAGCTTTATCAGATAGTACTAGTGATATCAATAACACTGTAGCTTTATCAGATGGTACTGGTGATACCAATAACACTAGGCTTTATCAGATGGTACTAGTGATATCAATAACACTGTAGCTTTATCAGATAGTACTTTAGTGATACCAATAACACTGTAGCTTTATCAGATAGTACCAGTGATATCAATAACACTGTAGCTTTATCAGATGGTATAGTGATATCAATAACACTGTGGCTTTATCAGATATTACTAGTGATATAACACTGAAGCTTTATCAGATGGTACTAGTGATATCAATAACACTGGAAGCTTTGTCAGATGGTACTGAGTGATATCAATAACACTGAAGCTTTATCAGACAGTACTAGTGATATCAATAACACTGAAGCTTTATCAGATAGTACTAGTGATATCAACAACACTAAGCTTTATCAGATGGTAGTGATATCAACTACACACTGAGCTTTATCAGATGGTACTAGTGATACCAATAACACTGAAGCTTTACAGATGGTACTAGTGATATCAATAACACTGTAGCTTTATCAGATAATACTAGTGATATCAATAACACCGTAGCTTTATCAGATAGTAGTTAGTGATATCAATAACACTGTAGCTTTATCAGATAGCACTAGTGATATCAATAACACCGTAGCTTTATCAGATAGTATTAGTGATATCAATAATACTGTGCCTTTATCAGATAGTACTAGTGATATCAATAACACCGTAGCTTTATCAGATGGTATTAGTGATATCAATAATACAGTAGCTTTTATCAGATGGTACTAGTGATATCAATAACACTGTAGCTTTATCAGATGGTACTAGTGATATCAATAACACTGTAGCTTTATCAGATGGTACTGGTGATACCAATAACACTGAGCTTTATCAGATAGTACTAGTGATATCAATAACACTGTAGCTTTATCAGATGGTACTAGTGATACCAATAACACTGTAGCTTTATCAGATGGTACCAGTGATATCAATAACACTGTAGCTTTATCAGATAGTACTATTGATATCAATAACACTGTAGCTTTATCAGATAGTACTAGTGATACCAATAACGCTGTAGCTTTATCAGATGGTACTAGTGATATCAATAACACTGTAGCTTTATCAGATAGCACTAGTGATATCAATAACACCGTAACTTTATCATATAGTATTGGTGATATCAATAACACTGTAGCTTTATCAGATGAGTACTAGTGATATCAATAACACTGTTGCTTTATCAGATAGTATTGGTAATACCAATAACACTGTAGCTTTATCAGATGGTACTAGTGATATCAATAACACTGTTGCTTTATCAGGTGGTACTAGTGATATCAATAATGCTGTAGCTTTATCGAGATAGTACTAGTGATATCAATAACACTGTAGCTTTATCAGATAGTACTAGTGATATCAATAACACTGTAGCTTTACCAGATAGTACTAGTGATATCAATAACACTGTAGCTTTATCAGATAGGTACTGGTGATACCAATAACACTGTAGCTTGATCAGATAGTACTAGTGATACCAACAACTTACTGGAAACTTTATCAGATAGTACTAGTGATACCAATAACACCGTAGCTTTATCAGATGGTATTAGTGATACCAATAACACTGTAGCTTTATCAGATAGTATTGAGTGATACCTTAATAACACCCATGGCTTTAATGGCAGATATTAGTGATATCAATAACACTGTGGCTTTATCAGATAGTACTAGTGATATCAATAACACCGTAGCTTTATCAGATAGTACTAGTGATATCAATAATACACAGTATCTTTATCAGATAGTACTAGTGATATCAATTACACCGTAGCTTTATCAGATGAGTATTACAGGTGATATCAATACGGTAAGCTTTATCAGATGGTACTAGTGATCAATAACACTGTAGCTTTATCAGATAGTACTAGTGATACCAATAACACTGTAGCTTTATCAGATAGTACTGGTGATACCAATAACACTGTAGCTTTATCAGATAGTACTAGTGATATCAATAACACTGTAGCTTTATCAGATAGTACCAGTGATATCAATAACGCTGTAGCTTTATCAGATAGTACTAGTGATATCAATAACACTGCGGCTTTATCAGATAGTACTAGTGATATCAATAACACTGTAGCTTTATCAGATAGTATTAGTGATATCAATAACACTGTAGCTTTATCAGATAGTACTAGTGATATCAATAACACTGTAGCTTTATCAGATAGTATTAGTGATACCATATAACACTGTAGCTTTATCAGATAGTACTAGTGATATCAATAACACTGTTGCTTTATCAGATAGTATTGGTGATATCAATAACACTGTAGCTTTATCAGATGAGTACTAGTGATATCAATAACACTGTAGCTTTATCAGATAGTACTAGTGATATCAATAACACTGTAGCTTTATCAGATAGTACTGGTGATATCAATAATGCTGTAGCTTTATCAGATAATTACCTAGTGATATCAATAACACTGTAGCTTTATCAGATATGGTACTAGTGATATCAATAACACTGTAGCTTTATCAGATGGTACTGGTGATACCAATAACACTGAAGCTTGATCAGATGGTACTACGTGATACCAGCAACACTGAAGCATCATCAGATGGTACTAGTGATACCAATAACACCGTGGCTTTATGAGATAGTACTAGTGATACCAATAACACTGTAGCTTTATCAGATAGTACTTGTGATATCAACACCGTAGCTTTATCAGATAGTACTAGTGATATCAATAACACCTTGGCTTTATCAGATGGTATTAGTGATATCAATACACTGTAGCTTTATCAGATAGCACTAGTGATATCAATAACACTGTAGCTTTATCAGATAATTAGTAGTATCCAGCAAGCTACCTGTAGCTTTATCAATATGGTATGGTATGATATCAATACCGTATCAGATAGGATGATGGTGATATCAATAATACTGTAGCTTTATCAGATAGTACTAGTGATATCAATAACACTGTAGCCTTAGCATCAGATAGTATTAGTGATATCAATAATGCTGTAGCTTTATCAGATAGAACACCGGTGATATCAATAACACTGTAGCAGCCCTATCAGATGGTACTAGTGATATCAATAACACTGTAGCTTTATCAGATAGTACTGGTGATATCAATAACAATGTAGCTTTATCAGATAGTACTAGTGATATCAATAACACTGTAGTTTTATCAGATGGTACTAGTGATATCAATAACACTGTAGCTTTATCAGATAGTACTAGTGATATCAATAACACTGTAGCTTTTATCAGATGGTACTAGTGATACCAATAACACTGTAGCTTTATCAGATAGTACTAGTGATATCAATAACACTGTGGCTTTATCAGATAGTACTAGTGATATCAATAACACCGTAGCTTTATCAGATAGTATTAGTGATACCAATAACACTGTAGCTTTATCAGATAGTACTAGTGATATCAATAACACTGTTGCTTTATCAGATGACTAGTGATAGGTAATAATAACACTGTAGCTTTATCAGATAAAGTACTAGTGATATCAATAACACCGTAGCTTTATCAGATGGTACTAGTGATATCAATAACACTGTAGCTTTATTAGATGAGTACTAGTGATATCAATAACACTGTAGCTTTATCAGATAGTACTGGTGATACCAATAACACTGTAGCCTTATCAGAAAGAACTGGTGATATCAATAACACTGTAGCTTTATCAGATAGCTAGTGATGCCAATAACACCGTAACATCAGATAGTATTAGTAATACCAATAACATTGTAGCTTTATCAGATGGTACTAGAGTGATATCAATAACACTGAAGCTTTATCAGATAGTACTGAGTAGATGGCATAAACAACACTGTAGCTTTTATCAGATAGCACTAGTGATATCAGATAACACTGAAGCATCAGATGGTACTAGTGATACCAACCAACACTGTAGCTTTATCAGATGGTACCAGTGATATCAATAACTCTGTAGCTTTATCAGATAGTACTAGTGATACCAATAACACTGTCTT